>NC_140171.1:169726488-169820545 GCF_963971535.1 Notolepis coatsorum | reverse complement strand
AGAGAGAGAGAGAGAGAGAGAGAGAGAGAGAGAGAGAGAGAGAGAGAGAGAGAGAGGAGAGAGAGAGAGATGAGAGAGAGAGAGAGAGAGAGAGAGAGAGAGAGAGAGGAGAGAGAGAGAGAGAGAGAGAGAGAGAGACAGAACCTATGTCACATGCACACACCCCCTCATTACTCAAAGTCACAATTTCATTCTAGTAACGAAACCCTTACTAGCTTCATGTGGGGATACTGTGACTGAACTTGCAAATCCCTCCCCTTTTCCTCCTCTCGTCCAATGTCCTGCCTCCTGCAGTGCCACATGTCCTTCACCCTCCTCGCCCCTCCCTGTGCGAGCAAGGGCGGCGGCGGCCGGCCATAGAGATTGATGGGGGGGCCCCGGGCCTAGAGGCCCGGGGCCCCGCCCCCCCCAATCAATCTATCGGCCGCCGCCGCCCTTGCTCGCATGTGGCCCGCCCCCCCATCAATCTATGGCCGGCCGCCGCCGCCCTTGCTCGCACAGGGAGGGGCGAGGAGGGTGAAGGACATGTGGCACTGCAGGAGGCCGGGCCCCCCCCATCAATCTATGGCCGGCCCGCCGCCCTTGCACGCACAGGGAGGGGGTGTGGGAGGGCCTAGGAGGGGGGAACGACATGTGGCACTGCAGGAGGCAGGACATTGGACGAGAGGAGGAAAAGGGGAGGGATTTGCAAGTTCAATCTAAGGAGAGCTACATGAGGCTAGTTAAGGCTTCATTACTCGAATGTAAATGTGACTTTGATTTATGAGCGGGTGTGTCCATGTGACGTAGGTTCTCTCTCTCTCTCTCTCTCTCTCTGTCTCTCTGTCTTCTCTCTCTCTGTCTCTCTAACTCTCTCTCTCTCTCTCTCTCTCTCTGTCTCTCTCTCTCTCTGTCTCTCTCTCTGTTTCTCTGTCTATCTCTCTCTCTCTCTCTCTAGTGTCTCTCTCTCTAGTGTCTCTCTCTAGTGTCTCTCTATCTAGTGTCTCTCTAGTGTCTCTTTAGTGTTTCTCTCTCTATTGTCTCTCTCTCTCTAGTGTCTGTCTCTCTAGTGCCTCTCTCTAGTGTCTCTCTAGTGTCTCTCTATATTGTCTCTCTCTCTATTGTCTCTCTAGTGTCTCTCTAGTGTCTCTCTCTAGTGTCTCTCTCTAGTGTCTCTCTAGTGTCTCTCTATATTGTCTCTCTCTCTAGTGTCTCTCTAGTGTCTCTCTAGTGTCTCTCTCTAGTGTCTCTCTAGTGTCTCTCTATATTGTCTCTCTCTCTAGTGTCTCTCTAGTGTCTCTCTAGTGTCTCTCTCTAGTGTCTCTCTCTAGTCTCTCTCTAGTATCTGTCTCTCTAGTGCCTCTCTCTAGTGTCGCTCTAGGGTCTGTCTCTCTAGTGTCTCTCTCTCTAGTGTCTCTCTAGTGTCTCTCTCTCTCTAGTGTTTGACTCTAGTGTCTCTCTCTCTCTCTCTCTAGTGTCTCTCTCTCTAGTGTCTCTCTCTAGTGTCTCTCTCTCTAGTGTCTCTCTAGTGTTTCTCTCTATAGTGTCTCTCTCTCTATATTGTCTCTCTCTCTAGTGTCTCTCTAGTGTCTCTCTAGTGTCTCTCTCTAGTGTCTCTCTAGTGTCTCTCTATATTGTCTCTCTCTTTAGTGTCTCTCTAGTGTCTCTCTAGTGTCTCTCTCTAGTGTCTCTCTCTAGTCTCTCTCTAGTATCTGTCTCTCTAGTGCCTCTCTCTAGTGTCGCTCTAGGGTCTGTCACTCTAGTGTCTCTCTCTCTAGTGTCTCTCTAGTGTCTCTCTCTCTCTAGTGTTTGACTCTAGTGTCTCTCTCTCTCTCTCTCTCTAGTGTCTCTCTCTCTAGTGTCTCTCTCTAGTGTCTCTCTCTCTAGTGTCTCTCTAGTGTTTCTCTCTATAGTGTCTCTCTCTCTCTAGTGTCTGTCTCTCTAGTGCCTCTCTCTAGTGTCTCTCTAGTGTCTCTCTCTCTCTAGTGTCTCTCTAGTGTCTCTCTAGTGTCTCTCTCTAGTGTCTATCTCTAGTGTCTCTCTCTCTCTAGTGTTTGACTCTAGTGTCTCTCTCTAATGTCTCTCTAGGGTCTGTCTCTCTAGTGCCTCTCTCTAGTGTCTCTCTAGGGTCTGTCTCTCTAGTGCCTCTCTCTAGTGTCTCTCTCTCTAGTGTTTGCCTCTAGTGTCTCTCTCTAGTGTCTCTCTAGTGTCTCTCTCTCTAGTGTTTGCCTCTAGTGTCTCTCTCTAATGTCTCTCTAGGGCCTGTCTCTCTAGTGCCTCTCTCTAGTGTCTCTCTCTAGTCTCTCTCTAGTGTCTGTCTCTCTAGTGCCTCTCTTTAGTGTCTCTCTAGGGTCTGTCTCTCTAGTGCCTCTCTCTAGTGTCTCTCTAGTGTCTCTCTCTCTAGTGTTTGCCTCTAGTGTCTCTCTCTAGTGCCTCTCTCTAGTGTCTCTCTATAGTGTCTCTCTATCTAGTGTCTCTCTCTAGTGTCATGTTCTCGCTCTCTCTCTCTCTGCATGTGTGTGTGTGATTAGTGGTTTCCTTCCATCTGCCTGAGCCTGAGCCTTATATAGATGGAAGGCAACCACTAATCACACACACACACATGCAGAGAGAGAGAGAGCGAGAACATGACACTAGAGAGAGGCACTAGAGAGACAGACCCTAGAGAGACACTAAAGAGAGGCACTAGAGAGAGGCACTAGAGAGACAGATACTAGAGAGAGACTAGAGAGAGACACTAGAGAGAGACACTAGAGAGACACTAGAGAGAGGCACTAGAGAGACAGACCCTAGAGAGACATTAGAGAGAGACACTAGAGTCAAACACTAGAGAGAGAGAGACACTAGAGAGACACTAGAGAGAGACACTAGAGGGAGACACTAGAGAGACACTAGAGAGACACTAGAGAGAGAGACACTAGAGAGAGACACTAGAGAGACATTAGAGAGAGACACTAGAGGCAAACACTAGAGAGAGAGACAATAGAGAGACACTAGAGAGAGTCACTATAGAGACAGACCCTAGCGAGACACTAGAGAGAGGCACTAGAGAGACAGATACTAGAGAGAGACTAGAGAGAGACACTAGAGAGACACTAGAGAGAGGCACTAGAGAGACAGACCCTAGAGAGACATTAGAGAGAGACACTAGAGTCAAACACTAGAGAGAGAGAGACACTAGAGATAGACACTAGAGAGAGACACTAGAGAGACACTAGAGATACACTAGAGAGAGAGACACTAGAGAGACACTAGAGAGAGGCACTAGAGAGACAGACACTAGAGAGAGAGAGACACTATAGAGAGAAACACTAGAGAGACAATAGAGAGAGACAATAGAGAGAGACACTAGAGAGAGAGACACTAGAGAGAGAGAGAGACACTAGAGTCAAACACTAGAGAGAGAGAGACACTAGAGAGACACTAGAGAGAGAGACACTAGAGAGACAGACCCTAGAGAGACACTAGAGAGAGGCACTAGAGAGACAGATACTAGAGAGAGACTAGAGAGAGACACTAGAGAGAGACACTAGAGAGAGACACTAGAGAGAGACACTAGAGAGACACTAGAGAGAGGCACTAGAGAGACAGACCCTAGAGAGACATTAGAGTCAAACACTAGAGAGACACTAGAGAGACACTAGAGAGAGACACTAGAGAGAGACACTAGAGAGACACTAGAGAGACACTAGAGAGAGAGACAATATAGAGAGACACTAGAGAGACACTAGAGAGAGGCACTAGAGAGACAGACACTAGAGAGAGAGAGAGACACTAGAGAGAGAAACACTAAAGATACACTAGAGAGACACTAGAGAGAGAGACACTAGAGAGAGACACTAGAGAGAGAGACACTAGAGAGAGAGATAGAGAGAGATAGACAGAGAAACAGAGAGAGAGACAGAGAGAGAGAGAGACAGAGAGAGAGAGAGACAGAGAGACAGAGAGACAGAGAAACATAGAGAGAGAGAAACATAGAGAGAGAGAGTTAGACAGAGAGAGACAGAGAGAGAGAGAGAGAGAGAGAGAGAGAGAGAGTTAGACAGAGAGAGAGACAGAGAGAGAGAGACAGAGAGATAGAGAGAGAGAGAGTTAGACAGAGAGAGAGAGACAGAGAGACAGAGAGACAGAGAGAGAGAGAGAGAGAGAGAACCTACGTCACATGGACACACCCGCTCATAAATCAAAGTCACATTTACATTCGAGTACTGAAGCCTTAACTAGCCTCATGTAGCTCTCCTTAGATTGAACTTGCAAATCCCTCCCCTTTTCCTCCTCTCGTCCAATGTCCTGCCTCCTGCAGTGCCACATGTCGTTCCCCCCTCCTAGGCCCTCCCACACCCCTCCCTGTGCGTGCAAGGGCGGCGGCCGATAGATAATAGGCTAATAGTAGGCTAATAGGCTACTAGGCTACTGGCTACTTTGCTACTAGGACGCTAGGCTAATAGCAGGTTAAGAGGCTACTAGGCTACTGGCTACTTTGCTACTAGGATACTAGGCTAATAGTAGGCTAAGAGGCTACTAGGCTAATGGCTACTTTGCTACTAGGCACTAGGATACTAGGCTAATAGTAGGCTAATAGGCTACTAGGCTACTGGCTACTTTGCTACTAGGACGCTAGGCTAATAGCAGGCTAAGAGGCTACTAGGCTACTGGCTACTTTGATACTAGGATATTAGGCTAATAGCAGGCTAAGAGGCTACTAGGCTACTGGCTATTTTGCTACTAGGCACTAGGATACTAGGCTAATAGTAGGCTAATAGGCTACTAGGCTACTGGCTACTTTGCTACTAGGACGCTAGGATAATATCAGGCTAAGAGGTTACTAGGCTACTGGCTACCTTGCTACTAGGCACTAGGATACTAGGCTAATAGTAGGCTAATAGGCTACTAGGCTACTGTCTACTTTGCTACTAGGACGCTAGGCTAATAGCAGGCTAAGAGGCTACTAGGCTACTGGCTACTTTGCTACTAGGATACTAGACTAATAGTAGGCTAAGAGGCTACTAGGCTACTGGCTACGTTGCTACTAGGCACTAGGATACTAGGATAATAGTAGGCTAATAGGCTACTGGCTACTTTGATACTAGGACGCTAGGCTAATAGCAGGCTAAGAGGCTACTAGGCTACTGGCTACTTTGCTACTAGGATACTAGGCTAATAGTAGGCTAATAGGATACTAGTCTACTGGCTACTTTGCTACTAGGCACTAGGATAATAGGCTAATAGTAGGCTAATAGGTTACTAGGATACTGGCTACTTTGCTACTAGGACGCTAGGCTAATAGCAGATTAAGAGGCTACTAGGCTACTGGCTACTTTGCTACTAGGCACTAGGCTACTAGGCTAATAGTAGGCTAATAGGCTACTAGGCTACTGGCTACTTTGCTACTAGGACGCTAGGCTAATAGCAGGCTAAGAGGCTACTAGGCTACTGGCTACTTTGCTACTAGGCAATAGGATAATAGGCTAATAGTAGGCTAATAGGCTACTAGGCTACTGGCTACTTTGCTACTAGGACGCTAGGCTAATAGCAGGCTAAGAGGCTACTAGGCTACTGGCTACTTTGCTACTAGGATACTAGGCTAATAGTAGGCTAAGAGGCTACTAGGCTACTGGCTACTTTGCTACTAGGCACTAGGATAATAGGCTAATAGTAGGCTAATAGGATACTAGGCTACTGGCTACTTTGCTACTAGGACGCTAGGCTAATAACAGGCTAAGAGGCTACTAGGCTACTGGCTACTTTGCTACTAGTAGGGTAATAGGCTACTAGGCTACTGACTACTTTGTTACTAGGCACTAGGATACTAGGCTAATAGTAGGCTAATAGGCTACTAGGCTACTGGCTACTTTGCTACTAGGACGCTAGGCTAATAGCAGGCTAAGAGGCTACTAGGCTACTGGCTACTTTGCTACTAGGCACTAGGATACTAGGCTAATAGTAGGCTAATAGGCTACTAGGCTACTGGCTACTTTGCTACTAGGACGCTAGGCTAATAGCAGGCTAAGAGGCTACTAGGCTACTGGCTACTTTGCTACTAGGATACTAGGCTAATATTAGGCTAAGAGGCTACTAGGCTACTGGCTACTTTGCTACTAGGCACTAGGATATTAGGCTAATAGTAGGCTAATAGGCTAATAGGCTACTGGCTACTTTGCTACTAGGACGCTAGGCTAATAGCAGGCTAAGAGGCTACTGGCTACTTTGCTACTAGGATAATAGGCTAATAGTAGGCTAATAGGCTACTAGGCTACTGGCTGCTTTGCTACTAGGCACTAGGATACTAGGCTAATAGTAGGGATCAAATCACAGGACCCAAGATGGCAACATATTAATGTAACATCACACAATGTAATGGGATGCATAAATATGTCATTGTCCTTCAATAAAGAATAATTAAACGCAAAGGTATTCGTCTGTATCTTATTCACAATAAGAGTAATTTAATAAGGCCACGTCAGCATGTCAAAGAGGTCATATTAGAAGACATCTGACATCTTACATAAACTAACCATAGACTGTATTCAGTAGTGGTGCCATGTACCCATCTGCATGAGCCTTATATAGATGTAAGGCAGTGATCCAGAACCACTAATCACACACACACACACATTCAGAGAGAGACAGAGAGAGAGAGAGAGAGAGAGAGAGAGAGAGAGAGAGAGAGAGAGAGAGAGAGAGAGAACCTACGTCACATGCACACACCCCCTCATTACTCAAAGTCACAATTTCATTCTAGTAACGAAACCCTTACTAGCTTCATGTGGGGATACTGTGACTGAACTTGCAAATCCCTCCCCTTTTCCTCCTCTCGTCCAATGTCCTGCCTCCTGCAGTGCCACATGTCGTTCCCCCCTCCTAGGCCCTCCCACACCCCTCCCTGTGCGTGCAAGGGCGGCGGCCGGCCATAGATTAAGTGGTTAACGGTAGGGATGCACCGATATGAAAATTTGACACCGATACCGATTGTTCAACTAACACAATCGGCCGATACCCATATTTGTGGCAAAAAAATTATATTTGTAATTTTTTCTTTTTTTCTTTTTTTTTTTTTATATATTTTTTTGTAATTATTATATATTTTTTAATGAAACTACTGTATATTTGTATGTGTATGTTTGTATTTGTAGCAGGGCTGTACGTTAACTTTTTTTGCACATAGCACTGGTGCTACAGAGGTTGATAGTTTTGTAGCACAGGCCAAAATCTTGTAGCACGAGTATAAAACGCCTCTAAAATCTCTAAAAACAACCACAAGTAGTGCAGTTCATTACTTAAATAGGTATGTGACTGGCAAGGGACATGCATCTTGCATACAGGGCACACAAAATCCAAACTTTAACAAGAAATGCTTTCAGACAAATTCTTTCTTTATTTGCCCATAATGTAAAACAAAAAGAACAGGGACATAACCATATAACCGATATGAAGCAGTCCGAGACCAGGCAGCGCTGGTGTGGACTCAGATTACAGGGAAAGCTAGAAACCAACCTAGAAACACCTAGAAACCAACATAACAAATAGATATAATGCATACACACACCTGTACATATTTGTGGAACCAAATAAATAAATAAATAAATAATTATTATTATTATAATTATTTGTGTGCGTGTGTGCGTGTGTGCGTGTGTGTGTGTGTGTGTGTGTGTGTGTGTGTGTGTGTGTGTGTGTGTGTGTGCAGTGCACTGCACTGCACTGCACTGCACTGCACACGTGTCACAGTTCCAGCATCATGTCTGCTGGCCACTTTTTCAAATCCACACACACTATTGCATTAATCAGAAGTACAAGGAACTCTGCATGAATGAAAAGTGCTTTATAAATTAAATTAATTATTATTATTATTACCTTGTTTGCATATTGTCTCGTTATTAGATAGATAGATAGATAGATAATTAATACTTTATTGATCCCGGAGGGGAATTTAAGTAGCCATACGATGGAGTTATATCGGCTCCGTTCTTTTTACAGAGTAAAATTAGCGGCTTAAATTTAGTGAACAGCATTTATTCCTTGGCGATGCAATATGCCACATTCATCTTAAGCTTTACCTCGCGGAGATCAGCATCATCCGCTCTGGTCGCCTGTTTACTCAGCGAGTGCAAGAGGGTGCCGGTGTCCCGACCCGCTCAGGGTTTTGTTTAGCGTTGAAGGCATCCCGGGCAAGAATGTGTCGATGGGACGTATTGTGTTTATTAATGTTATCCCTTTTTAGGATATTGTTACCCACGACCAGGGCCGCCTCAGGGGGTGTGCGAGCAGTGCGGTCGCACAGGGCCTCGCGGGAAGGGGGGCCTCGCAAAAAAAAAAAAAAAAAAAAAAATTATTAATTTTTTTTTATTATTATTCTTTTTTTTTTCTTTTTTTTTTTTGCGAGGCCCCCCTTCCCGCGAGGCCCTTTTTCATCACAGACCTAAAATCTAGTTTTGCTTATATGCTTATATATTTCACATTAGACACGTTTGTAGAATGTGTCTGACTTGTTCCTGGGTCTGCAGTCCTGCAGCTGCAGACATACTCACTATAGGAGCTCAGCCTCTGGGGTTCTGCAGCAGCATTGGTTTCAACGAAGGGAGTGGTTTTACTTACATCATGTGTAGACAGTGTAGACGCCGGCAGCGTGAGTCGGCTGCGTTTGACATTTTCGCGCGTGCAGCTTTTGACTATGCTTAGTTATGCCCAATAGCCAAGACGAAGAAAGAGGTCGGTCATTATCAGTCGGTCGGTCACCAACCAAGGTGAAGAGGACATCGTTCGGCAGATGGACTGAAGATGAAAGTTGTTGCATGTTAGACAGTTCAGTCAGGCTAGCCATCCCGGCTAAAGACAGGGACAGCTAGTTAGCTTTAGCTACGTTATAATATTGAGTGCTATCCCGTGTGGTTCAGTCGGGATAGCCATGATGCTGTCGCCGGCTAGTAGCTAGCTTAGCTAACGGCTAACCTATCCAGAGGAGCGAGGCGAGGCGAGTGGATGTCTTTTCAAAAGAAGCAATACGCCGAAAGGTGTCCAGTCTGCCGGAAAGTACTCGAAGAAGAAGAAGAAGAAATTACACCGTGGGGCCAAGAAAGTCTGCTTCCACGTTGATACTGCGTTATGGTGAGTGACCGTGAGTCAACATATGATTATATACCCGCCGTGGATCTGTCTTTCTCTATCTGGAGCCAAACTGGTCGACTGACTAGCTAATACTACTAGTAGCTAACGCTAACGGTGTGTGCTGGTGGTGAGAGCACCTGGCTGTATGCAGCTACATAGAGCCACGTGCCTGATTGAGCTAACTGTTAGCCAGACGCCATGTGTGGGCTGGCTGGCTGGCTGTCGGCCCACCACGTCCTCCCCACACCCAGTCTCCTCGGCCGGAGCCGTGGCCCCCCGTACTATACCAGGAGGGAGGGGTGGGGAGCGAAGGTGGAGGGAGGCGCGCTGAGGCCTTTCGTCAACGTGGAGACCTGTGTTGCGGCCTTTCGCCCGGCGCCCTCGTGCAGGTAACTAAGATTAATGAAAATGTCATGACATTACCCCACTCTTACTTCCTTCCCCTCCCGAATGTTTTGTTAATAACGATGTTTTTTTCCAGGCAAAACATATGCTACTTCACAACATTTGGAGATACGACATGTGCTGTGTGTGAATGGTGTAGCTTGTGTAGCTTGTGTAGCGTTGGGCCATTGGCCAAAGCTGTGTGTGGCCTGGTGTCACAGTACCTGGCTAGCCTATTTAGCTGATGTCGGCCATTGGCTCCTTGCTTTGGTTTCTCTGGTATACCCTGCTCTTCTTGTTGGATTTAAGTGTTGATCTTTGTCCTTTTGAATCTGTCATACATGCTCTAGTCTCTAACACACACACACATGACAAACACACATGTTCTCTCTCTCTCTCTCTCTCTTTCTAACACACACAGTCTGCCTATGGCGGCCTTTCTCGATGGCTAGGCTGTGCTCAAGGATCTTCAGTCACAGTGCTCAGGTATTCTGCCACTGTGTACTCTCTGTTTAGGGCCAAATAGCATTTCAATTTCTTTCCAATGTGTCTCTCTCTCTCTCTCTCTCTCTCTCTCTTTTGATCTTTGTCCTTTTGAATCTGTCATACATGCTCTAGTCTCTCTCTAACACACACACACATGACAAACACATGTTCTCTCTCTCTCTCTCTCTGTACACTGTATATTGACTGTAGAACGGGAGCTCTCTCTCGCTCTCTCTTTTGCTATATGTTGACTGTATCATGCCCCGCCTCGGGCAGCGCTATTATTTAAGAATATGTTGACTGTATATATAAAAAGAAAAAAAAAATATATATATATATATATATATATATATATATATTTTTTTTTTTTTTTTTTTTTTACCTTTGGGGGGGGGGGGGGGGGGGGGGCCTCGCGTTAAATCTCGCACAGGGCCTCGCATTTCTCCCAGGCGGCCCTGCCCACGACATAGGGATTCTCTGATCGGATCTTTTCCGGAGCCTCCCGGCACCAGTGACAGAAGAATAATAGCTGTGCTTCCTCATAAGAAATTAGCCACGGAAAATCATTTTTCCACTCTGCGTTATATCTGTACATCTTGTTAATCTTCTCCTTTTGTCTCGTTTCTATTAACGGTGGTCCCTCTCGGGCTCGTTTGGGGTTTTGATCTTGTACTTCTTTTGTTGGATTTAATACC
The DNA here is from genome assembly GCF_963971535.1 of Notolepis coatsorum. NCBI lineage: Eukaryota > Metazoa > Chordata > Actinopteri > Aulopiformes > Paralepididae > Notolepis > Notolepis coatsorum. Next base: position 169,809,896 of record NC_140171.1, on the reverse strand, counting down.
TTAAAAAAGCGCTTCATCTTGTTGAAGTCACCCAGTCACTGTACATTGAGCTCGCAACTCGCGGGGATATTGTTCGCTAGGGATTATGGGATTTGGTGTTTGATATATGGACTCTACGCCGTGGTCCATTCAATTTACCGTCACACTTTTTTTTTTGCTTGCGCCACGGGCCATCGCACCAGTGCTACTAAAGTCAATCCTTTCATCGCACAGACTGACGTCAGTGTCGCACGTGCGACATATACTGTACAGCCCTGATTTGTAGGCCTCTTTACTTACTTAAAAAAAGGAAACATCAAGAAATATGTTTATGGTATTAATTCCACCATGCCATGTAGCACTATCCCTCTCCCAGTATGGTCTGGCGGCCTGCAGCTGGATACTATTGTCTCAACCAGAGCTCTCAACCAATGCAATAGAACAATTTTGATTGACAGTCGATTCGGCCAATTACGTCACACTGCTAGCACCCACCTCCTGCTGTTCTTACCACCAATCGGCAAGCGTTTACAGGGCTGTACGCTAAGCTTTTTCACTAGGGGCACACTTGCCCCTAAATGAGAAATTTAGGGGCAAAAAATATTTTTTAGGGGCACATTTTTAAATAACTTTTACCATTATTTATATCGATTGTTTTTGATTTAAAAAAAAGAAAAGAAAAAAAATATTTGATATACTTTTTTTTTTAATAAAATATATATATTATATAATCATACTTGTAGTTGTATTATCTGCGAGACATCGCCACCACGCAACAAGTCTAAATGCTCGCTATATGCAACCAGCTCCACTGTCTGTGTGTACTCGAGTAGCCTCCAGCTACGGCCAGGATTCCCCGGAGCTGCAGCTGGACCCTATACTGTAGCCTCCAGCTACGGCCAGGATTCTCCGGCGCTGCAGCTGGACCTTTGGACTATATTCAGCGTGCCCTCAGCTCGAATACGCATTGACTCAGTGTTATAAGACATTGATATCAGGAGCTATCTGAACTATTTAGTTTAATGGGACGTTTAGTTTTGAACAGTAAGCTAACGCAAGCTATCATGCACTACTAGACTTGCTGGAGCATTTGTTGATAGCTATCAGTAGCTAGCCGGCTGGCAGGCTCACCGAGGTCCCAGTGTCCCACTAGAGCAGTGGTCACCAACCCGTCGATCTTGATCGACTGGTCGATCTTTGAGACTGTCCCTGTAGATCGTTCCATGAAAATTAAAAAAAATAAAAATTTGTATCTTACCCTGAGAGTCCACATTACAGTTCTATTTTTGTTTTGATGTGAAAAGTGATGCTGCACTTAGCACTGACTGAGAAAGTACACATACAGTTCTACTTTTGTTTTGATGTGAAAATGATGCTGCACTTAGCACTGACTGCACTTAGCACTGACTGCACTTAGCACTGTCTGAGAAAGTACACATTACAGTTCTACTTTTGTTTTGATGTGAAAAGTGATGCTGCACTTAGCACTGACTGAGAAAGTACACATTACAGTTCTACTTTATAAAATGCTAATTGTAAATATGTTTGTCAATGTTAATAATATGAGAAAGTCCACATTACAGTTCTACTTTTGTTCTGATGTGAAAAGTGATGCTGCACTTAGCACTGACTGCACTTAGCACTGACTGAGAAAGTACACATTACAGTTCTACTTTATAAAATGCTAATTGTAAATGTAACTGGGGGGTACAATTCCCTGACTGTATTAATAAGTATGGTATCATTAAACCACTACTGTCTTATGTACATTACTACTGGCCATACAGTACACAGGTATATGATATGAACACCTCCACAATGACACGGTTCCACAACAAATCTTGGTTAGAGTAATATTTATTATTATAGCAACGGTAGGTTACAGAATGATAACTATGAATTGCGCTTGTAAGGCGAAGAATGTGCGTGAGTAAGTCAAGAGCGTAAGTCCATTAGAATAGTACGCAGGAGATAATGAATACCACCTGTATCTTAGGAATTATATCTATGGTACACTAGTAGGGCAGCGGGAGATACTGGTAGGGTCCCTCCGGTTGTAGGCCAGCAGGGGGAGGAAATGTTCGAATGCAAAGTCTGGATCAACGGGGAATCAATAAACTCCAGCTATGGGAGACGGTACATTACTCCCTTGATCGGCAGACGAAAGCAGCAGCTGTAATCCAATTATGCGTGCAGCATAGGTGAAAGCCGGCCAGCCTCTCCTAGAGACGGGCTCGAGTGATGTTCCTCACGGGTAAATCCCACACAGTAGTGGGTGTAGACGATTCTCCTCCGCTCCAACAGCCACAGGACCAAAGCAATAATCCAGCTGGAAAGGGCTCTGCATTCACCGGTGTAGATTCTCCGGTGCGCGGTACTTCACATTAACTAGGTCGAACTTGACGTTATTCCACTAAGCTCTGACACTTTACTATCCTATTCGCACGCGGTTATAAGTGCTCTATTTAGATGCACGGTTGCTCACTTCACTTGGTCGTTGACTCGTGATGAAGGCTTTAACGTTTGAGGGTAACACGTTTCTAGGTTAACTCGTTTCGGGTAACTAACTGCTGTATCCACCTGCAACGTATTTATACGTACGGTGAATAATCTAGTACCAGCCTCATTCCTGTCTCGTATTCTTGCGCAGAGCCGTTCATGTGCAGGCATGTCTTTGGCGGTGACTTTGAACTAGACCTTGGGGGTATGGCAGTGGCGCCTAGGGGACCGCTGTCCAATAGGAGAACGAAATATTATGGTCTGTACTAGGTTAAAGGGATATTCCATGTATATGTACAAAGAATACACAAGGGATATCAGACGATATACAAATATGCAATATATATCAATCAATAAATATATATATTCGGTTTAATCTGATCCTTCGTAACAGTAAATATGGTTGTCAATGTTAATAATATGAGAAAGTCCACATTACAGTTCTACTTTTGTTTTGATGTGAAAAGTGATGCTGCATAAGATGACTGCACTTAGCACTGACTGAGAAAGTACATAATAGTTCTACTTTGACGTTTTAATGTTGGACCAAAGCATTGCATGTAATTAGAATACAGGCAAATAAAAGTCATTTAGTTTAAAGTACAATTTTGGCTGTCTTTTTCTCAACGCTTCAATAGGTAGATCTTGCCTTCACCAAAAAAAAAAAAGGTGATCTTGGGCATAAAAAGGTTGGTGACCACTGCACTAGAGACTAGTGTTTACAACAGCCACGGGTGCGGGAGGGAGGAGGAGCAGCAGACGCCGCAGCTCTCTCCGTGTGTCTGAGTTCAGTTCAGTTCGGCTCACTATAGGAGGTCGAACGCGTCGAAAATATGAAGCAATACTAACTTAACTTTTCTTCATAGCTAAATCAGACAGTCAGCCAGTCTATCAGAGTGAGTGCTCAGTCGATTGTTCCCGCTGATCATACATGCTGAGTGCTCACTGCTCAGCTCGCGTGAGTGACGTCATCGCGTCATCACACGCCTTGGATAATTTAGGAGTGAAATGCGAATGCAAGGCTTGAAAGCACTACTCGCAAGCCCGCCCCCAGATAATATTTACCAATCGCAACGGCCAATTAAAGGGGCAATTCGCGATGATCTCGTCGCAGTGTACAGCCCTGGTTTATTCATTTTCTACTTCCGGGCATGCCGCCATTGATCTGCTTGCGAGAACCACAGTTACCACAACAAGCTTACCGTAGCTAATACGTTAGCTGCCCGCCGACCAGCGCTCCACAGGATGACCAAACGAGACATAATGATTTTACTGCAACGAATGTTATAATAAAACAAAGCCTTTCTATACATTTGTCTGATTGAAAACTTTATTAACAGAATGGATTGGGTACAACTCTCAGGGCTCTATGAGCAACGGAAGGAACTGAGCTAGTAGTTCGGGTAAATACTATGTTTATGTTATTGAACGTGTAACACTAACTATATAACGTTAACACTTTAATCGCCGTTGGCGCTGAAACACGTCTTTCCCCGCCATGCTCATTCTGCCGAAGACGCTGGACAGCGTCTTTGATATCAATATTTAAAAAATCTGTGATCGAAATCATATTTCTCCCCCGGAGAGACATGAGATGTACTGGTGAGCCCCTATCAACTCTCTAACGGTTCAAGAGCGCCATCTGGTGGCCGATCGGCGGATCGCCCAGGGAAGAAACAGGAAGTGGAAGCTGGTGCTCATTTCAATTCGGTCCGATCACTCGGTAATAGTCCCAGGACTCGAGCTGATCACAACGGATAGTGATCCGTTACCAATAACTCGATAAACAACATGATTTGGACGTATATACTATTATACAACCTGGAAATGGATCGGATATTTCGACATCCCATAATAGAAAATATTCTGTTCCACGCTCATCTCCCAACGGCGAGAGGAAGCTACGGTGAGTTTCAGCGTTATTTTTTAATGTCTTCTATACTAACTGCTCTAATGATCATATCACCCACACTAGATGAATGATATAACGTTGCCCACGGAATTATAAACGACCCCCCCCCCCCCCCCCCCCCCATCCGGTCATCATCAGATCATACATAGTAACTTCTAGAAGTACGTCCATTTGAAATTTTTTATCTCGCACAGATTCCTACCAAACTGTATTTGATCATCAATATAATGCATTTAGGGCTATAAATCAAGTTCTGGAGAAAGCTGCAGAAAACGATAAAAACATACTTATACTTTAGACCGTATTTTAGTATGAATATGTGAATGAAAAAGTATAACGTTGCTACACCCTGAACAATATATATAGGACATTGAATGGGCCATAGTAATGTCAATTTAGCAATAAAATTTAAAAAGTTATAGCCCTGCAAAGAAGGGGAACTTCTCCATGTTAAATAGGGCTGGCGAGGGATGGTAAATTATGAATTTAACCCCGGCGATCAAAGTGTTAATGCCACAAAACTAATGTTTGTGTCATTTTAACAACAGATACTTTCTTAAATGCCATCTTCACGAGAGAGGGGTGTTGACGGGGAGCTGTGATGGGTTCGCTTGGTTGTGTTATTAGCATTGAACAGCTAACCGAAAGCTAGCGTTAACTAACGTTAAAGGTTTAGCCATAACGTTACCTTGGCTAAAGTTGGGGCTATTCATAATCCAGCAATAATGGCTGCAGACCTGCAAGCAAAGTACAGCAAGTTGGCAAAGGAGTATTCCAACGTAAATCACATTTTCACCAGTAACGTTAGTCTTTCCATCCACCGGTAGCTCATGCTAGCTAACCTAGCTCACGTTAGCGTCGTCACTGAGCGACCACCTCGCGTACACAATTAATGACATGTTGCGGACAGCCATATCGATGACAATGTTTAGCTTTGAGTGCCAAATGTTAAGAGTCTGAAGTCTCAAAAGAGAATGTTGAATATTTAGTAGTAACTTTGATGCAGTAGCTTGTGTGGGGGACTGGGGGCGGTGTTGTGCAGGACGCAACTGAACTTATCGGCTACTGCCATCGGCACATTCGAGCTTATCGGCCGATAGGCTGATTGCAGTCAACAAGGCACTTATCGCCGATACCGATACCCGACCGATACATCGGCGCACCCCTAGTTAACGGTCTTTATTAGTGTTTGCGCTGCCCAGGCAGCAATGGTCTTTAGGAAGTTAATGGATATCATATCCGACATCACCGTGTACACGTCTGTCAGCCTGTCGCGTATTTCTCCCATAACACGCGTTCGCTCGGTTTAGTAAATTTTTCCACATTTCATGGGGGTGTTTCATTACCGTATATGGTTAATTACGGGCGGTTCTGTATGCAAATACTTAAAATCGCGCTCAAGCGCGCAGCATAGAACAAGTGGTATTTATCAACACGGAGTACTTGCAGGTGTGCGTAGGACCTGTCTACGCACTGTCAGGGAGCGAAATTAAAGCCCGTGTCGTAAATTAAATTGATCAAAATGACCGGTATATGCATTACAGGAGGGATCAAAATCATCTAGCGGTTTCTGGAAAAGGCCACAGGAGAATTCAGTCAAAAGCTAATAGTGCAACCCTTCACCCTTCACCTAGCAGCTATAGGAAAAAGCCCAGAGTGCCATAAAAATAAGAACAGATCAAATGGCAAACAGATGACACATCTTCCTCCACAACGAACAGGGATGGTGCGCCCAATAACTAACTTTTAAGTCAAGAAGTGACGGCCTGAAGGCCAACATCCGAGTTCTGTTTACTTTAGCTAAGCAGACCAAACAGGCCATTCTGTGATACCCACTGTTAGGTTGAGTGGGTACTATATTTCCATCTGTATGAGGGTCGCATTCAGGGACACTTGGGTAAATCATTCTAAAAGGAAACTAGTTCATATCCCCTCTGTAAGGTCACCTTGTAACACTGTTTCGCAAGACCCAAATCACTGAGAGGGGAGACCTTCTAGCCAATAGGAAAGCAGGCTCTCTGGGGTGACGGCACTGGATGGCGCAAGGGCGGGGGGGGGTTCTCTCTTCTCTATAAAACCTACAGGTTGAATGATGGAGGTGAGAGAGAGACACGGAGACACCGACACGCAGAGAGAACGGAGAAGCAGAGATGGAGAATCCACCCCACCACAGTTCGAGAATAAGAGACGCCACTAAGAAGCCCTCCGGGAAAAGCTGATTAGAGATAGAAAATAATTGATGCTGTGAACCAGATAATTTAAGCTGTTGGATATTCCAATAAAACAACGGTCAGACTGTTTACACCTGCAGCGCTGTCTCCGCCTCCACGTGATTTCCAAAGGACCACATTTGAATGAACTGTTACTTTAACGGGAAACACAACGAGCAGAGTAAGCTATTCCACTATACATTAGAGAAAGATCATATAGCTATAACATAGAATCATTGAGAAGATACATTAATCTGGCGCCGTGACTGCCGGTCTGTACATCCGAACGAAACCCAGGACAAGGACACAACAGAACTTCAAAAACTCTCAGAGCAGAGCAACGACGCCTGACTACACCATCCTCGAGCAACAACAACCAGCAGAGGTCAAACGGTGAGTTGGAGATGTGTCTGTATTGTCGGGGTTTGTTTGGGCAGATTTCGAACAGGGGTAGGGAATGGTTGCATTGGCGCGATCGAGTTAAACGATTGAGCGCACAGCCGTATCGGCACTAATGAAATTAAGGGGATTGGCGCGATCGGGTTAAACGATTGAGCGCACAGCCGTATCGGCACTAATGAAATTAAGGGGATTGGCGCGATCGGGTTAAACGATTGAGCGCACAGCCGTATCGGCACTAATGAAATTAAGGGGATTGGCGCGATCGGGTTAAACGATTGAGCGCACAGCCGTATCGGCACTAATGAAATTAAGGGGATTGGCGCGATCGGGTTAAACGATTGAGCGCACAGCCGTATCGGCACTAATGAAATGAAGGGGATTGGCGCGATCGGGTTGGACAATAATATAGTTCAGGTCGCGCACTGCTGAGGGGCTAGAGGATTGCGCCAGGTTAGGCGACAGAGACTCTTGTTTAGAATCGTAGGTTCAAATGCAATGACAAAAACTGGAGACGTCTGGTTTGTACGTTGCTAAAGACAAATCGACGTCGTACGAATCCATTTAATTCTTACGGAACAAGAGATCTGGAGCGCGTAAGGTAGTCCTCTTAAACCTCGGAAAAATTAGCACTTGTGCACTGGGGGGTTATAAAGATCTGCGCTTATGTTCGAACTAAAAAACTGCACTTAGAAGCGATGAGGCATTATATAAGGACTTTGGTATGTAACAATGTATATATGTTGTTTAGATGAAATAGGATGACACATGCATGGTATCATGGCTATAATCAAACGTACGTCATCATAACGCTAAACGTCGCGGATTACTATATTACAACCAATACGGAATAAAGCCGTTTTATACCCGGGAAGCTACTGCTATACAAAGCAGGGCTAATACATGCTAAGCTACGTTGCAAGCTAACGGGGAATGCTTGGGGCTAATAATGTTTAGTACAACTGATGTGTTGAGATGACGGAACTTATAGCTTCATCCATGGTGGCTGAAAGGCTACCGAATGATGCTGCATGATGTACAAGGTTAACCAGTGCTAAGAATGATTATGTTGCTGAATGGAAGTATGAGTGTAACTGTGTGGATGAGAGAGGATGTGTGTGAATGAGTCTGCTAGAGGTTATGGAGTGGATGCCGGTATTTTTTGTATCATTATGATAACTCTAGGGACGGGTACGGCCGCGGGGACACCATAGCACTGTCCGCAAGAACGTCGTACATACCGTATGGACGCTGCGTTGCGATATCGAATGAATTGAGTGAATGACGAGTGAGATGGAACCAAAAGGATGTGTCACGTTATTTGAATTTTTTTTTAAATCAGTGGTAATGAGGTCGTGGTTTAATGTGGTAAAGATCAAAGAAAGCAGGGTTCTTCTTCTGCTTCGAGGAATAAATGGCAGATCGCGGCCACCACTGATGACGTCACTAGGAGCATCTGCTTGGTGGGGGCCTAGAGGGGGTGCGTTAGATTTGAAATACGGGGCTGGATCGGGAGCGTTAGATTTAAAATACGGAGCCGGCCGGGGCCGGACGGGTGTGCAAACGAGAAAATGATACTGTAAGGTTTATGAACGAATGCTTAATAAATTTAAAATTATGTTATAAAGTATGACTGGGTTGTGCAAAACGTCGCGATGTGTTGTGCTGCTCAAATCAACAGGATAGTGGGCCGTATAGGAAACGCTATTGTAAGGGGCTAGGCTAAGCTAACTAGCCGTGCTAGGCTGATCGAGCGATAGCAACATTGAGCTAAGCTAATGGGGCAAACGGTATTAAGCTAATGGTGTTAGCAGTGGACAGCTAACTATGCTAAAAATGCTAAGCTAACTATGCTAACATGCTAAAGCTACCTGTGCTAACAATGTTGCATGCTGGGAGTCTCGGGGAATATCGCGTGATGCTATTTTGGCTGGCAGCGGGACCTTGTGTGTGTGAACGTGACGTAAGCCTGTGGCGACGTCTCGCGGGAAGCCATCCTTAAGGGCGGACTACGATTCGGTACAGGGAATTCTGGGAATTGGGGTTCATGTTGTGTGAGCACGTCGGCTGACGTCATGGGAAAAGTGGCTGCGTGATGACGCACTTGTCGAATAGAGACAGCAGGGGGCGGTGTTGTCTTTGAAATGGATACACCTCTGCTGTTGCTTCGCCCTCTCTCCCTAGGTTGCCCCCCTCCCTTCCTCCATCCCTCCCTCCCTCCCTCCCTCCCTCCCTCCCTCCCTCCCTCCCTCTCTCTCTCTCTCTCTCTCTCTCTCTCTCTCTCTCTCCCTCCCTCCCTCCCTCCCTCCCTCCCTCCCTCCCTCCCTCCCTCCCTCCCTCTCTCTCTCTCTCTCTCTCTCCCTCCCTCCTTCTCCTCTCCTCTCCTCTCTCTCTCTCCCTCCCTCACCTCCTTTTCTTCCTCCATCCCTCCCTCCCTTTTCCACTCCCTCCCTCCTTTTTTCCCCTTTTATGGCTAAAATGGTACAGTATATGAGAGGATACTAGAAGTTTCATCAGGCCCCCCCCCTCCCCACTGTAGCCTTCCCTATAGGGTGTGCCCCCTCCTGCACTATTATAATGGGTGCCATCCTGCACTATTATAATGGGTGCCATCCTGCACTATTATAATGGGTGCCATCCTGCACTATTATAATGGGTGCCATCCTGCATTATCATAGTGTGTGCCCCCTTCCCCTCCCCCCTTCCATCCATCCTGCACTATCATAGTGGGTACCACATTCCATTCCATCCTTCCATTTATTATATGGTGTGAGCTCCCTATGGTACAGCTCCTTCTCTGGAATACTTCCTTTCTTTTGTAGTCTCTCCCTTCATAGCTTCTATGGTGTGTGCCCCCCCCCCCCCGCCCCACTGTAGAGATGAGATATCATCTCCCTCTATACCATAGTGTGTGCCCCCCCATGCAGATATAGTACTCTCCCTCCCTCCCTCCCTCCCTCCCTCCCTCCCTCCCTCCCTCCCTCCCTCCCTCCCTCCCTCCCTCCCTCCCTCCCTCCCTCCCTCCCTCCCTCCCTCCCTCTCCTCTCTCTCCCTCCCTCCCTCCCTCCCTCTCCTCTCTTTCCCTCCCTCCCTCCCTCCATCCCTCTCTCCCTCCCTCCCTGCCACCCTCTCTCCCTCCCTTTCTCCTTCCCTCCCTCTCTCCCGTTCCTGTGTGCGTATGAGTCACGTGTCCGTTCTAATGTTTGCAAACAATGCACCTTTAGATGTAGTTGTGATGCGCTCTGCTCACGAGGACAAGTTTGTAACATGAGACGCACATGAGGTCTTGTTTCGCATTTGATTTGACCAGATGTGTGGAGGCTTATTTCCTGATACGGGTTCGAAGATGACTTCACAGTTATTGGCAATTTGTTTCCTTATATCGCTCCCTCCAGGGTTCCAACTTGTGTTGACAGACGGCAACCCTGCTCAAATACGGAGCGTCAGCGCTCTCGCTGGACTAGAAGGGTGCACTCAGTAGAGCACAGATGTCCGCCAGGACAGCAGCCACACATGATAGTGATAATAATGGATTGGATTTGTGATGCGCTTTTTGTTCGATGGGATCCCAGAGTGCTACGCTACAGGTTTAAAACAGTTATAGGGAAGAAATAGAACATGGTTAATTAGAAACATAGAATGAACGGAGGATTTAAAAAACGAGGGCGATAAAGTTAAAATAGGAGGCTGACAGTCGAAGGCCTTTTTGAACAGGTGGGGTTTCGGCCTGCCTTCTCCCTCCCCCCGTCCCCCCCTCCTCCCTTCGTCTCGCCGTCTCTCTTTTTCTTTCCCTCTCTCCCCCTCTCCCTCCCTCCCTCCCTCTCTCCCTGCATCCCTCCCTCCCCCATTCCCTTCTCCCTCCCTCCGTCCCTTGGGGTATAGTGGTGGCTTTTAGGAACTCCATGCAAAGACCATTAGTTGTATTAAGCTGTGGGTTAACTGGACCAGGCTATACAGTGAAGTCTGCTGGTTGATTCTGGAAATGGAAAGAAGGTAAATAAATCTCCCTTCATAGCGTCCCCCCCTCCTTCCCTCTCTGTGCCCCCTCCTCCCGTCGTGGCTCCCCCCCCTCCCTTCATCTGTCTGTGCCCCCCCTCCCTTCATCTGTTCTCCCTCCCTGTCTTCCTCCCGCTCTCCCTCCCTCCCTCCCTCCCGGTATCTCCCCTTCCCTCTGTCTATCCCTCTCTCCCGGATGGACTCTGTTGATTGATTGGTTGATTGAAAACTTTATCAGAATGGGTGCAATACAGTACGGCTCAATACACACGATTGTTAAGGGGATGCAGACCAGAGAAAGGCTTTCGTCTTGTTTACATCAGGGTCCCCCATTTTCGGTTCATCAGGACATACGTGACATGCTGTTAGTTAGAGTATTCGAGTTAGGTTGCCCTTATGGTGGGCTTGAGGCAGTGGTTGTATTAAAATAGTGTATACTTTACGGAAGGATAGGTTAATATTCATGGTCGTTTGGGAACTCCTCTTCCGTATGTATGTCTCTCCCCCCCTCTGTCTCTTCTTGTATTTCTCCCTGTGTCTCTCCTTCTCTCCCTCCCTTCATTTCTCCATGTGCGCCCCCCCTCGATGCCTTGCCTTCAAATGGATTGTGGGTGCGTTACGGACCGTTTCTAGTTGGGGTCCCTCCAACCCCCAGACTGGCCCTCTTGAGTGTGGCGTGTGTGTTTGGGCTGGGGGCAAGGAGTTTGTGCATTTGTTATAAGGGAGATGGGTTTTACATTAGGTTGGTTTTGGTTAGAGACGGTTGTGGCGTGTTTTTTGTTTTTCATTTTAGGGAAGGTGCCAGTCCCCTAGTTTCCCCCTTCGGTTGGGGTCCTTGGAGGCAGGGTTGGCTTTGCGTCTTGTTGTGTGTTATTGGTTGGGTGGTTGTTTTAAACTATGTAGCTGTTATGTATGTGAAATAGGTGCCGGTACAGGTGATGGTTGGACGAGTTGTGATATTCCTTGGAAGGGGGCTTGGGGTGTTTTCATTCAGGTTCGAAACTGAGGGAAGATGCTTTGGGCTGTGAAATGACGGGTCTCGGTGGATTCAGGGATCATGGGAAATGTTGCGGTGGGTATAGTACTGGGGTTCATGAATTTAATAACGTGGACAACTGGGCTATGTAACGGTCAGGGGTTTAGTGACCTAAGTTGCTAAAGATACATTTTTTTCCCGTGATAGTGGTTGGAAGCAGTGACGCCACCAAAAGGTTTTTTTTTGGTGGTGTGAGGGGGTATGTGTGGAAAAATAATGTAGAATGATGTTGTATGAAGAATGTGATGAAGGCGTGAGATGTAAATGTGGTGAGAAATGTAGGAAGAAGTATAGTTTTTGATTTTCATAGTAGAAAGCAAGTAGGGAAGTTAATATTACATTTATACATAGTTAATACGCGGAGCAGTCATTTAAAGTATAAATTATGACAATTTCATCAAGGCAAAAAGAAATTGGAACAGATGGCTAACCAAGTTTACCATTTGTTAGAATTGATAGGTTGTGTGGAACTTAATGATTATGTTCCCCAGAGAACCAAAGGTGAAAGGAACACAAAAAGGATTGGAACCTCCAGTTTCCGGTTGGACAAACGGACAAAAACAAGTAAAGCCGTATCGTTATATTCAAGTAGATCACACCGAATCTCTCTAGAAGAATTAGTATAGGAATGCCCGACATTTCCAATGCATAAATATTGAGGAAATGAAAAGGGAAATGCCACTGTATTAAGTGTTATGTTTTTGCTTTCTTTTTGCACAGGCTCGGCGAGGACTGGGGCTCTGACGATTTCAATACCAATTGGGGAAACGGCTATATGAGCCTTGGTATAGTATGAATGATAAGAAAATTGTCAATCCCTGTCTGCACCGGTATAAATCTGATAGTGTGGGTGAATTTTAACTCAAGTAGCGAAAAATAGGTTTGGACACAGAGAAACTTGTTCTTCCAAACGGTGATTGCAGGTGTGTTTGGAAGTGGTGAGAATGTCGGGTACACAGGAAGTTCACCTTAGTGGAACATTGATAGAGACAACTGAAGGTTTAGAAGCAATAATGATAGCAAAAGTAGACAATCTGTCTATGTCAATGACTGGAAATATCACAATATAAGTGAAGAAGCCATGGCCAAAGAGATTCAGGCCTTTACAAAACCTTGTATTTAAGTATAAAAAAGGAGGCTGTTATAGATTGAGAAACAAAAATAAAAAAAAAAAACAGAAAAGGAGAGCACGAAGAGCGATGAAAAGAAGTAATGCCGACAATAGCAATAGGCTGACAACCTTTGCAGACACTCCCGTAGAAAGATTGATATCTGAAGTTAATCTGATTGAGTGGGATGTGATGTAATTTCCTCAGGTGACCAGTACGACAGAGGGACTGGAAATAATTACTTTGATTCCAATACAGGAGGTCTTACAGGAGAGAGAACCAGAGACAACGGTTTTACTCCAACCAGAACCGAGCCACACTGGGGTGTCCATTGCAGGCGACTGCAGTTTAACCAAGGGACAGAGAAAGAGACTGAGAAGAGCGGCGTTGTTACAGCAGTCCCACGAAGTCTATTCTGGCCGTACGGCTGGTACTGAGACCAACAGCAGGTATGGAACTATACATGAACAGTTTCTACAGCCCACCCGTTTCCCATGTCCAGTCGTCCCTCGAGACCAAAGCCGGGATGAGAGGCGTGGGCCGGTGACGAGGAGCCAGCCAGCGGGGGCCAGGGTGGAGGTAGAGAGGATGACGTGCCTCTCTCCAGAAAGACAAAGAGCATTCACGGAAGCGTCCGAAAGACATGAGACAGTCCGTAGAAAACTGGTGGAGAAGCAGCTGGCGGTTGACCAAGTCACACGCGAGAGGGAGGTGCTAGAACAAGAGCTGGCGAAACAGACTGTGATCATGAGTGATGTAATTTTGGAAATCATGTTTCGTACTGCAGAACAAGGACTCAGTGAACAAGAGAAGTCACCTGCCCTGTTACCTGAACAGGGAGCGGAGCAGCGAGGGAATGATGACAGCCGCAGGGGGGGTGAGTTTCCAGGCCCCTCCCAACAACAAAAGGCCCAAGGTGCGGCGGCTGGGAAGAACAGGTATGTCCCTCTCTCATCCAGACAACAGAACTGGCAGCCCCAAGGAGGGAATGGACGACAAAGAGGGGGACCGCTTGGATGGCCGGCATCAACTGAGTGCTGGAAATGTGGAGAAATCGGCCATCTCGCTCGATCATGTGGCAAAGGGTGGCGGGCTCAGCCAGAGTCCAATAGAAAGCAAGCGTCCATCAGAAAACAGAGTTGCTGGACATGTGGAAAGTTGGGACATTTTCAGAAGGGGTGTAAAGAGGGTGTGTCTGCAAAGGCCATAGGTTGAATAAGAACGAAGCAGGAATGCACAAGCGAAGCTAATAGTGCTCGGGCAAATAGAGTATTAATAAGTTAAAATGGGAAAAAGGACTGATTGGAATAAAAATAGAATAAAAAATATATAGAAGCGTTGGTACATTAGATTATGAGTGGAAGCGACTAAGATGGATGTGCAACTAACAGGGAGAGATGAAATGACTGACAGATGCATGAGCCAATCGTACTAACAGTTAATTAATAGACCAATCATGGGTTTTCCTTTTTGCTACAGTGTGTCTGATCAACTCTTGCTGTGGCAGTGAGGAAAACGCAAGGGAGAATGGTATGGTGGACGATTTTTGGTATCTCCCACCTGTGCAGCCTGGCCCGGCTGCACAGATTGGAGAGAGAGAAAAAAATGGTCACCGCAATGGCTCTTGTGGTCATGTGAACTCTGATTCAGACGGTGTCAGAGAAGGGTTAAACAGTTGATATTAGACATAATATTAAACAGAGTTAATAACAAAGGACTATTTTAATAGTGATTATACATACTTGATCCAAGGGGGGTCAAGGAGACGTAAAAAAAAAAAAAAAAAAAAAAAAATTTAATTTCTTTACTTAATTTCTTTTTAATTTTTATCTCTTAGTGATTATGCGGGGGTATTTATGCCTCTAGCTGATAGTTTAATTGTGTTGATGGGTGTGTTGCATGAAGGCACTCACGAATTTTTGTTTATGTTTGTTTGCAATTTTCTTTGTTTTTGTTTGACACTCTATTTTTTTAGGAACTGACTGGCTGGGAGGGATCTCTCGCCGGTCAGGGATGGCAGGTGGTGGTGACACAGCGGGACTGGTAGGGATGTCTAATATAATGGGCTGGAAACTAAGGGTGGACGGGAGCTGGTTCATGATTTTGTTTTCCGCTCATTGAGAGTCCAGGAGTAGATTCTGGGGAGTTGTGTCACTTTTTTGGGTTTGGTAAGTGTTGGGCGAACGTGTTTCTCTGTTTATAGGTAAGCTCTGTAGATTTTGGTCGCCATTGGCCAAATAGTTTACGAGTAGGGTGCAGACGTGTGAAATTGATAATTGGCTTATGGGAGACTCTGCACCGGCTTGTTGAAGGCTGGCAGAGTGTGTGGGATGTGTGTTTAAAGGGACTGTGGTTTGTTACCATGCACATAGGTTCTGTTGGTGGTTGGCCTCGTCTAGAGCTGGCTGTCCGGACCGAGGAGGCTGTCTGGAAACAAGGTATTGATAGTGTAATAAATGGTTATTCCACTTTCAAGGGTGGAAGTGGTGATTGTGTTGAACTTGAGATAATTGATCTAGTAAAATAGTACAGCACAAAAATGAATGAGACAAAGGTGATTTGATTGAATATTAACAATTGAAGCTGTGGAATATATAGATAACGAATTTGGAAAAAGAGTGTTGTCAAATACAGAACAGTAAAGATGTATCTGTGCGAAAAAGAGAACTTCCAATCCATTGTGTGTTTGTAAATAACAATCCAAAATGCAAAAAAGGACAGAGGGAAAATCGTTTCCTTCTGTGGAAAATCGGAGCAGTACCAAAAACTGCATACAACAAAGAAGAGGCTGTGGTTAGCACAAAATACAACAAGAAGAAAACAGCCAAAAAGGGTTATCAATAGACCTCAGAGGTTTCAGTGAGGATAACTGGTAGAATTGCAGCTAAGAGGAAATAGACCTCAGAAGGTCTTTTGCGAAGGAGAAATTCAGTGTTTATATGTTTATGGTTTAAGTCTCCTTCGTGTTTTATTAGAACTGTTAGTCTTATATTGGTGTGAGGTAAATCTTTTCTTGCAGAGTCCATTACACAAAATAGACATATTTTGTAATTACATGGATAATGTATAGTCTTAAACGAAATAAGCTGAGAATGGTACGATCATCTTTTTGTATAAAGAGACGGACCTAGACTGGATGTCATAATAATAACTGATAATGTGTATAACTGTGCAAGAAGAAGAGGTAAGTGGAATTTTGGAATTTTTTGGATTTTTGGATTTAAAAAAAAAAAAAATTATATTTTATGGAAATATTATATCATTTTGATTTTGAAATTTACTGGTTACATAATGAGGGTAGACCCCTCAGAGAAGGGATTGTCGTAAATTAAATTGATCAAAATGACCCGTATAAGCATTACAGGAGGGATCAAAATCATCTAGCGGTTTCTGGAAAAGGCCACAGGAGAATTCAGTCAAAAGCTAATAGTGCAACCCTTCACCCTTCACCTAGCAGCTATAGGAAAAAGCCCAGAGTGCCATAAAAATAAGAACAGATCAAATGGCAAACAGATGACACATCTTCCTCCACAACGAACAGGGATGGTGCGCCCAATAACTAACTTTTAAGTCAAGAAGTGACGGCCTGAAGGCCAACATCCGAGTTCTGTTTACTTTAGCTAAGCAGACCAAACAGGCCATTCTGTGATACCCACTGTTAGGTTGAGTGGGTACTATATTTCCATCTGTATGAGGGTCGCATTCAGGGACACTTGGGTAAATCATTCTAAAAGGAAACTAGTTCATATCCCCTCTGTAAGGTCACCTTGTAACACTGTTTCGCAAGACCCAAATCACTGAGAGGGGAGACCTTCTAGCCAATAGGAAAGCAGGCTCTCTGGGGTGACGGCACTGGATGGCGCAAGGGCGGGGGGGGGTTCTCTCTTCTCTATAAAACCTACAGGTTGAATGATGGAGGTGAGAGAGAGACACGGAGACACCGACACGCAGAGAGAACGGAGAAGCAGAGATGGAGAATCCACCCCACCACAGTTCGAGAATAAGAGACGCCACTAAGAAGCCCTCCGGGAAAAGCTGATTAGAGATAGAAAATAATTGATGCTGTGAACCAGATAATTTAAGCTGTTGGATATTCCAATAAAACAACGGTCAGACTGTTTACACCTGCAGCGCTGTCTCCGCCTCCACGTGATTTCCAAAGGACCACATTTGAATGAACTGTTACTTTAACGGGAAACACAACGAGCAGAGTAAGCTATTCCACTATACATTAGAGAAAGATCATATAGCTATAACATAGAATCATTGAGAAGATACATTACCCGCCAACAGCCATTTGCGGGCAGATTTTACGTTTGGCGGGTGGGACTGAGAGGTCTGTCCGCCATGTGGCGGGCAACGAAATAGTCATGTGAAAACTGATCGAATAACATGATCCAATTCTTAGCGGAGTTCTCACTCGCTGTCTCAAGCACACAGACATGCAACGCGCTGCTCCTCCCTCCTCCAGCCCCTCCCAACCCCATGTAAACAGAGAGGCTAGAGTCGGGCCGGGCAGTCTGCTGACTGCTCTAACGTTAGCTACCGTTACAAAATGACCCAGTCAACTATTCACTTTTAGTTTAATACTGAGGCATTGTCTGTTATCTAGCCGGCTAGCTACTGATAGCTCCCGATATCAACAAATGCTCCAGCAAGTCTAGTAGTGCATAATACCTCCGTTGGATAGGTAGCTACCTAGTACACGTTAGCTCCAGTAGGGTCCAGCTGCAGCGCCGGAGAATCCTTGCTGGAGCTGGAGGCTACAGTATAGGGTCCAGCTGCAGCGCCGGAGAATCCTTGCTGGAGCTGGAGGCTACTCGAGTATACACACACAGTGGAGCTGTTTGCAGATAGCGAGCATTTTGACTTGTTGCGTGGTGGCGATGTCTCGCAGATAATACAACTACAAGTATGATTATATAATATATATATTTTATTAAAAAAAAATGTAAAAGAAAATTGTCTGGTAAGAAATATGCTTGGCGGGTAGATTTTTCTCATCTACCAGCCACTGGCCGGTGAGTCAAAAAGTTAATTTCGCTCCCTGCGCACGGTTGATAAATCCCGATTTTTCTGTGTTCTAAATTCCGTGCGTAGGAACGGAAATAGAACACTTTCTACGCATTGTTGATAAATGAGGGCCCTGGTGTGGTTACGTCATTGCTACTTTAGAGCTGCTCTACCGGTCACAAGGTATAGTCAAAATCCATACCGTAGTGCAAATTCATACCGGCGTACTTTCTATACCATTTATACCATCCACCCCTACCCAGTACCCGGAGGGTAATAAAGGAAAGTTGTAAGTTCTCAATGGCCAATTATACAATCAGCAATACAATACACAACAGTATCGTATGCATACAGATGGGCTTGACAACCATACAGTGAAGACACAATATCATTCATATAAATAGTGAAGAGGACAGGACCTAGAATTGAACCTTGTGGCACACCTTTAGTTATTGATAACAATTTTGATTGGGCATAACTCGAGTTTACACACTGACGTCTCCCTGATAGATAATCTTGGAACCAATCACATTCATTTCTATCCAAACCAGTAGTAGCTAATCCTTTTAAGAGTAAATGGTGATCGACTGCACTGCACCATGCACTGCTCCCCCCCCCCCCCCATGTTGGTTTTGTTAATATAACAATACGTTTGTGGTTATGTTACCTTTGACCTGGAAATAATGTGTCTCGGGCGAGCAAGAAACATGATTTACGCATACCGCAGAAAAAGCTCGATAACTCACGTTCTAGGAAAACAGCCTGGATTTTAGTGAAACGGAATTGTGAACGAATGAAGGTATGTAGAAACAAACTCATGTTGGACTACAAATAGTGTCTGTCAAATGAGCCATACTATTGTCTCCATAGCTATAATATAGAATATACAATAGCTCCGCAAAGATCGTGAAATATTGTGATAAAAAAAGCTGGCGCCAGGCAGTGCAGATGGGGAAAGAGTGTTGCAGTCAATGAGTTAAGGGGAATTCACTTACATTTACATTTAGTAATTTAGCTGATGCTTTTATCCAAAGCGACTTACAAGTTTTGTACAACAAGTCAGCAGGAAGGGCAGGGACCGAAACTAAAGCCCGCCGCCCGCCAGGGGCGGTCTGTTTTTACCTTTGGCGCATGACACTTAGAGGGCTGCCCGCCGTGTGGCGTGTAGACGTGTAGTTCATAACGTTACTCTTGTGCGAGTACAGATTATAGCCGCTCGTCTTTTTTTTCTCCGCCGCGAGATCGTTAAAAAACTACAAGTCCCACATTGCACTCAAGTCAACGGTCCAATCACAGTAGAGTGACGTGACTGGTTTCACGAGAAAGAAAGCAAATGACTAATCGGAAGCTCTCATTTGGCTTGTTTACTTCCGTCTGCTCTAGTCTATATCGGACCTCCATGAGCTAACGTTACTGTTTAAACAATGACCCAGTCAACTATTCACTTTTAGTTTAATACATGACGAGGCATTGTCTAACGGGATCTAGCTGGCTAGCTACTGATAGCTGCTGATATCAACAAATGCTCCAGCAATAGTCGACTCGAGTGCTCCGTTCCCTCGTTAGCTAGCTTAGCTAGCTCACGTTAAATCCATCTGTCCCAGTAAACTAAATTGTCTTAACGTTATCTACCGGGCTAGCAGTAGCTACAGATAGCTCCTGATATCAATGTCTTATAAGATCCCGTTAGACAATGCCTCGTCATGTATTAAACTAAAAGTGAATAGTTGACTGGGTCATTGTTTAAACAGTAACGGTAGCTCAGCCCGCATATCGCAATGGTGGTGTTTCAGGAAGTAAACAAGCCAAATGAGAGCTTCCGATTGGTCATTTGCTTTCTTTCTCATGAAACCAGTCACGTCACTCTACTGTGATTGGACCGTTGACTTGAGTGCAATGTGGGACTTGTAGTTTTTTAACGATCTCGCGACGGAGGAAAAAAAGACGAGAGCGGCTATAATCTGTACTCGCACAATCAAAATAAGAGTATCGTTATGAACTACACGTCTACACGCCACACGGCGGGCAGCCCTCTAAGTGTCAAGCGCCAAAGGTAAAAACTGCCCGCCCCTGGCGGGCGGCGGCCTTTAGTTTCGGTCCCTGAGAAAGACGTTTGTCTTGTTTACATCAGGGTCCCCCATTTTCAATTCATAGTGAACATTGCTGCGGTTGAATAGTAGTACCTACTTACTGGTCACGGGAGGCTTCAATAACGTTTGAATGATAATCCATTTTGTGAATCCATTTGTTGAAACAACTTTGTTGGCCGACAGCTCCTGCTACCTTAACGTTAGCTGCGCTCTAACGTTACATAGCTTAATTAACGTGTATAACATACCACTGTAACGTTAAGCAGCTTGTGTTCCGCTGGGAAAACATCACTGCATACACTTTGTTTAATCCAAACGTCCATTTGGAAACGTTGTATTATGAAACCAGTATGATTGTTCTCTTAATTTTTATTTTATTACGAGCTACTAAACTAAACATGTGGTGTCGCACAATGGAAGTGGACACGGTTTCAGGTTTCACAGTCGCGCATGGCTTCTTTTTTTTTATCCCGCCATTCAGTGAATAACGATCGGAGCCAATCAGAGGCAGATCGGCGCTGGTCTTTGCACAATGCACGTGTTGGAACCAATCAAAGGCAGATTTTTTTTAAATATTTTTTTTAGAACGCACATGGCCGGGAAAAATACGCTACACACACACACATACACACAGACAGACAGACCTGCTGGGAGGTGCACCAGTGCGACAAGGGAAAACATCCAGTCACACTCCACTGATATTCGCAAAATGCGACCAAAACAGTCGCACTCTGGAGCCCTGGAAGGGGCGGATCCTTCTGACGTTGCTCAGGAGGAATCTGCAGGTTCTGGTTGTTGCTGCGATGTGAGCGGAGAAGTTCAGCCGGTCGTCAAGGACAACACCAAGGTTCTTGGCGGTCGGGGGGCGCGGCCACAGCTACATTATCTGCTGTGATGGAATGGTCGATCAGCTGTGAGTATTTGGCCGGCAGGTGAATCAATTCTGTTTTGCTTAGGTTCAGTTTGAGGTGGTTGGTCGAATCAGGACAGAGGAGAGGCCCTTCGCTTTTGCTAAGTGAAGAGCTTCTGTGACCAGTCCTGAAGCCTGACTGATTAGGGTCTAGGTCAGGAGGTCATTCTGTATGAGATAATCAGTAAGTTGGTTTGATATAGCATGTTCAAGTGATTTAGAAAGGAAGGAGAGAAGAGAGACAGGACGATAGTTGTCTATGACGGTGAGGTTCAAGGTTGTTGTTTTTTGTGGTGTGACTCTGATTGGTTTTAGGGAGGTGGGGACCACCCCTGAGTTGAGGGAGGAGTTGATGGTTGGACCATCTGGACCATGTGGGACGGTTCGACGTTACCAGTGTCAAGGTCTCGGCATCTGTAATAGGAGAGAAAGATGACAGAGTAAAGGATGAGGTGAGGATGAGGTTGAATTCACAGAGCAGTGGAGGGATAACATTGTTTATGTCCATTACCTTTGTACCAGGGTAGCAGCAGGTCTCAGCATTAGGGACAGTGACATACATGACCATAGAGGACCCTACCACAAGCACAGGGGGGGGTTGGCACACAAGGTCTGGTGTTGAGGCCTCTCCCTGAGAAGCATCCGTGGGGCAGTCACAGGAGTAGCAGGCGGGGCAGCCATAGAAGCAGCAGGTGGGGCAGTTGAGGAAGCAGTAGGCAGGGAACCTGCAGGGGGAGCAGACAAGACAGAGATCTGTGAAGAGGAGTGTTCACTAATCGGCTCCAGCACCAAGGTGCTAAACATGTTGGAGAGCTGTAGGACCTTCTTCGAGGGTGGTGGGGCACAGCAGGAACCCCTCTACCTTCTCACAGCAGACCAGCCCTCTATCTGCGGAGTCCAGTGCCGCCAGCCCATGGTAGATTGTCTTTATCCTCATTAGTAGAGTCATGGGAGGTGGCGATGATGGATGGTGCAGGCTGATGAATTGAGCTGACCAGATTGTTGAGCTCTTCAACCTCTTTGATCTGGTAGAGAGTTGAGATTCTTCCCTCCAGCTCTGCAATCCTCTGGCTCAGGTGTAGACGGCCAGAGCAGTTGGGCTGGTTGGATACCGGGGGCATTAGCCCACTGTGGTTGTCCACATCCACATGTTGGTTGACGTTGTTAATTCTCCAGATTGAACTTCCTCTGGCCTTGCGACTAGGCGAACCTAGCCGTGAGCCATTTAGCCGCAAAGCTAATACAGGCTAGGTTAGTTAGCTAGCCTAGCCACAGTACAAAGAGCAGTCTGGGCGGGGGGGTCAAACCAATACAATCGATAATACCAAGCAACCAATCCGATATCCAAATACTCAAAACTAAAGTAAAAATATAGTAAAATACCAGACACCAAGCACAAGGACACAAACAACAACCAGACCGGATATGTCCTTAATTGTCAATGTTGGGCCGTAACATGCTACAATAATATTACCTTTCCCAGTACAGAGTAGTATAATGCATTGCCACCTCAATTTAAGCCTGTAATAATCCTCTTGGGGAAATCCATTATCTGCATTTTGACCCATCCTAACTATTTAGGAGCAGTAGGGGTGTAACGGTACGCGGATACGTACTGTACCGCGTCAATGTGGTCCTCCGGTACAGTACGGGCTGTGCACCGTACGATTGCAACGGTGCGGAACCTTTTTTTGCGGAACTTAAATCCCCCCGGCCCCACGTAATTTATCAACAACACTGCGGTCTGCTGTGAGCATTATAAAACAAACGTGTGTTTAACCGACCGTGAATTAAAGTGTCAATGCTGTTTGTCATTTTAACAGCAGATACTTTCTTAAATGCCATCCTCCCGACAGAGCAGTGTGACGGGAGCTCTGATGGGTTCGCTTGCTGGTGTTAGCATTAGCTGAAGAGCTAGTTTTAGCTTAACGTTACCTTGGCTAAAGTTGGGACTATTCATAATCCAGCAATAATGGCTGCAGACCTGCAAGCAAAGTACAGCAAGTTGGCAAAGGAGTATTCCAACGTAAATCACATTTTCACCAGTAAAGTTACAGTCTTTCCATCTGCCGGTAGCTCCATGCTAGCTAACCTAGCTCACGTTAGCGTCGTCACTGAACCACCTCGCGTACACAATTAATGACATGTTGCGGACAGCCATATCGGTGACAATGTTTAGCTTTTAGTGCCAAATGATAAGAGTCTGAGGCGGAGTCTCAAAAGAGAATGTTGAATATTTATTGTGCAAAAATCACAACAGATCCTCTCCAACGGAGCCTGTAGACTGAGTAGGGTATATCTGCAGAGCCACTTGGTAACGAGTGCAACACCGTGTAATGTCCGTGTGGATCGTTGGAGTAGGGTATATCTGCAGTGCTGCAGCCCCATACTCAGTGTATAGATTTGTATTAGTATCATAATCAATCACCTGTTGTTGAATAAATACCATTACTTTCTAGTTATTACTAAAAAACAGTATATATAAAACAGTAGCTGTATAAAAAAAAGTATAATTTATATAATTTAATTAAAAATAATTTTTCTTTAATGTATGCACTATTCTATCCAAAGTGTGCTCAAGGCTTAGGTGCACATTGTAAGAAAATCTAAAGTGGGGACTTTCTCTAAAAGGATGAAACAGTGCTGATGCGTCTTCTATATACAGCCTTATGTAAAACAGATTAAAAAACGTTGGTCAATATCTCCTCAAGCGCAATCAGATCCATTCTGGGGGGAAAGCTGGGAACATTTCTCTTCTCAACCATGCACTGCTCTGATGTTATTGGAGGATGATGCTTTATGACAACTTGGTAATGGATCAGACCAGGCTGTAGCAGGATGCGGCTGATCCGCTCTGTCCACTCAGGAGTTTTCAGTCGGGCTACACGATCGATACCTACGGGAAATGGAACCCAATCTGTTTCTATCCTGTTTAAAGCCTGTTTTAATCCAATCTGTTTAAATCAATGATGTTGAGGATGTGTATCTACTAATATTCATGGTGATCGGAATGTGCGCGATCAGCATATGGATCCGGTACTGCTTTAACTTAATTCGGAAAAAGGTGGATCTCTGGCTGTGGACATGGCCAGGATCAAAACCAACCAAGTGGAACTGTATAAGAAGAATGCTGTCTATAATACTAAGGAACAATTGAGCTCTAAGACCATGCTGGAGAAAATCGAGATCTACCACTCTGACGAACAATCGAGCTTGAGGGCTATGCTTGAGAGACTCGTTGCCTACCACGCAGATGAACAGTCGAGATCACAGGCCATTTTGGACATCACAAAGGAAATTAGGGTCATGATATATGATTAAACTAAACTAAATTGGAGCAGCATTTTGCAGCAATTTGGTCAGGCTGCAGGCTGCTGTGAAACCAAGGTCGAGGTCAAGACGGGAGTAAGGAGTTCAGTGGAGCCGTGCCAGGAACGGATCCTCCCGAAGAAAAGCGGAGCCGTCTGGAGTAGATAAGATTGATGGCAGGCCCCCCCCCAATCCATACCCAAACCCCCCCTCCCGTGTGTACGCCTGGCACCGATGTACGCGCGCCGGAGGGGGGAGCCTAAGACTGTCTCATCACCAAAGCCAAAACTCCACCCCAACTGTAGTCATATCCAAACACCTCCCCCTCCGGTCCTAGCTGATGGCAACTGTAATTAGTCAAAGCCGGAATTTCTCTCCGTCCTCCCTCCCACCCCACCACCCCCTCCCCTCGGGGTGCTCAGAGACACACAGACTCACGGCTAGATTAACATGTTTCAACAAATGCCATTATTGCTATGCAAATGTAATAATTGTAAATGATTTTCTGTAATGAGTTGTTTGTGTTGTTTTCAAGCATCCTTGACTTCCAAGGACAACGATGTAAATAAGTCATTGGCTTTTCGTTCCTCTCCTTGACAAAAGCAAATATGTGATGTAATGATCTGTATATGTTTTGTAAATACCATACCATACCAGTCGATACAGATCCATCAAATAGTGATGGAGATAATGGGGATCCCCATCTGTGCATCCCTATATATTGGTGTTACCTAACTGGAAAAAGTGTCCCTTTATTTTCAAAAGCAATGGTTTTATTTATTTTAATTACATTATTTTATGCCCTTCTTTCTAGACTCCCTTGCTTCACAGCAGTTTATCCGTGAAGAGAGGGTTCCCCCTGAGCAGCAGGAGAGGAGCCACAGTGTCGGCCAGGAGGAGCCAGAGCTCCTACAGATTAAAGAGGCACAGGAGGAACTCTGGACCAGTCAGGAGGGAGAGCAGCTTCAAGGTCTGGAGGAGGCTGATATCATAAAGTTGACTCTTGTCTCTGTAAAGAGTGAACATGATGAAGATAAACCTCAGTCCTCATGGTTTAACCAAACCCAGGACCCAGAGTCCCTACAGATTAAAGGTGAACTACACCAAGGGCTGGAAGAAGCTTATCACTCTGAGATCACAGTACACCCAGTAAATGTGAAGATGGTCAAGATAACACTCAGCCCTTCCAGCTTCTTCAAACCCAGAGGGAGAGAAACAGAGAAGCTTGCTCTTTACCCAGCACCGCAACTATTATGCAAACAGAGCCTGATAGAGAGGGCTGTGGAGTATCAGAACCAGCCAGTTACCTAAATCCAGCTGGTGATTTGGAACCAACTATAAATAATCAGCTTCTCTCTTCACACTATTCTGGAACTGAGACAGATGCCAGTGATGATTGGAAGGAAAGTGAAGGACCTCTGTCAGGTTTAATGACTCTGAAACCAAAGAAGATACAGAAAATAAAAGGTGTATCTAACAGCAGGCCTGGGTTCAGCAAGAGAGATCTGAAGATATACACAAAGAATCATACTGGAGAGAAACCATTTAGTTGTTCAGTTTGTGAGAAAGTGTTCAGTTGGAAGGGAGATCTGAACACACACATGAGAACTCATACAGGAGAGAAACCATTCATTTGTTCAGTTTGTGGGAATGGGTTTAGTCAGAAGGGAAATCTGAACACACACATGATAACTCATACTGTCGACAAACCATTTAGTTGTTCAGTTTGTGGGAAAGGGTTCATTATGAAGGGAGATTTGAAGTCACACATGAGAACTCATACAGGAGAGAAACCATTCATTTGTTCAGTTTGTGGGAAAGGGTTCAGTGATCGAGGAAGTCTGAAGAGACACATAAGAACTCATACTGGAGAGAAACCATTTTGTTGTTCAGTTTGTGGGAAAGGGTTCAGTTGGAAGGAAGATTTGAAGAAACACATGAGAACTCATACTGGAGAGAAACCATTTAGTTGTTCAGTTTGTGGGAAAGGGTTCAGTGATCGAGGAAGTCTGAAGAGACACATAAGAACTCATACTGGAGAGAAACCATTTTGTTGTTCAGTTTGTGGGAAAGGGTTCAGTTGGAAGGAAGATTTGAAGAAACACATGAGAACTCATACTGGAGAGAAACCATTTAGTTGTTTAGTTTGTGGGAATGGGTTCTGTAGGAAGGAAGATTTGAAGAGACACATAAGAACTCATACTGGAGAGAAACCATTTAGTTGTTCAGTTTGTGGGAAAGGGTTCAGTATTAAGGGAAATCTGAAGAAACATATGATAACTCATACAAGAGAGAAACCATTTAGTTGTTCAGTTTGTGAGAAAGCGTTCAGTTGGAAGGGAGATCTGAACACACACATGATAACTCATACAGGAGAGAAACCATTCATTTGTTCAGTTTGTGGGAATGGGTTTAGTCAGAAGGGAAATCTGAACACACACATGAGAACTCATACTGGAGAGAAACCATTTAGTTGTTTAGTTTGTGGGAATGGGTTCTGTAGGAAGGAAGATTTGAAGAGACACATAAGAACTCATACTGGAGAGAAACCATTTAGTTGTTCAGTTTGTGGGAAAGGGTTCAGTATTAAGGGAAATCTGAATAAACATAT
Source organism: Notolepis coatsorum (assembly GCF_963971535.1). Lineage (NCBI taxonomy): Eukaryota > Metazoa > Chordata > Actinopteri > Aulopiformes > Paralepididae > Notolepis > Notolepis coatsorum. Next base: position 169,782,823 of record NC_140171.1, on the reverse strand, counting down.
GATAACTCATAAAAGAGAGAAACCATTACGTTGTTCAGTTTGTGGGAAAGGGTTTAGTCAGAAAGATAGTCTGAGGATACACATGAAAACCCTATGTTCTACTAAGCACTATACTCGGTAGGAACTCTCATGTGCTGTGGTTTATGTCGCTCCATGCCACTGTGGGGCACAGAATGATTACAAGGTAGATATCACCAGAGCCTTTTTGCTAGTATCTGGAGCATCAAAACAAGAGAATCTGGAAGTTGCTTTTGTGTATTAAGCAATGCAAAAAAGGAAGGATAAGGCAAAGGAGTTTTGCTTTCATCCTCTAAATCAGAGGAAGGAGAATGGAGAGGTTTGCTCTTTACATTCTGCAAATGCTGCATTTAGGCGGAGAGGTCCACCATCTAGTACATTATGTAAACAACTGTTCACAGCATCATAACTCATGTATAGCTTGTAGTTTTCTGTTGTTATTATATGTATTATGCTTTTAAAGCTGCAGAAGGAAGAAAGCCGATATGCTGTATGGAAGCTAAATGGGTAACTGTGTTTCATATCTACCACCTTGTTATTGATCAGAGAGTTTCAATGGCTCTGTCATGCACGAAGGATCATTGAAAACCCCTGTCATCTTAGACACATACTGTATAATTCTGGATCCTTGTTCATTAATATCTAATGACATCTACCCGATGTTTCACCAATAGCATCTTGCCAATAGTGAACAGTTGATATTATTGAGACTTATTTCTGTCTTGTGACTGATTTCCCATTATATTCGTTCATATCAAATATTACGTTTATTTTTTTTGGATGTAATCCATAAATTATCTTTGATTATATGCTTTTCTTGACTCTTTCATCATGAGTGTTATCATTTGAAATGTTGTGTAGCCATTAGGGCTGCCCCCCCAGTTCATTATTTGGTTGGTTTTGTCTTAATCGACCAAAACGGTCAATTTGTCGATTTTAATGCTTTTTTTCCCAATTATTAAGTTTGAAAACCTCGGACTTTAGTGGAAGTGACTTATTTTCTAAGGGTTATTGCACCGGTGGAAGAAGTACAGTATTTTACTTAAGTAAAAAGTACACCGCCCATAATAATCTGGTGGGTGTACTTTGGTAGAAAATAGTTCCTAAATTAAACTCTTCACAAAAAAACATTAATGTAAAGTTTTTCAATGTTTTAAAAGAAAAGATGTTTGCTTTGAGCCACAAACAGTGCCATTCAACTCCATTGTATTGGTGACGGCACATCTCAGCAGATATCTCCAAATCTAGGCAAATCACACAAACTATCATGGATAGTTTGATAAATAGAACACGTATTAACACATATGTTTTCCTTGTTTCATTTTTGGTGAACTGGCCCTTTAACAAATGGACTATACACACTACATGTTTTTCTGGTGTGGCGCTCTACATCGTGGACCTCGTGGCTGCAGACGCTGCTCTATATTGTGTACCTCGTGGCTGCAGACGCTCCTCTACATCGTGTACCTCATGGCTGCAGACGCTCCTCTACATCGTGCACCTCGTGGCTGCAGACGCTCCTCTACATCGTGCACCTCGTGGCTGCAGACGCTCCTCTACATCGTGCACCTCGTGGCTGCATACACTCCTCTACCTCGTGTACCTCGTGCCTTTAGACTCGTGGCTGAACTCTTTGGTTAAGTAAACACACACACTTATTGGCAGGACAAATAATGTTGTGTTGCCAAACAGAAAGAAAAAAAACATGAGGAACAAATAATGAAACATAAGGACACAATATCAAACCAAATAATATAATAATATATATTATAAATTATATGCGTCCATCTGGTTCGCTCTGTTAAAATAGTCGTTTTGCCTATGTTCATATTTCTGCAAAAAAACACATACCTCGTCAGGTACACCCATCTCTACATATTTTGCAGTTAACCGACTTGCCTTTTGTAAAGGATGGGAATTTGAACTCTGCACACAACATGCTGACACTTTCCTGTATGTCAATCAGCTAAGACAAAATGTCCCCTGGCAACAATTTGTCAAGAGAACCACTGTTCTGTGTTATATGTTTGTCACTTGTATGGCCACTCCACCATTTTGTTAGGAAACAAATAAATCCCTATAGTGTGACTGTGCTTTTCCCTGGAAAACATTTGGCCGTGTGCTTTCAGATTGGATGGTTTCTCTGTGAAAATCTCAATCACTGCTACTCTGTGTCCAAAGGCCTCCACATCTGGCCATTCAATCGAACATCTCGGGTTTGCATATAAAGATTACACAATTACATTGAATGTTCTGCACACATGTGGTCTGGACTAAAACAATCACGGACTACAAAGGGAAAATTAACAGTTCTGTAGAGGTGTCTGCTTCCCTCACAGAGGAGCTTAACACCTTCTGCACACCCCACACAAGTGTATGTGTCTTCTGTCTGTATGGGTATTCTGAGTCTCTCCCTGTGTGTATTATTATATCCCTCCCTCTGTCTCTTCTCTCTCTGCACTTAAAACACAGAAGTCCCCGCCCAGCGGAAATGACGTCAATGCTCTGTTTGTGCTTCACTTCATTGTCTATGGCTAATGGAATAATACTAATCTATAATTAATGGAATAATACTAATCTATAATTATCTATGGCTAATGGAATAATACTAATCTATAATTCTCAGAACGTATCTAGAATGTAGATTGTGTAAAGAACGGCAGGTCTCGGCATTAGGGACAGTGACATACCTGACCATAGAGGACCCTACCACAAGCAGCGGTTGGCACACATTCTCTTCGGATCAAATACCGTAATTCCTCTAATAGTAACCCCGGCTTGTATTTGTTTCAACTGTAGCGGGTACCAGGCTTGTATTAGGAGGAGGCCTGTATAAGAGGGAGGCCTATATTTCAAATTTTCAAACGGATCATAATGAATAAATCAACATTTTGTGTCAGTTTGAACCCAGTAAAATGTACTGGGTTCATTTATTGAAACCAAGTACTGTATGAAATAGTAAACAGTGCAATTACAGGTGGTCACTGGTCATTTCAACGTTTTCAAAGTGAAATCAAGTAACTAGCTCAGTATGCAGCTCAGTATATTAGTAACCCGGCTTGTATTAGGAGGCCGGCTTATAATTGCTTAGCTCAAGAGCGCACCCGGCCATTAATAGAGACCCGGCTTGTATTTGAGACCCGGTTACTATTAGAGGAATTACGGTAACAAACTCAGCAAGACAAACGACTTCTCTGTTACAGTGGGTGACAATATTGTCACAGGTGAAGGATTTGGGGTGCTTTTTCAATGTATGTGATGTATAGATTGGGGGGAGATGATCACAGCTAAAACGGTGAGATCGAAATGTGCATGGAAGCAGGAGACGGTGGTTCAGTAGAGCAGGGTGATTGTTGTGAGGCACACTGCCAGCGAGAGAATGTTTTGAATTCCTTGTAAGAACAAACTGATAGCGAGAGCGAGGGAGAGGGGTTCATCTTAATGAAACTGTAGAAAACTGCATTTTAATGTGTGAAAGGTTATTTAGAAGTTGTCATGACAACGCGGCACATGACAACCAGAAAGGGGTGGGCTATCATAGTTATGACGAAGATCCTATAAAGCTGACAGTGGTTCCGGGTAGGGCAGACTAGAATCTGACCAAGAGCGAGTAGGACTGAGATCACACAGAACACACTCTCTCCTCTCATTGAGAGGGGGGGGGGGGGGGGGGAAGAATGCCACATCATCATTAGCTTCGGCTAACGCGAGGAGGGTTAGGCTAAAGACCAGGCCTGAACACTATTGGACTGAATAACAAAAGGACGATAGACGAACACACCGAAAGATCATTAGAATAGACTTTGCAAGGACAATACAATCTGTTAACATCTGAGCTGAGGTTTCTGTTTATCAAATAAAACCACGCTTTTCCTTGTAAGGTATTTCACGTTGTCGGAGTGTCTGATTCTTACGGAGGTGGAGAATTATTATGGTTTGCGGATTGTACTAACGGGGAGAGATAAGGATCTTATCAGCCAGTATAGAGACGTCAGGACCATTAAAATGACACAACGCAGAGGAATTGGATGGAGGGCCAAACAGACGAAGACGTGATACTGGCCAGTTCGATCAGGATCTAACAGTTGGTGCCGACGACCGCCGGATTTGCAAGAGATTAAAACAACGGGAACAGTTGGTTGCCGAGAGATAAGAACAACGGAAAAAGACTTTTTCAAGAATGGGACGACAGTGGACAACAGTCATCGTGTGTGGGAGAATCATGATCGAGCAAGGCCGGCCAGCCCTGGGAGAGAGCGGCGAGTCGAGCGGTCATGAGGCGGACCAGCGCTGTAGGAGAAACAGCGCTTAGGAGAAAGATGTGAGTTCACTGTGCACACATGGTTGTTTTGATCTTTTAAGCCAAATAAAAACGAACAGATAGTGCATCCGTAAACGTAAACATATTTAGTTTGACACAGAGAGAATGCCAGCTGTAATAGTGTGTTTGAATAACAGCAGAGCGGCACAGTTTTGTTTTGAAAATCGAAGGTGTTATCTGAAAGGGAACCAAAACAGTCATAGATGACGAAAGAAAGCTAAATAGGGCAGAAGGAGCCATAATGAGAGAGATGAGGAGAGGGGGGGTGCTGAACCAGACTGAAATCTGTTATGGCGGGATTGTTATGACAAGACTGTCGCCTGAGACGGCCCACCTTAAACTGGTCGCTGTGGTCTCAAGACGGCCGGAATTTGTTTTGACGGGAGGAAAGTTGGTCGGGAATTTACCTTAAACTGTGTATTATGTCCGATAAGCAAGAGTTTAGTCCGGGAGAAGCATCCCCTGATAGGAAATAGAGGAAAAACAGCTGTGTTTTTAGGCCTTGGAAGGAAGGGCAGCGTTTGTTTGTTTGAGAGAGTAGCCATTATGAGCGAGACAAGATGGCCGCAAAAGGGGCCACGAGGAGGATGATACAAGATGGCCGTGAGCCACGAGGAGATAACAGATAAGAACCAGGAAGTGACACGTCAACTAAACCACCATAGAGGAGGAGTAGGTCGCCACCTAGTGGCGGCAGGGCCGCCTCAGGGGGTGTGCGAGCAGTGCGGTCGCACAGGGCCTCGCGGGAAGGGGGGCCTCGCAAAAAAAAAAAAAAAAAATTTATTAATTTTTTTTATTATTATTATTTTTTTTTTTTTTTTTTTTTTGCGAGGCCCCCCTTCCCGCGAGGCCCTTTTTCATCACAGACCTAAAATCTAGTTTTGCTTATATGCTTATATATTTCACATTAGACACGTTTGTAGAATGTGTCTGACTTGTTCCTGGGTCTGCAGTCCTGCAGCTGCAGACATACTCACTATAGGAGCTCAGCCTCTGGGGTTCTGCAGCAGCATTGGTTTCAACGAAGGGAGTGGTTTTACTTACATCATGTGTAGACAGTGTAGACGCCGGCAGCGTGAGTCGGCTGCGTTTGACATTTTCGCGCGTGCAGCTTTTGACTATGCTTAGTTATGCCCAATAGCCAAGACGAAGAAAGAGGTCGGTCATTATCAGTCGGTCGGTCACCAACCAAGGTGAAGAGGACATCGTTCGGCAGATGGACTGAAGATGAAAGTTGTTGCATGTTAGACAGTTCAGTCAGGCTAGCCATCCCGGCTAAAGACAGGGACAGCTAGTTAGCTTTAGCTACGTTATAATATTGAGTGCTATCCCGTGTGGTTCAGTCGGGATAGCCATGATGCTGTCGCCGGCTAGTAGCTAGCTTAGCTAACGGCTAACCTATCCAGAGGAGCGAGGCGAGGCGAGTGGATGTCTTTTCAAAAGAAGCAATACGCCGAAAGGTGTCCAGTCTGCCGGAAAGTACTCGAAGAAGAAGAAGAAGAAATTACACCGTGGGGCCAAGAAAGTCTGCTTCCACGTTGATACTGCGTTATGGTGAGTGACCGTGAGTCAACATATGATTATATACCCGCCGTGGATCTGTCTTTCTCTATCTGGAGCCAAACTGGTCGACTGACTAGCTAATACTACTAGTAGCTAACGCTAACGGTGTGTGCTGGTGGTGAGAGCACCTGGCTGTATGCAGCTACATAGAGCCACGTGCCTGATTGAGCTAACTGTTAGCCAGACGCCATGTGTGGGCTGGCTGGCTGGCTGTCGGCCCACCACGTCCTCCCCACACCCAGTCTCCTCGGCCGGAGCCGTGGCCCCCCGTACTATACCAGGAGGGAGGGGTGGGGAGCGAAGGGGGAGGGAGGCGCGCTGAGGCCTTTCGTCAACGTGGAGACCTGTGTTGCGGCCTTTCGCCCGGCGCCCTCGTGCAGGTAACTAAGATTAATGAAAATGTCATGACATTACCCCACTCTTACTTCCTTCCCCTCCCGAATGTTTTGTTAATAACGATGTTTTTTTCCAGGCAAAACATATGCTACTTCACAACATTTGGAGATACGACATGTGCTGTGTGTGAATGGTGTAGCTTGTGTAGCTTGTGTAGCTTGTGTAGCGTTGGGCCATTGGCCAAAGCTGTGTGTGGCCTGGTGTCACAGTACCTGGCTAGCCTATTTAGCTGATGTCGGCCATTGGCTCCTTGCTTTGGTTTCTCTGGTATACCCTGCTCTTCTTGTTGGATTTAAGTGTTGATCTTTGTCCTTTTGAATCTGTCATACATGCTCTAGTCTCTAACACACACACACATGACAAACACACATGTTCTCTCTCTCTCTCTCTCTCTTTCTAACACACACAGTCTGCCTATGGCGGCCTTTCTCGATGGCTAGGCTGTGCTCAAGGATCTTCAGTCACAGTGCTCAGGTATTCTGCCACTGTGTACTCTCTGTTTAGGGCCAAATAGCATTTCAATTTCTTTCCAATGTGTCTCTCTCTCTCTCTCTCTCTCTCTCTCTTTTGATCTTTGTCCTTTTGAATCTGTCATACATGCTCTAGTCTCTCTCTAACACACACACACATGACAAACACATGTTCTCTCTCTCTCTCTCTCTGTACACTGTATATTGACTGTAGAACGGGAGCTCTCTCTCGCTCTCTCTTTTGCTATATGTTGACTGTATCATGCCCCGCCTCGGGCAGCGCTATTATTTAAGAATATGTTGACTGTATATATAAAAAAACAAAAAAAAAAAATATATATATATATATATATATATATATATATTTTTTTTTTTTTTTTTTACCTTTGGGGGGGGGGGGGGGGGGGGGGCTCGCGTTCAATCTCGCACAGGGCCTCGCATTTCTCCCAGGCGGCCCTGAGTGGCGGAGAGGGGGTAGTGCTGGGGAATTTTCATTACCCATAGGGGAATATTTAGATATAGGCCTGTACTACCATCTAGTGGGGGAGTGATTCAATAGTGAATCTAATGAGCACAGAGAGTGGATTATTATTATAATAATATTGGATATAGAGTTTAATTATACAATGGATTAAATAAGAATTGCACGGAAAGATGGTGCAGTTATTTGAATGGGTTAATTATGGAATAAAGAGGGAGTTTGAATTCCAGTGGGGCCTTCTCACACCTGATAGATAGGCAGGGTCTTCAGAAGACACGTCACCAGAAGAACTGGCGCGCGCTGGGGGTCAAACTGGGATGAAGATAGCCAGCGTCGAAAAGTGGGAATCGGTTTAGTTGCAAGTGTCACGCCGGAAGACAACAAACAGGGAACCGCCCTGTAAGATGGATAATAGGTGTGGAGAAGGTGGTAGACTAATAGCAAAACAAGGGAAGTCGAATGTACAGACGACTGCCGGTGTTGTGTTTCTGCTTTCAGCAGGGGGAGACACCGACAGCGGTGGAGACGACCAGGAGACAGACTGGAGGAGGAGGAAGCCGCAGGGGCCAGGCACCGCAGCCTGGGACACAGATCATCCATGACGAGAGAGAGGAGACGGCGGCGGTGGAGGAGCAGATGTGGAGAGGACAGCCAGAGACACTAAGCAGTAGCAGACCAGGGGAGACATTTTTGCCTAGGGGACCGCACCCTGGAGGGGGGACCAGCTCAGGAAAGGAGCCATCACTGAAAGGGGCCCTTGCCCTAGAAGACGGGACCGGCCCAAGATGGGAGGTGTACTGTAAGAGGGAAGGGAGCGCTCTGATTTGGACGTGGGGTGTACCTAATAGGGGGGCCGAAGGGTTTAGGTGTGTTGTCTGGAAAGTTGCAATCTGTGTTTTTCTCTGTCTCTCTCTCTCTCTCTCTCCTCCCTGACCGTTGTTTATCCTTTCTGGTTTAGGGGTGATGCGGGTAATGGAAAACAATAAGGCAAAACAGCAGACGGTGCGGCCCTAATTGTTATGAGTCTATTTTTGAGTATAATTAATTGAAAAACCAAGGAGTCTGTGGATTCTGAAGGTTGATTAAGAATCAAAGGGGGGAATGAAGTATTTGGGGTGCTTTTTCAATGTATGTGATGTATAGATTGGGGGAGATGATCACAGCTAAAACGGTGAGATCGAAATGTGCATGGAAGCAGGAGACGGTGGTTCAGTAGAGCAGGGTGATTGTTGTGAGGCACACTGCCAGCGAGAGAATGTTTTGAATTCCTTGTAAGAACAAACTGATAGTGAGAGCGAGGGAGAGGGGTTCATCTTAATGAAACAGTAGAAAACTGCATTTTAATGTGTGAAAGGTTATTTAGCAGTTGTCATGACAACGCGGCACATGACAACCAGAAAGGGGTGGGCTATCATAGTTATGACGAAGATCCTATAAAGCTGACAGTGGTTCCGGGTAGGGCAGACTAGAATCTGACCAAGAGCGAGTAGGACTGAGATCACACAGAACACACTCTCTCCTCTCATTGAGAGGGGGGGGGGGAGAAAGAATGCCACATCATCATTAGCTTCGGCTAACGCGAGGAGGGTTAGGCTAAAGACCAGGCCTGAACACTATTGGACTGAATAACAAAAGGACGATAGACGAACACACCGAAAGATCATTAGAATAGACTTTGCAAGGACAATACAATCTGTTAACATCTGAGCTGAGGTTTCTGTTTATCAAATAAAACCACGCTTTTCCTTGTAAGGTATTTCACGTTGTCGGAGTGTCGGATTCTTACGGAGGTGGAGAATTATTATGGTTTGCGGATTGTACTAACGGGGAGAGATAAGGATCTTATCAGCCAGTATAGAGACGTCAGGACCATTAAAATGACACAACGCAGAAGAATTGGATGGAGGGCCAAACAGACGAAGACGTGATACTGGCCAGTTCGATCAGGATCTAACACAGGGAAAGATGAAATTACATACCTGGGGTCCATCCTAGAGGCAAATCTTTCCTGTGACAAAATGACAAACAATGTAATAAAAAAAGTCAACCAACGAACAAGATTCTTGTACCGGATCTATTTGGTAAACAAGAATACCCTGAAGACTCTAGCAGGAGCACTCATTCAAGGGTACTACGACTATGCTTGCACCTCATGGTACCAAAGCACCTCAAAGGCACTAAAAACAAGACTACAAACATCACAAAACAAACTGGTCAGACTACTGCTTGACCTTACTCCTAGAACCCACCTCACCCCAGCCCATTTTGACAACCTAGGATGGCTAAGAGTAGACGACAGAGTACAACAACTTGCAATGGGCCTGGTCTACAAGATACACTACACCACTAAGGTACCCATGTACATGTCGAGGTACTTCCCAAAGGTCAGTGAATACCACGACCACAACACCAGAGGGAGTTCCACAAATCATGTGCAACCCAGATTCGGCTCAAACAAGGGACTAAACACGTTTCGCAATTATGCCACATCAATGTCGAACGCCCTACCCACAGCCGTAAAAAAAAATTGAATCCCTACCCACCTTCAAAATCGCTCTCAAAGAGCACCTACGGGAGGCTGCAATTTTAAACTGGCCCCCGTAAATGTCCGAACACCCTATCACCCACCCACCCCCTCCTAATGTACATTTCCCTCCCCCTCGTATGTATATATTTACTGTTAGGATCTCTGTTTAACAGTACTGTATATTTGCATATCTTGTATGTCACAAATGTAATAGTATTGTATGTCATTAGATTAGATTAGATTACATTTTTACATCTGTATATCTGTATGTTGTGTATGTCATGAATGTCATTATTAACCCTTTAATCGCGTTGACGCTGTTCAGCGTCATTCCCCGCCATGCTCATTCTGCCGATGACGCTGTACAGCGTCATTGATATCAATATTTCAAAAATCTGTGACCGAAATCATATTTCTCCCCCGGAGACATGAGATGTACTGGTGAGCCCCTGTCAACTCTAACGGTTCAAGAGCTCCATCTGGTGGCCGATCGGCCGCTCGCCCAGGGCAGAAACAGGAAGTGGAAGCTGGTGCTCATTTCAATTTGGTCCGATCACTCGCTATAGGTCCCGGGAGTCTAGCTCGACACAATGGATAGCGATCCGTTGCCAATAACTCGATAAACAACATGATTTGGACGTATATACTGTTATACAACCTGGAAATGGATCGGATATTTCGACATCCCATAATAGAAAAAATTCTGTTCCAGGCTCATCTCCCAACGGCGAGAGGAAGCTACGGTGAGTTTCAGCGTTATTTGTTCATGTCTTCTATACTAGGACAGCCGTCTTCTATACTAGGACAGCCGAAACACGTCCAATCTTTCGCCGTCGACTAAAGACGCACTTCTTCAACCATTATCTGAATTAAAAAAAGAAAAAAAAAATTATCTAACCCTAACTAACCATACTGTCATGCACTTGTCCTAATAAACTAATAAACTAACCTACACTGTAGCACTCAACACTTTGATGAACATTGTTACTCAGCTGATAGAGTTGTGCCCTTCCTGATGGCTTGTCGTACAGAACTTGTAAGTCGCTTTGGATAAAAGCGTCAGCTAAATGACTAAATGTAAATGTAAATATACTAACTGCTCTGATGATCATATCACCCACACTAGATGAATGATATAACGTTGCCCACGGAATTATAAACGACCCCCCGCCCATCCGGTCATCATCAGATCATACGTAGTAACTTCTAGAAGTACGTCCATTTGACATTTTTTATCTCGCGCCGATTGCTATCAAACTGTATACAATCATCAATATAATGCATTTGGGGCTATAAATCACGTTCTGGAGAAAGCTGCAGAAAACGATAAAAACATACTTATACTTTAGACCGTATTTTAGTATGAATATGTGAATGAAAAAGTATAACGTTGCTACACCCTGAACAATAGATATAGGACTTTGAATGGACCATGGTAATGTCAATTTAGCAATACAATTTAAAAAGTTATAGCCCTGCAAAGAAGGGGAACTTCTCCATGTTAAATAGGGCTGGCGAGGGATGGTAAATTATGAATTTAACCCTGGCGATCAAAGGGTTCATTGAAAATGGGGGACCCTGATGTAAACAAGAAGAAAGTCTTTCTCTGGTCTGCATCCCCTTAACAATTGTGTGTATTAAGCTGTACTGTACTGTACCCATTTTGCAATCTGTTCATTAAAATGTTCAATCAATCAATCAAGGTCTGGTGTTGAGGCCTCTCCCTGAGAAGCATCAGGTGGGGTAATGTAATGGGAAATATTAAAGGACAAAACGATGAGCCGTTTACATTAATCATTCTGAGTCATTATTAATAATAGAAAGGTTTATTTCACCGTGGCCACAATGAAAGTTCAGTTTACAGTCAGAGACAACATGTTCACACAGTAGCATCTGGCCATAAAATTACGAAGAGCTCTGGTCAGACGTATATTAAATACACAGTTGTCAGACGTAACATAATACATCAGATATGATGATGAGGGTAAATAAAAAATGGTTCCCAGTCACGGGAAGCAACAACAACCTTGCTATGGCTGGGGAGATGTTAGTACATTGGAGTCTCTTAAAGAGACACACACATTAACCAGTCAAGCTGGTCACACTGAAACAGTCAAGCTGTATAAAATGATATCTCAACACAGATCTATAATGACATGATAATATATTCCACGACAGTAGTCACAGGAGTAGCAGGCGGGGCAGCTGTAGAAGCAGCAAGTGGGGCAGTTGAGGAAGCAGTAGGCAGGGAACCTGCAGGGGGAGCAGACAAGACAGAGATCTGGGAAGAGGGGTGTTCACTAACCGGTTCCAGCACCAAGGTGCTAAACATGTTGGAGAGCTGTAGGACCTTCTTCGAGGGTGGTGGGGCACGGCAGGAACCCCTCTACCTTCTTACAGCAGACCAGCCCTCTATCTGCAGAGTCAAGTGCCGCCAGCCCATGGTAGATTGTCTTTATCCTCATCAGTAGAGTCATGGGAGGTGGCGATGATGGATGGTGCAGGCTGATGAATTGAGCTGACCAGATTGTCCAAGAGCTCTTCATCCTCTTTGATCTGGTAGAGAGTTGAGATTCTTCCCTCCAGCTCTGCAATCCTCTGGCTCAGGTGTAGACGGCCAGAGCAGTTGGGCTGGTTGGATACCGGGGGCATTAGCCCACTGTGGTTGTCCACACGTTGATGTTGTTAATTCTCCAGATTGAACCTCCTCTGGCCTTGCGACTAGGCGAACCTAGCCCTGAGCCATTTAGCCACGAATCTAACACAGGCTAGGTTAGTTAGCTAGCCTAGCCACAGTACAAAGAGCAGTATGGGCGGGGGGTCAAACCAATACAATCGACAATACCAAGCAACCAATCCCATATCCAAATACTCAAAACCAAAGTAAAAATATGGTAAAATACTACAAAATACCAGACACCAAGCACAAGGACACAAACAACAACCAGACCGGATATGTCCTTAATTGTCAATGTTGGGCAGTAACATACTACAATAATATTACTTTTCCCAGTACAGAGTAGTATAATGCATTACCACCTCAATTTAAGTTAAACCTCTAATAATCCCCTTGGGGAAATCCATTCTCTGCATTTTGACCCATCCTAACTATTTAGGAGCAGTAGGCAGCCATACTGTGTGGCGCCCGGGGACCAACTCCGGTTGTAAAGCCAGTACCTTTGTCAAGGGCAATGGCAGGAGTATACGGTTTACCTAGCATGTATGTCTGTATGGTGTGGGAGGAAACCGGAGTACCTGGAGGAAACCCACACAAACACGGGGAGAACATGCAAACTCCACACAGAAAGGCCCCTGCTGGGGTTTGAACCCAGGACCGTTTTGCTGTGAGGCAACAGTGCTAACCACTGAGCCACCGTGCCATGCTGATATAAACATTATTATTTCAATACTAATATTGCAGTTACGTCTATTCTATCCAAAGTGTGCTCAAGGCTTAGGTGCACATTGTAAGAACATCTAAAGTGGGGACTTTCTCTAAAAGGATGAAACAGTGCTGATGCGTCTTCTATATACAGCCTTATGTAATACAGATTCCAAAACTTTGTCCAATATCTCCTCAAACAGAATCAGATCCATTCTGGGTGGAAAGCTGGGATGTTATTGTAGGATGTTGCTTTATGACAACTTGGTAATGGATCAGACCACCTTTAGTCTATACCGTTCCATCAAACAGTGATGGTTTTGAATTCTTTATTTTAATTACATTATTTTATGCCCTTCTTTCTAGACTCCCTTGCTTCACAGCAGTTTATCTGTGAAGAGGGGGTTCCCCCTGAGCAGCAGGAGAGGAGCCACAGTGTCGGCCAGGAGGAGCCAGAGCTCCTACAGATTAAAGAGGAACAGGAGGAACTCTGGACCAGTCAGGAGGGAGAGCAGCTTCAAGGTCTGGAGGAGGCTGATATCATAAAGTTTACTCTTGTCTCTGTAAAGAGTGAACATGATGAAGATAAACCTCTGTCCTCACAGCTCAGCCAAACCCAGGACCCAGAGCTCCTACAGATTAAAGGTGAACTACACCAAGGGCTGGAAGAAGCTGATCACTCTGAGATCACAGAACACCCAGTTAAATGTGAAGATGGTCAAGAGAACACTCAGCCCTTCCAGCCTCTTCAAACCCAGCGGGAGAAAAACAGAGAAGCTCGCTCTTTACCCAGCACCTCAACTAAACATATGAAGACAGAGCCTGATAGAGAGGACTGTGGAGTATCAGAACCAGCCAGTTACCTAAATCCACCTGGTGATTTGGAACCAACTATAAATAATCAGCTTCTCTCTTCACTCTGTTCTGGAACTGAGACTGATGACAGTGATGATTGGAAGGAGAGTGAAGGACCTCAGTTACGTTTAATGTCTCTGCAACCAAAGAAGATACAGAAAATAAAAAGTGTATCTAACAGCAAGAAGAGAGATCTGAAGCGATGCGAAAATAATGATACTGGAGAGAAACCATTTAGTTGTTCAGTTTGTGGGAAAGGGTTCAGATGGAAGGGAGATCTGAACACACACGTGAGAATTCATACCGGAGAGAAACCATTTAGGTGTTCAGTTTGTGGGAAAGGGTTCACTTGGAAATCAAATCTTAAGAAACACACTACAACTCATACTGGAGAAAAGCCATTTAGTTGTTCAGTTTGTGAGAAAGTGTTCAGTTGGAAGGGAGATCTGAACACACACATGAGAACTCATACTGGAGAGAAACCATTTACTTGTTCAGTTTGTGGGAATGGGTTTAGTCAGAAGGGAAGTCTGAAGGCACACATGAAAACTCATACAGGAGAGAAACCATTCATTTGTTCAATTTGTGGGAAAGGGTTGAGTTGTACAAGAAATCTGAAGATACACACAATAACTCATAGTGTGGACAAACCATTTAGTTGTTTAGTTTGTGGGAATGGGTTCTGTAGGAAGGAAGATTTGAAGAAACACATGATAACTCATACTGGAGAGAAACCATTTAGTTGTTCAGTTTGTGAGAAAGGGTTGTGTAGGAAGGAAGATTTGAAGACACACATGAGAACTCATACAGGAGAGAAACCATTTTGTTGTTCAGTTTGTGGGAAAAGGTTCAGTCAGAAAGGAAGTCTGAGGAGACACATGAAAACCCTATGTTCTACTAAGCAGTATACTCAATAGGAACTCTCATGTGCTGTGGTTTATGTCGCTCCATGCCACTGTGGGGCACAGAATGATTACGAGGTAGATATCACCAGAGCCAGAGCCTTTTTGCTAGTATCTGGACTATCAAAACAAGATAATCTGGAAGTTGCTTTTGTGTATTAACACTTTGAGTGCCAGCCACGGCATAATTCGTTATTTCATGCCAACCGTTGAGTGCCAGAAACGAGATATGCCGTTGTTTAATCGTTTTTTTTTCATCAATCTAGCCTCACGTTACCACTGGCACTCTCTCTGAGCTCGAATTGGGAAAATACCGCCCCCTATCGTCTCTCCGGATGATACTGCACATTGGATTAGACTCAATGAAACGCATGGGAAAAAAAGAGTCCGGATTCCACATTTTACTTGTCAGGCAAGTAACCGGAGACGATCCCAGTCATTGCCCACAGCGTGGAATATATGTTTCCAGTACCCAGCGTTGGATCAATAAACGCGATCGATATTTGGAATGGCGATCAGGAATTGGAATAATCTTTTTGGAGAACATCTGATCTGAGGTAAGGAATCTATTTGACCAGTATTGGGATAATCAGAGCTGTTTTCGCCTATATATGAACGTGTCCCATATGTGTAGAGCCATATGAAATCTGTTGAATTTTTTCCCAAATTCCATTATTTTTTTTCCAAATTCCGTTTTTTTCCGTTTTAATATTTCAGAATTCTGTATTTTGCTTTGTACGGTCATTTTACCATCAGAAATAGTGTCTAATAAGTGGGAATGAATAAATGTTCACAATTTGTTAGATATAACAGTCCATTTAATAGGGCTATCTTAAATACTTCGAAGCTTCGTTCGATGGGCATGGGATTCGAATATGAAAATAAAATGTGATTATTAAAAAATATATATAAATGATATATTTTTATTTTATTTTGCAAAATCAACTCTGCCTCTCTTTGTTAACTACAACAAGCAATGCTGTTTGTTATTTAAGATGAGGTCGGACTCGGCACTGACAGATTTGTGTTCATTGTGCTGCTTTTATAAAGCCTCAAATGACGGCTTACAATATTTCATGAAAGCAAAGTGTTTTGTTTGTCTAAGATTTAAACTTTACAGCACTGACAAAGTTGAACAAAGTGCTGTACAAGTCCCACAACATTAAAAAATGTATTCCATTTTTATTGCTCAATTCCGCGATTCCGTCCGCGATTCCGTGACCGCGGATTTAATATGGCTCTACATATGTGTGTGTGTGGCTGTGAGTGTGTGTAGCTGATCAGGAAATAAGATAATCGATTTTTCAGCCCGCTTCTATAGCGTGCATAAGTACACATATACTATCGATAATCTAGCGTTTATTTGAAAACGATTCATAAATAGGCCGAAAAATTACAACGTGTTTGTGTATTACAGTAAAGCGCGATTCCTGCAGAATCTTTTTTTTTCTGAAAGTTTAAAAAAACTAGCGTTTTTCAAAATGGTATAAAACGGAAATGAACCGATTAAAAAAAAACTATCCTTTTTGACAATATTGACTGCAAACAAGTCATTAATAAGCGACGGTCGTATTAGACACATATCCCTAATTTAAGATATAGTTTATGCGAGGCGGCTGAGTGGCGCAGTGGACAAGGCGCTCGCCACTAATGCAGGAGATGCTGGTATCGAGCCCAGCTCTCTGTGTTGCTACCGGCTTGGCCGGCCGTCATACTAACACAATTGGCAGTGTTAGAGGGTGGGAAAGCCGGTGGTTGGGGATTGGACGTTGTGGACAGCGACTCCTACAGGTCGGTTGGGTGACGCCGGTGCGGCGGAAACAGGAAGTATCGGGGGCAGCGTGAGCCTGAGTCCCACGCAATACTCCTCGCCACAGAGTTCGAGCTGCTCCGGTGAAAAGATGCGACAGGCTGCCTCCTCGTGTACCGGAGGGGCGCGTGTATGCTTTTACCAACGCATTTGTGTTTCCGGGTTCCCGTTTTGCGCTCTGATTGGCCACTGACCTAGACGCGTACGGCCCCCCTCGCTATCCCCTTTGGGGCGTGAGATATGAAGACAGATTTAACTCGGTATAGGAAGTCTGCGACAACAACCCAATAATAAACACTCGAAACAGCTATTACCAGACAATTACAACAGCAGTGGTGCCTGCTTCAAATGTCACGTATTATAGGCTATAAGCCTGTGTAGATCTATTCGGAATAATAAACATATACACCCTCTAGCAAAACATGACACAATGTGATCCTATCTCCGATAGAGCGGCTGGTCGCAGAGATGCGAGTTGAACAAACACATCGGGAGGAGAATGAATGAATGAATTAACCTGATGTAAACAAGACAAAAGTCTTTCTCTGGTCTGCATCCCCTTAACAATTGTGTGTATTGAGCAGTACTGTATTGTACCCATTTAGCAATCTGTTAAATAAAGTTTTCATTCATTCATTCTCCTCCCGATGTGTTCGTTCAGCTCGCACCCTCTAGCAAAACATGACACAATGTGATCCTATCTCCGATAGAGCGGCTGGTCGCAGAGACGCGAGTTGAACGAACACATCGGGAGGAGAATGAATGAATGAAAACGTTATTTAACAGATTGCAGAATGGGTACAATACAGTACGGCTCAATACACACAATTGTTAAGGGGATGCAGACCAGAGAAAGACTTTTGTCTTGTTTACATCAGGTTCATTCATTCATTCATTCATTCATTCTCCTCCCGATGTGTTCGTTCAACTCGAGTCTCTGCGACCAGCCGCTCTATCGGAGATAGGATCACATTGTGTCATGTTTTGCTAGAGGGTGTATATGTTTATTATTCCGAATAGATCTACACGGGCTTATAGCCTATAATACGTGACATTTGAAGCAGGCACCACTGCTGTTGTAATTGTCTGGTAATAGCTGTTTCGAGTGTTTATTATTGGGTTGTTGTCGCAGACTTCCTATACCCAGTTAAATCTGTCTTCATATCTCACGCCCCAAAGGGGATAGCGAGGGGGGGCGTACAGGTGTAGGTCAGTGGCCAATCAGAGCGCAAAACGGGAACCCGGAAACACATGCGTTGGTAAAAGCATACACACGGAGGGGACACGTGATGCGAGGCTTCTATCCTCACTACAGCCGATCAGTGGGAGGCATAGTCTAGCAACGTTCAAGACGGGGGAGGGAAGAATTGGAAATACGAAATTGGGATGGGAGAAAAATAGAAAATGGGGAGAAAAAGTGGATACAAAAAATATATATAGTTTATGCGCTCACAAATGCGAGTGCTCTGTCATTGAATAGAGCGGTGGCATTCAACGGGGTAAATATGACACGGAGGCTGGCACGGAAAGTGTTAAGCAATGCAAAAAAGGAAGAATAAGGCAAAGGAGTTTTGCTTTCATCCTCTAAATCAGAGGAAGGAGAATGGAGAGGTTTGCTCTTTACATTCTGCAAATGCTGCGGTCCACCATCTAGTACATTATGTAAACAAACTGTTCACAGCATCATAACTCATGTATAGCTTGTAGTTTTCTGCTGTTATTATATGTATTATGCTTTTAAAGCTGCAGAAGGAAGAAAGCCGATATGCTGTATGGAAGCAGTGAACCGTCTGTAGTGTGGTAGTGAAAGAGTTAACCTTCTGTTCTGTAGTGTGGTAGTGAAACGGTTAATGAACAATGATCCAAAATTATACAGTATGTGTCTAAGATGACACAGGGGTTTCCAATGATCCTTCGTGCATGACAGAGCCATTGAAACTCTCTGATCAATAACAAGGCTGTAGATATGAAACACAGTTACCCGTCTGTAGTGTGGTAGTAGTCTCACTACCCTGCTGTAGACCTTTCCCTTAACTCTTGCTGGGGCGACAGTGGCTCGGGAGGTAGAGCAGTCGTCTGAGGTCAACAAGTACCAAATGGGTTCTTTTTTTTATCCACTTTCTCTTTTTCTATTTTTCTCCCATCCCAATGTCGTTGTGCCAATTCTCCCCTCCCTTGTCTTGAACGTTGCTTGCATATGCCCCCTACTGGCCGGCTGTAGGGAGGATAGAAGCCTTGCATCACGTGTCCCCTCCGGTACACGAGGAGGCAGCCTGTCACATCTTTTCACCTGCCAGCGCGGACTCTCATTGGCGAGGTGTAACGTGTGGGAGGCTCACACTACCCCCGCCATTTCCTGTCTCTGCTGTGCAGGCGCCCTGACCGACCTGTAGGAGTCGCTGTCCACAACGTCCAGATTACCACCCATCGACTTCCACCCGCCAACTCTGCCAATTGAGTTGGTACGACGGCCGGCCCAAGCCGGAGGCAATGCTGACACCCGGATTCGAGACCGGAGTCTCTCGCATTGGTGACGAGCGCAATCTCTGCTGCGCCTCCCAGCCGCTCTGTCCAAACAGGGGTTCTTATGTACAAAGTGATTGGTCTTCCTTTATCTTTGCCTAATTTTTTTCAAAGTTATTTTGAGTTTAATTCTCATTATCATGCACATCTCACAAGAAGAAATAAAGACTTACGCATTCCTTTCTGTAGGACCTCTGTTGCCAAATTCTCATTTGTTTATCAAGGTGCAGTGATGTGGAATGATATACAAAATCTAACAGAAACATGTTATACTTTAAATATATTTAAAAGTAAGCTTAAGAATTACAGATCATGTAGTTTGTAGTATCCATGTGTATTTGTGTGAAGTCTTTTTTTTTACCATTATAATTGTTGTATAATGCTGTATTGTATGCATCTGTGTGTATGAGAGAGGAATATGTGTGTTTGTGCATAATGTTGGGGGGGGGGGGGGGTTGTGTGTGTAGTTATCCTATATAGGTCTAAGAGGGGAGGTCGCTTATAAGCCCTTGGTTTTTTTTTTACCTTTCCTGCACATTTGAACTGTTCTTCTTTTACTTATTTTATTCCAGAATGTATGTTTGTAAGTGCAAAAAAAAATACCTATTTCTATACTGTTGCTTTTAGCTGATTTTAAAATCCCTGTTGTCATTTATGCTTTTTAGATATTTTCTTAATCATGTTTTGTTCTTTTTGTCGTTTTAAACTTCTGCTTTTCTTTTCTTTTTTTGCTTTATTGTCAAATGTTGTGTTTTTTGCTCTGTTAAGCACTTTGAGCTGCATTCTATGTATGAAAGGTGCTATATCAATAAAGATTATTATTATTATTGAAAACCCCTGTGTCATCTTGGACACATACTGTATAATTCTGGATCCTTCATTAATATCTACATAATTATATCTACCCGATGTCTCAGCAATAGCATCTTGCCAACAGTTGATATTATTGAGACTTATTTCTGTCTTGTGACTGATTTATTTCCCGTTATATTCGTTCATATCAAATACTAAGTATCTTTTTTTGATATAATCGATCAATAATCTTTGATTATATGCTTTTCTTGACTCTTTCATCATGAGTGTTATCATTTGAAATGTTGTGTAGCCATTAGGGCTGCCCCCTCAGTTCATTATTTGGTTGGTTTTGTCTTAATCCAATGATTACGTGTGGAAACCTCAGATTTTAGTGCATGTGACTTATTTTCTAAGGTTTATTGCTGATTTTATTAATCACTGGTGGAAGAAGTACAGTATTTTACTTAAGTAAAAAGTAGAAATACTCTAAGTACACCGCCCATAATAATCTGGTGGGTGTACTTTGGTAGAAAATTGTTCCTAAATTAAACTTCACAAAAAAACAAGACATTCGACAAATAACGATGGGTTCGGGAATCTAACCCGGGTCGGCCGTGCCGCGACTCAGCGTGTTATGTGGTTCGCCACTGGGGCGCCAATGTAAAGTTTTTCAATGTTTCTTTTTCAAATATTTATTTAGCTTTGAGCCACAAACTGAGTGCCATTCAACTGACGGCACGTCTCAGCAGATATCTCCATATCTAGGCAAATCACATCAAAACTATCATGCCTTGTTAATGATGCGGTGACGTTTTTGAATGGAGTGTTTTTGTGCAGAACCGTACCAGACTGTGATTGAAGAGGTGAGTATGCTTTGGATGATGATAGTATAGAATTGGACCAGCAGGTGGCGTTTGACCCTGTACTTCCTCAGTTGGAAGTACAGGCGCTACTGGGCATGGCTGCAGACACTCCTATACATTGTGTACCTCGTGGCTGCAGACGCTCCTCTACATCGTGTACCTCGTGGCTGCAGACGCTCCTCTACGTCGTGTACCTCGTGGCTGCAGACGCTCCTCTACATCGTGTACCTCGTGGCTGCAGACGCTCCTCTACATCGTGTACCTCGTGGCTGCAGACGCTCCTCTACATCGTGTACCTCGTGGCTGCAGACGCTCCTCTACATCGTGTACCTCGTGGCTGCAGACGCTCCTCTACATCGTGTACCTCGTGACTGCAGACGCTCCTCTACATCGTGTACCTCGTGGCTGCAGACGCTACTCTACATCGTGTACCTCGTGGCTGCAGACGCTCCTCTACATCGTGTACCTCGTGGCTGCAGACGCTCCTCTACATCGTGTACCTCGTGGCTGCAGACGCTCCTCTACATCGTGTACCTCGTGGCTGCAGACGCTCCTCTACATCGTGTACCTCGTGGCTGCAGACGCTCCTCTACATCGTGTACCTCGTGGCTGCAGACGCGCCTCTACATCGTGTACATCGTGGCTGCAGACGCTCCTCTACATCGTGTACCTCGTGGCTGCAGACGCTCCTCTACATCGTGTACCTCGTGGCTGCAGACGCTCCTCTACATCGTGTACCTCGTGGATGCAGACGCTCCTCTACATCGTGTACCTCGTGGCTGCAGACGCTCCTCTACAAAGGAAATGTATTGAAAGCAGCCGCACTGCTAGACTTGGCCGGTGTCGGTCAAAACGAGCCATGAGGTGTGACAGCAGCAGGACTGTGTGTATTAATTTATTAATGAGAACCTTTAAGAGAGCCTGTTCCACCCACAGAAGAGCATATACTATATATAATATAATTCAGTAACTCTTTGGTTCAGTACGCACACACTTATTGGCAGGACAAATAATGTTGTCTTGCCAAACAGAAAGGAAATAAAAAATCTAAGCAACAAATATTGAAACAGAATATCAAATCAAATAATATAACAATATATATATTATAAATCATATGATTCCATCTGTTTCTCTCTGTTAAAATAGTATTTTTGGGCCTTGCATAGTATAGCTTATCTTCATATGTCTGCCATCCCTAAAAACTTAGTTTAACTTAGTTTACAGCCATTTATTTTCGACTCATAATTGTGGAACACGTCCATATGGTACCATATAGCCAAGGCCTTAACCTGTTAACCTGCAATGAGTCTCCTGGCCATTTTCGTTTTTGAGGACTGCATACTTTTTTTGGAAACCAAAACAACATACTTCATACTTATAGCACATGCATGAGCCTGGTCTCCTTTGAAAGATGACATTCTGAAGTTTCTGATTCCAGAAAAGAAAATCACTTTTAGTGCTAACGTAATAGAGTAACATAGGTCTGAACTTGAGTTGTAAAAAAAACTTGTTACTCAAGTTTTTCTGTAGTAGTTAGTAGTCCAGAGGTAGTATTTCCCCAGAAGGTGGTATGGCTTACAAATCCAGATGGAGCCATAGCTTGACGCCTTATGTAGTAGCCTACATATCCAAATTTCATAAAGATCCATTTAGAAATGAGTGATTAGGAGTGATTTTTGTAAACTGTGTACAAAGAAAAACTCAGTTTTCTCATAGACTTCAATTCATTCGGCTGTTTTGCTCTTCCTGTTTTCGTGTTTGTAACTGAGGGGTACAATTCCCTGACTGTATTGATAAGTATGGTATCATTAAACCACTACCGCTTTATGTACTTTAATTACTGGCCATACAGTACATGATATATAAATATGATGAACACTTCCCACATTGAATCGGTTCCACACAAAGGTATAATCAAGTATTTATTGCAGCAAAAGGTACATAATATACTTCTCTATTATACTGTGGATGCGCTTATAAGGCAAAGGAATATGCGTAGGCAAATCAATAATGAATGTCCATTCTCTGGTTACGCAGGAGGTAATTATACAACCTGAATCTTAGGGAATTATATCTATGGTACACTAGTAATATATAGCGGGAGATACTGGAAGGGTCCCCCCGGTTGTAAGCCAGCAGGGGTAGAGGATCTGTCGGTAGTAGAGAGTCTGGTCAACGATGACTAAGGAGACTCCAAGTACAGGAGACGGTGCAATAGTCTCTTGATCCACAGACGAATACAGCTGTTCTCCGTAGACTGTAGCTCCACAGTGAAGAAAGCTAGCCGGCCTCAGGCTCTCTGAGGCGCCGACTCGACCTGGCTCCTCACAGGGTAAATCCCACACGTGTAGGCGTCGGCGATTCTCCGCTCCATAAATCACAGGACCAAAGCAAATATAATCCAGCCGCAAAGGGCTATGTAGTCGTCGGGTAGATTAATCCAGTGTACATGTCCACACGGTTCTCGTCTAGGTCTCCTCGGGTGAAAGCGCCATGAAAGCAGCCCAGCCTGGATAAGCACTCTAGCTGGTACGAGGAAGCGTTGGTGATGCTGGTCACTGTAGAACTTTAGCCGCACGATACACTATACACAAATAGACTATTACTGACTTAATAGAAATATGTCGCACTCGACGGTATAGCGCCAAACTCTGACAATTCAGTTATTAATTCGCACGCGGTCTCAATGCTCTATTTGGGGCCAAACAGGCCATACTTCACCGCACGGAGTATCGTGGGTGAGGCTTCAACTTATTGGGTAACTCTAGACTTCTGACTAAGTGCTTCTGTATTCACCTGCGCCATATTTATATGCACGGCGAACAAACTAGTGCCAACCTCATTTCTGTCTCGTAGCCCTGGGCAAGGCCGGGCATGTACAGACATGTCGTGACGGTGGCCTTGAACCTGACTCTGGAGGCATGGCTCTGGCGCCTGTGGACCGCTGTCCAATAGGAGAATGAAATATTATGGTCTGTACTAGGCTAAAGGGACATTCCGTGTATATGTACAAGGAATATACAAGGGATATCAAACGATATACAAATACTATGCAATATATATCAATCAATAAATATATATATTCGGTTTAATCTGATCCTTTGTTACAGCCGCCTCCTAATTAGTCCCACCTAATTAGCTAAGCAGAGACAGATTAACCGCACTGTCCACTACTCAATGTCTGTTGTGAGGGGTCGGGCAGTTCACAAAGTCATGGGTCATGGTCGTCATCGATAGTATCGGGGAGCCTTGGCAGTTCTATTAGCCTCGCCACGGGTCGGGTGTAGATCCGTCCTTGGACGAGCACTTCGGCTGCTCTGACCTTTCCGTCGGCACCGGTGATCACTTTGCTTACGCGGCCAGCCGGCCACATAGCTCGGGGTAGTGACTGGTCGATAATCATGACGACTGTTCCTTCTGTCAAATTGTCTCTCTCTTTCACCCATTTCTGGCGGGTCTGTAGAGACGGTAGATAGTGGAGTAGGAAGCTGTTCCAAAACTTGTCAGCCAATACTTGACTGTACCTCCACATTCTTCGGCCGTTCGCTTCTTCAGGCCTGTACATTGTCTGTGGTAGCGCGGGGTCCAGCCGCTCCATCAAGAGTGTGTTGGGGGTGACTGGGTCGACATCTGCTACATCACTTGAGACGTAACCGAGGGGCTTTGAGTTCAATACTCCCTCGATCTCCGTGAGGACTGTCATTAGGACTTCTTCCGCCACGGTCTGGGCCCCAAGCACGGCGTACAGGGCTGTCTTTTTGAACGTACTTCTCGTTCCCAAGTTCCACCGAAGTGAGGTGCGTTCGGGGGATTAAACTGGAAGTCAATCTGGGATGGA
Source organism: Notolepis coatsorum (assembly GCF_963971535.1). Classification (NCBI taxonomy): domain Eukaryota; kingdom Metazoa; phylum Chordata; class Actinopteri; order Aulopiformes; family Paralepididae; genus Notolepis; species Notolepis coatsorum. The sequence goes on along the minus strand of NC_140171.1, from coordinate 169,758,079 downwards.
GCGAGGTGGGTCTTAAGTTCTGGGCCCATAGCTTGGAAGCTCTCTCTCAGCTCTCTTTCTCCGCCTTTGAAGTTTGTCCCGTGATCAGACAATAATATAGACGGTTTGCCTTTCCGCGATGTGAATCTTCGGAAGGCCATAAGGAATGAGTCTGTGCTCATGGTTGGAAGGAGTTCTATATGCATCGCTCGGGTGGTCATGCATTTGAATACAATACCCCACCGCTTCTCGGTTCCTCTTCCTCTCTTTATATACAGCGGGCCGAAACAGTCCATACCGGTGGAGTGAAAAGGCTTGTCGCCGAGTCGGAGGCGACAGGGAGGTAGGTCAGCCATCCGGGGTATACTGGGCTGCGCTCGCCACTTACGACAGTCTAGACAGGTTCGCTGGAAGCGCCGCACTGCTTCTCTCCCTTGCAGTATCCAATAACGACGTCTGATCTCCGCGAAGACTCTCTCTGCCCCGGCGTGATGCACATCCTCGTCGTATTTCTTTATGATCAGCTCTGTGACCTTGTGTCGGCTGTTTAAGACTATCGGGTACTTGACGTCATCCGGTAAGTCTGGAGCTCTCCGCAGACGACCACCCACTCTGATGAGACCATGGGCGTCGCTCTCGGGGGCTAGGTGGAGCAGTCTGCTGTCTGATGGGACGGGCTTTGCTCCCTGTAGACAGTCTAGCTCATCGGGGAACGAGTCTCTCTGGGCTCGTTGTAGTAGAAGAAGTTCTGCTTCTTCGTAGTCAGCTGCAGTAATGTCAGTAGTGAGCTGAACCTCTGGGTGGTGCCACAGGAATGTCTTTAGCTGCGCACTCTCTAGGGTGAGGCAATCGTCTATGTCGGGGTCTGTGGAGACGAGTGTGTTCAATCCACAGAACATAGATTTCTTGTTTTCGGCCTCCTCTTTACTCGCTTCCCGTTGGGTGGGTGTAGGCCACTCTTCTTCCGGGAGCTTGAGGAACTCTGGCCCGTCACTGTATAGGTTGTGACGGGTGAGGTCATCCAGGGACATTCCCCGGGTGATGACGTCAGCTGGGTTGTGTTTTGTGTCCACATACCTCCAGCTTGCTACTTCTGTTAAATCTTGAATCTCTGTGACTCTGACTCCCACGAAGACCTTGTATCTGCACGAATCAGACCGGATCCATGTGAGTACTGTCGTGGAGTCTGACCACAAGATTGTTCTTTGCACCGGAATGGTGAGTTCACGTTGGATTAACGTGGCGAGTTGCGCTCCTGCTAGGGCTGCGCAGAGCTCTAGACGCGGGATAGATTGTTGCTTTCGTGGGGCTATTCTTGAGCGAGCCAGGATGAAAGCAGTATGTATTTCTCCTCCCTCCTCTCGGGCACGCAAGTAGGCCACCGAACCGTAGGCTACTTCGGAGGCGTCGCTGAAGACGTGCAGGTCCATCTGGCACGTCTCCGGCCTCACTGTGGGTGGGAAGTAGCTGCGGCGTATGTTGACACCTGGGAGTGAGCTGAGTTCCGTCTCTCACTCTCTCCATGTGGATGCAAGGTGTTCGGGTATGGGGTCGTCCCAGCCCTGGTCCTTGTCCCATAACGCTCTTACAATCATCTTTGCCCTGGTGGTGTAAGGTAGAATACATCCCAACGGGTCATATTGTCTGGCGAGTGTTCTGTATACACTCCGTCTGGTGGTCGGTAGTGCAGTCGACCTTCCCTGCTCCTTGGTCAGGGGTGTGTGTTTATAATGGAGCGAGTCTGTTTTGAAGCACCAGACTAGTCCTAATGTCATTTCTTGGGCTTCTCCTGGGATGGTCGCCATCCAGGTCTCGCTGCTTGCTGCCTTATCCTCGGGGGAGAGGCTGCGCAATACTTGCGGGTCGCTGCTGGCCCACTGCCTGAGATCAAAGCCGCCTTTGATCAGGGAGGCGCGGAGCTTGAGTAGAAGGGCCTCGGCTTCTTCTGGCGTCGAGACGCTTTGCAGACAGTTGTCCACGTAGAAACTATTTCCTACACTTTGTCGGACCTCTTCATCAGCTGCTGGGTCCTCTGCGACGTGTTTTTGCAGTGCAAACGTAGCACAGCATGGGCTGCATGTGGTTCCGAAAGGGAGGACTTCCCATTGATAGATGGCTGGTCGCTCATCCCCGATCCTCTCTCTCCATAGGAACCGCAGCAGGGGCTTGTCCTCCTCCACTAGTCTCACCTGCAGGAACATCCCTTTGATGTCGCCGCTGATGGCCACCTTGTCTTGGCGGAAACGTAGTAACACGCCTAGTAGAGAGGGGCCGAGTGTTGGGCCGGGCAAGAGCTCTTTATTCAGATTTTGTGATCCGATCTGGTAGCTGCAGTTGAACACAATACAATCCTTGCCGTTGTGGTGGACCTTGTGGTGCGGCACGTACCATGATTCGGTCGTCTGATCGGCCTCTTTAATGTCAATTTTCTTTATGTGTCCCGCTGTGATTAGCTTGTTAATCTCAGCGCGGTACACAGTCTCTTGAGCGGGGTCTCTGGCTAGGCGCCGCTCTGTGTTCAATAGATACTGTACCGCTCCGTCGCTTCTTTTGGGGCGTGGAAGGTAGGCATACCCTCTCGCCTCAGGAGTGGAGTTGCGTATCTCATCACTCCGTTGACTTTGACTCTCTTTGTCCCCTGCTCGAGGAGGGATATAGCGTAAATGTCTTCCTTGGAACGAATGTCTTTCTTTTCGTTCTTAAAGGGCATTGTCTCTAGTGTCCATAGCCTCTCGACATGCTGTAGGAGGGTGGTGTCTTCTTCTGTCACTCTGGAGTGGAGGCAGTTAGTGGCTGCTGTTCGGTTAAGAGACTTAGCGAGGGGGCCTTGTAATGTCCATCCTAGGCGGGTCTCGACTGCTGCAGGACAGCCTCTGGGCCCTGTGTGGACCCGGTCTATCGGGACGATGAGGTCTGCATGGTCGGAGCCTATCAGCAGGGTCGGGGTGGCACCGTCTATGAGCGGTATAGGTAGTTGACGCAGGTGCACATATTTATCCATCAGCTTGGCGATGGGGTAGGTGTACTGCGACAGGCCTATTTCTTGGCTGGTGAAAGCGTTAGTAATCCTATACCGTCTCTCTGGCTGCCCGCTTGCTGCGATAGTGAAGGAGACATTCTCGCCCTTTATCGTCTTTAGATCTCTTCTTATTGTCCGAATCGTCATCTGGTTTTCGCTCCCCCGCAGCCCCAGCTGGGCCGCAGCGGACGCGAGGAGAAGGGTCTTCTCTGACCCGTCGTCAAGGACGGCGTAAGTGTCCATGACCTTATCTTGGTAACTCAGTGTTACGCGGACCACCTTTAAGAGCACCCGGGCGCCCCCGCTGCTGGCGGGGTCAATGTACATAACACTTGCCTTTGTGCTGCTTGAGGGTGCAGGCTTTCTTCTGTTACTGTCGTGTAGGACATCTAGGTGGGCTCCGTCACACCGACTACACCTCTTCTTTAAGCGGCAATCGGCTGCCATGTGACTGCGCGCACATCGGTAACAGCGTCGGTTGGACTTTATCCATTGACTCACCTCGTCGGCGGTCATCTTCTTGAATGTGTCACATTGTGACAACCAGTGTTCCTTTTCGCAGTACGGGCACACCATCTTCCACTTCTCTTTCATCGAGGGGGTACTGTGGTTCTTGCTGCTCGGTACTGATTCTGATTGGTGCATGACGGTCACCAATCTTCGGCCATCGTTTGCTCTCCTAGGTCCCTCTCTGGAGCTTGGGGTGCTCCGCATGAACGTATCCAACCGTAGGCTGTTGACTTCACTCGCCAGGAAGTCGGCTAGGTCTAGGAGGGATGGCTCGGGACCGTTAGGATCACAGTGGTCTCTTTGCCGCCTGAAGCGCTCTTGTCGGGCGGGCGGAAGCTTCTCTAAAATCCTCTCGAGTTTGCGTACAGTTCGTGCATACCCTTTTCTCTTTGCGCCCCCAGCATCCCTACCAGGGATTGTACCTTGATAGACAGGTCATCTAGTGAGCGATTGTCTGTGGCTGGGGGTAGGCGGTCAATATGCCTTATCTCTTGTATTACGTAGTCCCATATGCGTCCATATCTTTGGTCGAGTGCTGCTAGAGCCGCTGTGTATGGGGTAGTAGAGGTGGCATAGGCCAGCGCTATATTGTGCGCTCGGGGCACCTTGAGGTGCTTCAGTAGGATAGCATACTTGTACGGTTCATCAGCTACATCGGACATCATTGTCTCTAAGCACATTCGTAGCTCCGTGTACTGTGCTCTGTTCTCGTGGGTGAAGTCCGGAAACGTCGGTGTGCCAATGTATGATGCCATGGATGGCTGGCACATCGGTGAGCGTTGGAAGAGAGGCCTCCTAGGCGAGTCTCCTCTTACGCCTCTTGGTGGGCTGGTACCTGCTGGGTACCATGGCCCGCGTATCCAGGTGCTGTTCCTCGGGGCTGGTCGTGCGTCAAGCTCACCCGTGAATTGAGTCGGGGGTCTGTAGCGCAGAGCCGCGGGGGTAGAGCCTGGGCTGTACTGGACCTCCTGGTCCTGTGGAGTACTGTGCTGCTGTCGGGCTTGACTCTCCTCCTCTCCCTCTTCTTCTTCCTCTGGCAGGTCCTCTCGATCCTGTAGTCGTCTATTTAGCCTCTCCGCGGTGTAGACCGTTTCTTCCTTGTAGCTGGGTCTCACTTGGACCGGTCGGGGAAGGGGTTCGGAGGGGGGTATAGGCTCTCTCTGGTGGTCGGGCTCAGGGTCGCTTGATCGGGTAGGGGAGGGTGCCCTTGACCCTTGTCTTGACGAGGCCCTGGAACCCCGTGCGGAGGGAGGGGGTGTTGCCCTGGTGATCAGCTGCTCCATTATCCGCGCTTGTAATCGGTCGCGCTCGGCTTCGCGCTTGGTGAGAGCGAGGTCGCGCTCTGCTTCCCTTTGGGCACCGGCAGCGGCGCGCTGGGCTTCGGCGGCGGCGCGCTGGGCTTCGGCGGCGGCGCGCTGGGCTTCGGCCCGGTCCCTTACCATATTCTCTTCCGTCTGAAGGCGTCTAATCTCTAGACGTATACGATCTTCGTCGCTCCGTCGCTGCGCCTGAAGGCGTTCTCTTTCCATGGAAGAATGTTCGCGCTCACTAAGCGTCTGTGCTTGGAGTCGATCGCGCTCTGTTGAGGCTGCTAAGCTGGCGAGGAATGCCTGTGCCAGCATCTTGTCCGCCTCGCTGGGGGAAGACGCTGGTTGAGGTGATCCGCTCCTGGCAGTATTCGTTGGAGATCTGTTCTCCTGTGGCGAGTCCTGGAGATCCATCTCCGGGGTGCTCTCCTCTTCTTGTAGCGGGTAGAGTTCCATCCCTGGAGGGCTGTCTTTATCCTGGAGCTCTCCGGGGACTACTTCTTCGGTCTTGGCGGGGGGTAAAGTCATGTCGGGTCCCTCCTGGTCCCTACCGTGAGCTTGGTCAGTTACGTTAGAACCCACTAGGGCCTCTATTGGCGGGGTAGCCTGGTCGATAGGGTCGGACATAATTTTACTATCTACTTTTTCCGCGTTTACCGTCTGTAGAAAGCTAGGTAGTATATTGGCAACGTAATCCTCTAAGTACTGAGGTGTCTGCCGTCTACGCTGCGGGCGATCTACTTTAGGAGAACCGTTTTGTGGAGTGTTCATCATAGGCCATGTTAATATTAATACCACTATATTAATATTACACTAGTTACCCTCCGGCTCGAAGGACCAATTGTAACTGAGGGGTACAATTCCCTGACTGTATTGATAAGTATGGTATCATTAAACCACTACCGCTTTATGTACTTTAATTACTGGCCATACAGTACATGATATATAAATATGATGAACACTTCCCACATTGAATCGGTTCCACACAAAGGTATAATCAAGTATTTATTGCAGCAACAGGTACATAATATACTTCTCTATTATACTGTGTGTTACAAAGGATCAGATTAAACCGAATATATATATTTATTTATTGATATATATTGCATAGTATTTGTATATCGTTTGATATCCCTTGTATATTCCTTGTACATATACACGGAATATCCCTTTAGTCCAGCCCATAATAGTTCATTCTCCTATTGGACAGCGGTCCACCGGCGCCAGGGACCGGCCCCCGGAGCCAAGTTCAAAGTCACCGACACGACATGTCTGTACTTGCCCCGGCCCTGCCCAGGGATACGGCGACAGAAATGAGAGTGGCACTATTTGTGCACCGTGCGTATAAATACGGCGCAGGTGAATGTAGAAGCCCCTTAGCCCCTTACCTCCGTACCCTTCGTCCATTTAGTATGTTACCGATAAGTTGAAGCCTCACCCACGACACAACGTGCAGTGAAGTATGGCCTGTTTGGCCTCAGAATAGAGCATCGAGACCGCGTGCGAATTAGTAACTGAATTGTCAGAGTTTGGCGCTATACCGTCGAGTGCGACATATTTCTATTGAGTCTTTAATAGTCTATTTGTGTATAGTGTATCGTGCGGTTAGAATTCTATAGTGACCAGCATCTCCAACGCTTTCTCGTATTAGCTAGAGTTCTTATCCAGGCTGGGCCGACCGCATGGCGCTTTCACCCGAGGAGACCTAGGCGAGAGCCGTATGGACATGTACACTGGATTAATCTACCCGACGACTACATAGCCCTTTGCGGCTGGAATATATTTGCTTTGGTACTGTGATTTATGGAGCGGATAATCGCCGACGCCTGCACGTGTTGGATTTACCCCGAGAGGAGCCAAGTCGAGTCGGCGCTCAGAGAGCCTGAGGCCGCCTAGCTTTCTTCACTGTAGAGCTACAGTCTACAAGAGAACCAAGCTGTATTCGTCTGTGGATCAAGAGACTACTGCACCGGCTTCTGTACCTGAAGTCTCCCTAGTCATCGTTGACCAGACGTCCTACTACCGACAGATCTTCTACCCCCTTGCTGGCTTACAACCAGTGGGAACCCCTTCCAGTATCTCCCGCTATTACTAGTGTACCATAGATATAATTCCCTAAGATTCAGGTTGTATAATTACCTCCTGCGTAACCAGAGAATGGACATTCGTTATTGATTTGCCTACGCATACTCCTTTGCCTTACAAGTGCATTCAAAGAATAATGTAAAGTATCCTATGTACCTTTTGCTCCATTAAATACTTGATTAATACCTTTGACTGGAACCGATTTCATTGTGGGAAGTGTTCATCATATTCATATATCGTGTACTGTATGGCCAGTAATTAAAGTACATAAAGCGGTAGTGGTTTAATGATACCATACTTATCAATACAGTCAGGGAATTGTACCCCTCAGTTACAATTGGTCCTTCGAGCCGGAGGGTAACTAGTGTAATATTAATATAGTGGTATTAATATTGAAATGGCCTATGATGAACACTCCACAAAACGGTCCTCCTAAAGTAGATCGCCCGCAGCGTAGACGGCAGCCACCTCAGTACTTAGAGGATTACGTTGCCAGTATACTACCTAGCCTTCTACAGACGGTAAACGCGGAAAAAGTAGAAAGTAAAATTATGTCCGACCCTATCAACCCCGCCAACAGAGGCCCTAGTGGGTTCTAATGTAACTGACCAAGCTCACGGTAGGGACCAGGAGGGAACTGACACGACTTTACCCCCCGCCAAGACCGAAGAAGTAGTCCCCGGAGAGCTCCAGGAGAAAGACAACCCTCCAGAGATGGAACTCTGCCCGGTACAAGAAGAGGAGAGCGCCCAGGAGATAGAGCTCCAGGACTCCCCGCAGGAGAACGCATCTCCAACGAGTACTGCCAGGAGCGGATCACCTCAACCAGCGTCTTCCCCCAGCGAGGCGGACAAGATGCTGGCACAGGCGTTCCTCGCCAGCTTAGCAGCCTCAACAGAGCGCGATCGACTCCAAGCACAGACGCTTAGTGAGCGCGAACATTCTTCCATGGAAAGAGAACGCCTCCAAGCGCAGCAACGGAGCGATGAAGATCGTATACGTCTAGAGATTAGACGCCTTCAGACGGAAGAGAATATGGTAAGAGACCACGCCGAAGCCCAGCGCGCCGCCGCCGAAGCCCAGCGCGCCTCTGCCGGTGCCCAAAGAGAAGCAGAGCGCGACATCGCTCTCACCAAGCGCGAAGCAGAGCGCGACATCGCTCTCACCAAGCGCGAAGCCGAGCGCGACCGATTACAAGCGCAGATAATGGAGCAGCTGATCGCCAGGGCAACACCCCCTCCCTCCGCACGGGGTTCCAGGGCCTCGTCAAGACACGGGTCAAGGGCACCCTCCCCTAACCGATCAAGCGACCCTGAGCCCGACCACCAGAGAGAGCCTATACCCCCCTCCGAACTCCTTCCCCGACCGGTCCCAGTGAAACCCAGCTACAAGGAAGGAACGGTATACACCGCGGAGAGGCTAAATAGACGACTACAGGATCTAGAGGACCTGACAGAGGAAGAAGAAGAGGGAGAGGAGGAGAGTCAAGCCCGACAGCAGCACAGTACTCCACAGGACCAGGAGGTCCAGTACAGCCCAGGCTCTAACCCCGCGGCTCTGCGCTACAGACCCCCGACTCAATTCACGGGTGAGATTGACGCACGACCAGTCCCGAGGAATAGCACCTGGATACGCTGGCCATGGTACCCTGCCGGTACCAGCCCACCGAGAGGCGTAAGAGGAGACTCGCCTAGGAGGCCTCTCTTCCAACGCTCACCGATGTGCCAGCCATCTACGGCATCATACATTGGCACACCGACGTTTCCAGACTTCACCCATGAGAACAGAGCACAGTACACGGAGCTACGGATGTGCTTAGAGACAATGATGGCTGATGTAGCTGATGAACGCCACAAGTATGCTATCCTATTGAAGCACCTCAAGGTGCCCCGAGCGCACAATATAGCGCTGGCCTATGCCACCTCTACTACCCCATACACAGCGGCTCTAGCAGCACTCGACCAAAGATATGGACGCATATGGGACTACGTAATACAAGAGATAAGGCATATTGACCGCCTACCCCCAGCAACAGACAATCGCTCACTAGACGACCTGTCTATCAAGGTACAATCCCTGGTAGGGATGCTGGGGGCGCAACGAGAAAAGGGTATGCACGAACTATACGCAAACTCTAATGTCGAGAGGATTTTAGAGAAGCTCCCGCCCGCCCGACAAGAGCGCTTCAGGCGGCAAAGAGACCACCGTGATCCTAACGGTCCCGAGCCATCCCTCCTAGACCTAGCCGACTTCCTGGCGAGAGAAGTCAGCAGCCTGCGATTGGATACGTTCGTGCGGAGCACACCAAGCTCCAGAGAGGGACCTAGGAGAGCAAACGATGGCCGAAGATTGGTGACTGTCATGCACCAATCAGAACCAGTACCGAGCAGCAAGAACCACAGTACCCCCTCGATGAAAGAGAAGTGGAAGATGGTGTGCCCGTACTGCGAGAAAGAACACTGGTTGTCACAATGTGACACATTCAAGAAGATGACCGCCGACGAAGTGGGTCAATGGATAAAGTCCAACCGACGCTGTTACCGATGTGCGCGCAGTCACATGGCAGCCGAGTGCCGCTTAAAGAAGAGGTGTAGTCGGTGTGACGGAGCCCACCTAGATGTCCTACACGACAGTAACAGAAGAAAGCCCGCACCCTCAAGCAGCACAAAGGCAAGTGTTATGTACATTGACCCCGCCAGCAGCGGGGGCGCCCGAGTGCTCTTAAAGGTGGTCCGTGTAACACTGAGTTACCAAGACAAGGTCATGGACACTTACGCCGTCCTTGACGACGGGTCAGAGAAGACCCTTCTCCTCGCATCCGCTGTGGCCCAGCTGGGGCTGCGGGGGAGCGAAAACCAGATGACGATTCGGACAATAAGAAGAGATCTAAAGACGATAAAGGGCGAGAATGTCTCCTTCACTATCGCAGCAAGCGGGCAGCCAGAGAGACGGTATAGGATTACTAATGCTTTCACCAGCCAAGAAATAGGCCTGTCGCAGTACACCTACCCCATCGCCAAGCTGATGGATAAATATGTGCACCTGCGTCAACTACCTGTCCCGCTCATAGACGGTGCCACCCCGACCCTGCTGATAGGCTCCGACCATGCAGACCTCATAGTCCCGATAGACCGGGTCCACACAGGGCCCAGAGGCTGTCCTGCAGCAGTCGAGACCCGCCTAGGATGGACATTACAAGGCCCCCTCGCTAAGTCTCTTAACCGAACAGCAGCCACTAGCTGCCTCCACTCCAGAGTGACAGAAGAAGACACCACCCTCCTACAGCATGTCGAGAGGCTACGGACACTAGAGACAATGCCCTTTAAGAACGAAAAGAAAGACATTCGTTCCAAGGAAGACATTTACGCTATAGCACTCCTCGAGCAAGGGACAAAGAGAGTCAAAGTCAACGGAGTGATGAGATACGCAACTCCACTCCTGAGGCGAGAGGGTATGCCCACCTTCCACGCCCCAAAAGAAGCGACGGAGCGGTATCTATTGAACACAGAGCGGAGCCTAGCCAGAGACCCCGCTCAAGAGACTGTGTACCGCACTGGGATTAACAAGCGAATCACAGCGGGACACATAAAGAAAATTGACTGGCGACGCCGTGCGCTGCTCCGCGCCTCCCTGATCAAAGACGGCTTTGATCTCCGGCAGCGGGCCAGCAGCGACCCCCCAGTATTGCGCAGCCTCGACCCAGAGGACAAGCCCCTGCTGCGGTTCCTATGGAGAGAGAGGATCGGGGATGAGCAACCAGCCATCTATCAATGGGAAGTCCTCCCTTTCGGAACCACATGCAGCCCATGCTGTGCTACGTTTGCACTGCAAAAACACGTCGCAGAGGACCCAGCAGCTGATGAAGAGGTCCGAAAAAGTGTAGAAAATAGTTTCTACGTGGACAACTGTCTGCAAAGCGTCTCGACGCCAGAAGAAGCCAAGGCCCTTCTACTCAAGCTCCGCGCCTCCCTGATCAAAGGCGGCTTTGATCTCAGGCAGTGGGCCAGCAGCGACCCGCAAGTATTGCGCAGCCTCTCCCCCGAGGACAAGGCAGCAAGCAGCGAGACCTGGATGGCGACCATCCCAGGAGAAGCCCAAGAAATGACATTAGGACTAGTCTGGCGCTTCAAAACAGACTCGCTCCATTATAAACACACACCCCTGACCAAGGAGCAGGGAAGGTCGACTGCACTACCGACCACCAGACGGAGTGTATACAGAACACTCGCCAGACAATATGACCCGTTGGGATGTATTCTACCTTACACCACCAGGGCAAAGATGATTGTAAGAGCGTTATGGGACAAGGACCAGGGCTGGGACGACCCCATACCCGAACACCTTGCATCCACATGGAGAGAGTGGGAGACGGAACTCAGCTCACTCCCAGGTGTTAACATACACCGCAGCTACTTCCCACCCACAGTGAGGCCGGAGACGTGCCAGATGGACCTGCACGTCTTCAGCGACGCCTCCGAAGTAGCCTACGGCTCGGTGGCCTACTTGCGTGCCCGAGAGGAGGGAGGAGAAATACATACTGCTTTCATCCTGGCTCGCTCAAGAATAGCCCCACGAAAGCAACAATCTATCCCGCGTCTAGAGCTCTGCGCAGCCCTAGCAGGAGCGCACCTCGCCACGTTAATCCAACGTGAACTCACCATTCCGGTGCAAAGAACAATCTTGTGGTCAGACTCCACGACAGTACTCACATGGATCCGGTCTGATTCGTGCAGATACAAGGTCTTCGTGGGGGTCAGAGTCACAGAGATTCAAGATTTAACAGAAGTAGCAAGCTGGAGGTATGTGGACACAAAACACAACCCAGCTGACGTCATCACCCGGGGAATGTCCCTGGATGACCTCACCCGTCACAACCCATACAGTGACGGACCAGAGTTTCTCAAGCTCCCGGAAGAAGAGTGGCCTACACCCACCCCACGGGAGGCGAGTAAAGAGGAGGCCGAAAACAAGAAATCTGTGTTCTGTGGATTGAACACACTCGTCTCCACAGACCCCGACATAGACGATTGCCTCACCCTAGAGAGTGCGCAGCTAAAGACATTTCTGTGGCACCACCCAGAGGTTCAGCCCACTACTGACATTTCAGCAGCTGACTACGAAGAAGCAGAACTTCTTCTACTACAACGAGCCCAGAGAGACTCGTTCCCCGATGAGCTAGACTGTCTACAGGGAGCAAAGCCCGTCCCATCAGACAGCAGACTGCTCCACCTAGCACCCTGCGGAGAGCCCCAGACTTACCGGATGACGTCAAGTACCCGATAGTCTTGAACAGCCGACACAAGGTCACAGAGCTGATCATAAAGAAATACGACGAGGATGTGCACCACGCAGGGGCAGAGAGAGTCTTCGCGGAGATCAGACGTCGTTATTGGATACTGCAAGGGAGAGAAGCAGTGCGGCGCTTCCAGCGAACCTGTCTAGACTGTCGTAAGTGGCGAGCGCAGCCCAGTATACCCCGGATGGCTGACCTACCTCCCTGTCGCCTCCGACTCGGCGACAAGCCTTTTCAGGTATGGACTGTTTCGGCCCGCTGTATATAAAGAAAGGAAGAGGAACCGAGAAGCGGTGGGGTATTGTATTCAAATGCATGACCACCCGAGCGATACATATAGAACTCCTTCCAACCATGAGCACAGACTCATTCCTTATGGCCTTCCGAAGATTCACATCGCGGAAAGGCAAACCGTCTATATTGTTGTCTGATCACGGGACAAACTTCAAAGGCGGAGAAAGAGAGCTGAGAGAGAGCTTCCAAGCTATGGGCCCAGAACTTAAGACCCACCTCGCTCCATCCCAGATTGACTTCCAGTTTAATCCCCCGAACGCACCTCACTTCGGTGGAACTTGGGAACGAGAAGTACGTTCAATAAAGACAGCCCTGTACGCCGTGCTTGGGGCCCAGACCGTGGCGGAAGAAGTCCTAATGACAGTCCTCACGGAGATCGAGGGAGTATTGAACTCAAAGCCCCTCGGTTACGTCTCAAGTGATGTAGCAGATGTCGACCCAGTCACCCCCAACACACTCTTGATGGGGCGGCTGGACCCCGCGCTACCCCAGACAATGTACAGGCCTGAAGAAGCGAACGGCCGAAGAATGTGGAGGTACAGTCAAGTATTGGCTGACAAGTTTTGGAACAGCTTCCTACTCCACTACCTACCGTCTCTACAGACCCGCCAGAAATGGGTAAAAGAGAGAGACAATTTGACAGAAGGAACAGTCGTCATGATTATCGACCAGTCACTACCCCGAGCTATGTGGCCGGCTGGCCGCGTAAGCAAAGTGATCACCGGTGCCGACGGAAAGGTCCGAGCAGCTGAAGTGCTCGTCCAAGGGCGGACCTACACCCGACCCGTGGCGAGGCTAATAGAACTGCCAAGGCTCCCCGATACTATCGATGACGACCATGACCCCATGACTTTGTGAACTGACTGACCCTCACAGCAGACATTGAGTAGTGGACAGTGCGGTTAATCTGTCTCTGCTTAGCTAATTAGGTGGGACTAATTAGGGTGCGGCTGTTACAAAGGATCAGATTAAACCGAATATATATATTTATTTATTGATATATATTGCATAGTATTTGTATATCGTTTGATATCCCTTGTATATTCCCCTAATATCCCTTTAGTCCAGCCCATAATAGTTCATTCTCCGCGCCAGGGACCGGCCCCCGGAGCCAAGTTCAAAGTCACCGACACGACATGTCTGTACTTGCCCCGGCCCTGCCCAGGGATACGGCGACAGAAATGAGAGTGGCACTATTTGTGCACCGTGCGTATAAATACGGCGCAGGTGAATGTAGAAGCCCCTTAGCCCCTTACCTCCGTACCCTTCGTCCATTTAGTATGTTACCGATAAGTTGAAGCCTCACCCACGATACAACGTGCGGTGAAGTATGGCCTGTTTGGCCTCAGAATAGAGCATCGAGACCGCGTGCGAATTAGTAACTGAATTGTCAGAGTTTGGCGCTATACCGTCGAGTGCGACATATTTCTATTGAGTCTTTAATAGTCTATTTGTGTATAGTGTATCGTGCGGTTAGAATTCTATAGTGACCAGCATCTCCAACGCTTTCTCGTATTAGCTAGAGTTCTTATCCAGGCTGGGCCGACCGCATGGCGCTTTCACCCGAGGAGACCTAGGCGAGAGCCGTATGGACATGTACACTGGATTAATCTACCCGACGACTACATAGCCCTTTGCGGCTGGAATATATTTGCTTTGGTACTGTGATTTATGGAGCGGATAATCGCCGACGCCTGCACGTGTTGGATTTACCCCGAGAGGAGCCAAGTCGAGTCGGCGCTCAGAGAGCCTGAGGCCGCCTAGCTTTCTTCACTGTAGAGCTACAGTCTACAAGAGAACCAAGCTGTATTCGTCTGTGGATCAAGAGACTACTGCACCGGCTTCTGTACCTGAAGTCTCCCTAGTCATCGTTGACCAGACGTCCTACTACCGACAGATCTTCTACCCCCTTGCTGGCTTACAACCAGTGGGAACCCCTTCCAGTATCTCCCGCTATTACTAGTGTACCATAGATATAATTCCCTAAGATTCAGGTTGTATAATTACCTCCTGCGTAACCAGAGAATGGACATTCGTTATTGATTTGCCTACGCATACTCCTTTGCCTTACAAGTGCATTCAAAGAATAATGTAAAGTATCCTATGTACCTTTTGCTCCATTAAATACTTGATTAATACCTTTGACTGGAACCGATTTCATTGTGGGAAGTGTTCATCATATTCATATATCGTGTACTGTATGGCCAGTAATTAAAGTACATAAAGCGGTAGTGGTTTAATGATACCATACTTATCAATACAGTCAGGGAATTGTACCCCTCAGTTACACTGTGGATGCGCTTATAAGGCAAAGGAATATGCATAGGCAAATCAATAATGAATGTCCATTCTCTGGTTACGCAGGAGGTAATTATACAACCTGAATCTTAGGGAATTATATCTATGGTACACTAGTAATATATAGCGGGAGATACTGGAAGGGTCCCCCCGGTTGTAAGCCAGCAGGGGTAGAGGATCTGTCGGTAGTAGAGAGTCTGGTCAACGATGACTAAGGAGACTCCAAGTACAGGAGACGGTGCAATAGTCTCTTGATCCACAGACGAATACTGCTGTTCTCCGTAGACTGTAGCTCCACAGTGAAGAAAGCTAGCCGGCCTCAGGCTCTCTGAGGCGCCGACTCGACCTGGCTCCTCACAGGGTAAATCCCACACGTGTAGGCGTCGGCGATTCTCCGCTCCATAAATCACAGGACCAAAGCAAATATAATCCAGCCGCAAAGGGCTATGTAGTCGTCGGGTAGATTAATCCAGTGTACATGTCCACACGGTTCTCGTCTAGGTCTCCTCGGGTGAAAGCGCCATGAAAGCAGCCCAGCCTGGATAAGCACTCTAGCTGGTACGAGGAAGCGTTGGTGATGCTGGTCACTGTAGAACTTTAGCCGCACGATACACTATACACAAATAGACTATTACTGACTTAATAGAAATATGTCGCACTCGACGGTATAGCGCCAAACTCTGACAATTCAGTTATTAATTCGCACGCGGTCTCAATGCTCTATTTGGGGCCAAACAGGCCATACTTCACCGCACGGAGTATCGTGGGTGAGGCTTCAACTTATTGGGTAACTCTAGACTTCTGACTAAGTGCTTCTGTATTCACCTGCGCCATATTTATATGCACGGCGAACAAACTAGTGCCAACCTCATTTCTGTCTCGTAGCCCTGGGCAAGGCCGGGCATGTACAGACATGTCGTGACGGTGGCCTTGAACCTGACTCTGGAGGCATGGCTCTGGCGCCTGTGGACCGCTGTCCAATAGGAGAATGAAATATTATGGTCTGTACTAGGCTAAAGGGACATTCCGTGTATATGTACAAGGAATATACAAGGGATATCAAACGATATACAAATACTATGCAATATATATCAATCAATAAATATATATATTCGGTTTAATCTGATCCTTTGTTACAGTGTTCTTTCGTGTTTTTGTTTTTTAGATCCCCATGTTGGGTATCATTGGAAAGCCACACTCATTGGCTACAATGATCCACAATCATTTTCGAGATCGGATCTAGATTGACGGAACTACTGCAGCCTAAGTCAGGAGTGGTATTTTGCGCAATACAGTGGAACAGGCTCTCTTAAAGTTTCTCATTAATCAATTAATACACACGGTCCTGCTGCTGTCACACCTCATGGCTCGTTTTGACCGACACCGGCCAAGTCTAGCAGTGCGGCTGCTTTCAATACATTTCCTTTGTAGAGGAGCGTCTGCAGCCACGAGGTACACGATGTAGAGGAGCGTCTGCAGCCACAAGGTTTACGATGTAGAGGAGCATCTGCAGCCACGAGGTACACGATGTAGAGGAGTGTCTGCAGCCACAAGGTACACGATGTAGAGGAGCGTCTGCAGCCACGAGGTACACGATGTAGAGGAGCGTCTGCAGCCACGCCCAGCAGCGCCTGTACTTCCAACTGAGGAAGTACAGGGTCAAACGCCACCTGCTGGTCCAATTCTATACTATCATCATCCAAAGCATACTCACCTCTTCAATCAGTCTGGTACAGTTCTGCACAAAAACACTCTTTTTTTGAGTCTTGTGACTCATTTCCTGTTATATTCGTTCATATCAAACTAAGTTTATTTTTTGGATGTAATCAATAAATTATCTTTGATTATGCTTTTCTTGACTCTTTCATCATGAGTGTTATCATTTGAAAGATTGTAGCCATTAGTGCTGCCCCTTCAGTTCATTATTTGGTTGGTTTTGTCTTAGCTCATTCAGCGCCAGGGATTAGCCGGGTCCTGCTGTAGCTATGCCACACTTTAAAGATAGGAGTGCGTCACCTTGTTTGTAGAGCTATATCTATATTCTATATTCTAGCTATGGGGACAATACTATGGTCATTTGACACTGACTTTCTTCCGTCCAAGATGAAAAAAGAGATAATTTTTTCATGCATACGTTCACACGTTATCCCGTGGTCAATATAAGTATAATTTCAGATTGATCCGGGATCATTCCTGGGAAGCGAGTAATAGGGTGCAACGTGAGTTCTACTATAAGCGTTGGCGTTTCTTGCCTGGACACGCTACTATTTCCAAATCAAATGTATATAATAGGTATTATGTTTCATCATGAATGCATGAAAGGGGGGGGGGGTCGTTTTTGTATGCTTTGATGGCCAGTAACAGCATTTGTGTTGAACACTACAGAAGCCGATCAGCTGGATGGATATGAAAACATTGTCGGATCAAGCTGAAATTGATGTCAGATAGTCCTTACCTGTGGTCGGTGGTATTTCAAAAGGAATATTCCAATTGTCTGATCGCAATTTTCAGTATTGGTGTCCATCTGGTCCCGGACATAATTTGGCACAACTTATGGATCGAGTGTGCCAGATGCGTTACCAAGTGCTCGGATGAAGCGACTTACTGCCCAATGGCAGGATGTGGCCGGTATTGCACTTTGGCAATCTCAAAATCCCTTCCTATGGCAACTGTTATGGAAAATGTTAAAGGACAAAAGATGAGCCGTTGTATAAATCATTCTGAGTTGAGTTATTAAAAAATAGAAAGCATAGTTTAATTATTTCTCTGTGGCCACAGTAGAAAGTTCAGTTTACAATCAGAGACTTCATGTTCGCACACAAGAGTCTGACCAGCAAAGTGACAAAGAGCTCTGGTCAGATGTACATTAATACACAATTGAAATGACGTCCACTAGACACCCAGACAGGTAAACAAAGTCTGCCCAAAGGAGAACCAGCCTTGGCTAGGCGGTGTTGTTTGTTATGTTCTTAACTGGAATGCTAAACAACCTTGCTAGGAGAGAAAAAGATTAGGTCAAAAGTCATCCTCTCCCCACATTAAAGGGACAGTAGTGTCTGCCAGTGTCTGAGCTCATTATACTAGCTGGTCATATTGAACCAGTCAAGCTGTACAAAGATAAAATGATATCTCAACACAGATCTATATGACATGATAATATTTCCACGACACAACACCGAGGTCAATGGATGAATAATGAATAAAAATAGCCAATAAAAGAAAGAATTACCAAAACCCGAGATATCTCGGGTCTGGCGTCCAACGCATGGCAAGTTAACCCGAGATATCTCGGGTCTGGCAATTAAAGAGTTAATCAACCAAAACTGTCAATTAGTCTATTTTAATGCTTTTTTCCAATGATTACGCGTGGAAACCTCAGATTTGAGTGGATGTGACTTATTTTCTAAGGTTTATTGCTGATTTTATTAATCACTGGTGGAAGAAGTACATTACACTGCCCATAATAATCTGGTGGGTGTACTTTGGTAGTTCCTAAATTAAACTCTTCACAAAAAAACATGAATGTAAAGATTTTCAATGTTTCTTTAAAAAAAATGTTTTGCTTTGAGCCACAAACTGAGTGCCATTCAACTCCATTGTATTGGTGACGGCACATCTCAGCAGATATCTCCAAATCTAGGTAAATCACACCAGAACTATCATAGATAGTTTAATAAATAGAACTCCACGTATTAACAAATATATTTTCCTTGTTTAATTTTGGGTCAACTGCCCCTTTAACAAATGGACTACGCACTACATGTTTTTCTGGTGTGGCGTCGTGCACTTGGTAGGCTTTGCTCATGCGTTCAATGTAACAGAAGGCTAGTTTCCGACAACCTCCAGCCAAGTCTAGCGGCACGGCTGCCTTCAATTAATTTCTAATGTAGAGGAAAGTGTCGTGTATTATCAAAATGAAATATGTCTTCTCCCAGGAAATGTACATGTGCAGGGAATCATGCTGTTGAAATTGGTAAGCTGTAGGGAATGTGGACCCAAGATTCTAGCGCTCTCTGTCAAAGCAAACCCGTCCCCCTGTCAAATAATTCCTACAAGCAAGGCCACTGGTAGAGAATAACCCTCCCCCGGCCCAACAGCACATTCTAAAGGGAAACCACCAGTCAGGTATTATCTTTAAAGACAGATGGTTGTTGAAACCAAAAACCCTTCCCCTCACTGGATCATTAGGTCAGAAGGCCAGCTAAGTTAAGCATTTCAACAGGGCTTTATTTACTTAGGCTAGGAACCAATGGTCAGGCAGGAAACCAAATTGTTTAAAATAGGTGATTAGATCACTTTTAGATGGAGGGGCCGAGCAGCTGGTCGACTGCTAGTTACTGAGAACTCCAGAGGGTAGAGGACAGGTAATCAGAGAACAAGACATAACTAACTATAAAGCTAAACAACTTGGTATAAAACTATAAAGATACAGATTAATTCGTTAAAAAGCTTAGTTATACTATAAAACGTTATGAACCAAAAAGTAGAAATTAGACCGAGATGCTTAGTGTTCAATTAAGCTAAAACAAGGTTAAAGATTACTTTAGAATAGAAATAGAATCAGTATGATGAACAATCAAAGAAAGTTCAATTACATAAAGTTAGATGTGGACATAACTCAAGGAAAAACTATTAGGAAACAGTAGTCACAATAAAGAATAAATCTCTTAATGCTGAAAGGATAAGAAAACCATGACACAGTACTTATTATCGGTTAAATCAAGAAGCCACGTATTCCATTTCTGTTGAAGGACAGATGCCATTCTCTGTTCAAGGAGAGCCATGTAGAAATTCCCAATAAGGTAATGAAATACTAGAATAGCCTTTAGATGTAAATAAGTATCCTGTCCTTAGAAAGAGTCAAAATGGCCGAGATCATCTTTTAGCCAATAGGAGAACAAATGACGCCCCTAGCTATCGTCACCAGGATGACGTAGGAGAGGGAGGAGAAATGTCTTTATATACAGATCCACGATGAGGAGAAAAGGGATCGCATCGCAGCAGGGGATCCAGACTCCCAGAGAGACGAACCAAGCGCTCCCCAGCTCAGAGGATCCGAGACCAGCGTTGCTTTGGCAACCAGCAGCCAACAAAGAGAGGCCTCGTGTTGCCGAGACAACCACACCAGGAGAAGACGCTCTGACCGGCACCAGCCGATGATCAGACATGGGCCGATAGCCACACCAAGGACGATGATTAGATATAGGAAGAAGATTCAGTACTGAGTTGATTCATCTAGCTTGTGTTTATTGAAATGGAATAAACACAGCTTTGTTTTATTCAAACCATCTCGTCTGCGCCTCCTTCCTGAAACCGAACCACATTGAAATGCAAACAATGCAGAGAGAAGGGTGAAGTGGATTTCCCAAGCTATTTCGGTTCTGCTCTGATCAGAACCGGGTTGCGTTAGTACTCTGCGTTGTGATTCAATACTTTAAAGCTCTGGGAATCACTTCTCTTCAAACTGAGCAGTGCAGGCAGAAGGAATTAGGAGGAAAAAGGTTATATAGCAGCTGTTTAATCAAAGTTTAAGAGTGTATACAAATTACAATAAGAAAATGCTATAGTTGTGATCACAAACACTATGCCGTGAGTGATACAACCAGACTAATATTACAGTATAAAGAATGATAGTTGATAAGTTGTTGATGGTCTTTGTTGTTTGATAACAAAGAGTTGGTTTTCCCTCCAAAAAGTCCTTTGTCCTTGTTGCCTGCTTTGGATGGGTGAGATGGTGGAGAGGTCTTGTCCTGTGGGTTGGGTTGTTCCAGAGCCCCTCTCCCCCATCACACCTGGGATCTTATAGCCAAGGCCCAGTGTCTCGGAGTTGATGACATCATCACATTATTTCCTCCAATCACAAGCCTGCTAAGCTGGCATTTGAAAATAGGGGTTTGGCTTATAGGCCAAACCCCCTTCACATTTACCCAGAGAATATTTTCCCTATATTTTTTACTTAAACACATTACTTGACTTGTTAATACTTTGATGAACCTCAAGATATATTGATTACATAAACACAGATATATTTCTTTATCACTAAGTCTGCTGACTTTCAGAACATATCTAATCATTCTGTTAGCTTAATAGAATACAAATCAATACCATATAGAACAATCAATTAATCATATTGAACCTAAATGAAAACAGAACAGGCACATTAACTAATTACCTACTTTAAGTATGATTTTAACTTACTTCAATGACTTCAGAATTCTAGAACAATATACCAGGAAATAGTTAGCTTGTTTGGAGATCTTCTCTGTGTGTGTGTGTGTGTGTGTGTGTGTGTGTGTGTGTGTGAATGTGTGTGTGTGTGTGTGAATGTGTGTGTGTGTGTGTGTGTGACTATGTGTGTGTGTGTGACTATGTGTGTGTGTGTCTATGTGTGTGTGTGTCACAGGAAACTCCAGCGAGATAACATGTTTACGTGACCTTTTGGTCTTTTGTCCCGATCTTACAGAGCCCATTGTCCTAAACTCTTCCCAGGCCATGGCAGATGGCCCTTGGGTTCCTGTCATTTGACCACTCACTCCATATCGCTGCTGTCGGGACAAAACCTCATAACTCCAAAAACCCAACTTTTCAGCAGATGAAAAAAACGAACACAGATTTGAGGGTGAATAGAGTTAGGAGGTTTAGACAGATGATCGGTTTAATGCTTTCCCATTGTTTAAACTTTGTAAAACCCACACACACATATGGAGGATGATCTACGGAGTTGATTTATATAATAATAAAAAAAATTAAAAAAATGGAGTTATGAGGTTTTGTCCCGACAGCAGCGATATGTAAATCGACCTGTGTGCCTACAATGGCAATCAGTCTATGTAAACACACACACAATCTATGAATTATTGTTTTGAGGGCCAAGTATTTCTACACATTAGTTAATCATGAGATCTATGGTTTGGGAATTTACCACAGTTCCCCACTTGGATAGTTTACCTATCCTTAATATGTCAAACATAGATATCAATCTCTACACACTACTATCTAGATAACACTTAAGACATTTTATTAGGATAAAATATATATCTGATTTGCCACACTCAGATCCTAAAATTCAAATTAGCCATTTCAGTTTGTGATCGTGTGCACAGTCTTTAACAACTTGTTCTCGTACCAAGATCAATTTCCATTGGTCTCAACTGTGAGTTGTCAAATTCTGACTTGGAGCATTGAGGAGGGGGGGTCTATGTTTTCTAGATTTGACCCGGCCTCCTCTTTGTTGCTCAGAGCTGATGCAGTATCACGACTGCTGGGTGCAACTCAGAAAGCAAATTGCCTTTCTATTACACCCCATCTTCTGTCAAGAACATCTTGACTTGTGTTGACCTCTATTAGGGGGTAGGACCCCCTGCTGTATCTTCTATTGCTGTCATCGTGTTGACCTCCTGGTCAATAGTTGAGGCCTTGCTTCTGTTGACAGCCGGAGTTGTTGCTGAGGCCTAGCCGCCTGTCTCCTCGTTGGTTGTCTGTCGTTTCCCTCTGAAGCCTCAAGACTCGGTCACTGCGTTGGCCAAGACTCTCCCGGCCCGAGAGGTAGGCGTCTCCTGGTTCTCCGCAGTGTTGTGGTTCCCCATGGAACCGCTGGGTAGACACTAGCCAGTGTCCTGGATCAACAGTACCGATGGAGTCCTCGGTCTTCCTTGTACCACTCTCTGATGACTGCGGATCCCCCAATCTCCCATCCGTATCCTGCAGTGAATATATATCGCTTCGGGGGACAGTGCAGGTCACTTCTACCACAACAATTGATTGAGAATCCATAATTTCCATCCCTCAGACTCTCTTTACTGGTCTGAGCTTTGACAACTTTCTTTTCCAAATCATTTATCTATATATTTCATGGCTTCTAGATCATAAAATTTCAAAATTCTGAAAAATTCACATGGCTCTCATTATATTATGCTGTCAAAACAGTATACTCCTCCACCTCTCGATGTGGAATACACATTCAAACATCGTTACCGTCGTCCTCTGCTTTTGGACAGCTGCACCCCGGACCGGACGGTCAGCACTGACACATCCACTCTCCCAGTAACCTGTGTGTATGGCAACAAATCACAGTCCGCCTCAAACACACATCTTCCACACCACAAGCCAATTATCAATTGCACACGTTCACACCCTACACAAGACTAAATTGGCCAATAGCGACCAAACCTATTGAGCTTCATTAATGTACAGAGAATCATGCTTCCCAACACTTTAACCAACCACGACACACCCCCAGCCCCTAAAACTGGGTATTCAATGGGCGGAGAACAAAAATCCATAACTAGCTCATGTTTCTTCACTTTGTTCCCAGTCCATTTTACAGACATATACTACCCCGTCCTGATGTGTCGAGATCACTCCCAGCTTGCCAGGTACCCTAAGAAAAAATATACAGAAAGAAAGAAAACAGAAAACAAAACACAAAGAAAACGCTGCCAAACCAATAAATGAAATATTCTGCCGGTGGCCTCTGCAGACATGACCTTTGAAAATGACCTTTCACTCCACAGCCCCAACAACACTGGCGGTCTCCCCCGGGTTGTGGGACCCGGTGGGTCAGTTGCCTGTGACCGGATGACCCTGGGGTCATCGGGCCCAGAACATGTCCTGGTGGTATGCCATCATCGCCATGGTTCCCTGGAGCCTGTTCGGAGGAGAAAGCCACGTACCTATTTGGTCCAGTCACAGTTCCTTGAGAGGGGCCCGTGGTTGGGAGGGGCCCGCCACCTGTTTCTGTACAAACACGCCCTGTTGTAGATAGATGGTCCCGCTCTGCACAGTCCCGAGAAATGTGTCCGAGGGTCCCACACGTCCAACAATGCACCTGCCGCACACGGTAGCCATTCGGATTCCTGCCTCTGCCTCCACCTTTTCCTCGTGGTTGCCACCTCGTGGGTGGTCTTATTGGGGTTTGTTGTTGTTCCGGCACGGGACCCCCTTGTGGCCCCAACTGGGCCCGTCTCTGGCCATCTGGTTCTCCAGAGGGAGAGGGAGAGAGGCGATTGGAACCTGTCTCCCCTCCGGGCTGTGTGGACTGGATTAGGCCTTGGAGATAGTCCACTACCCGTCTAGCCTCGGCTAGCTGTTGTTCGAGAGGGAGGCACGTCTTTAACTGGCAGTCATCTGCAACGGACACTTCAGCGTGGATTGACTCGGGTAATACAGCTGTCTCTGGGTCGCTTGCTGCAACGACTCCCTGTGGCGGAGTAAAAGACATTATTTCCAGTCCCTCCGTCACACTGGACACTAGAGGGGAGTCGATCAAATTCCAGTCAATCAAGTTAACGTCCAATTCGGTCAATGTAATGTCTGCAGAGGTTATCGGCATTATCTTGATTTGGGTACGCATTCTATACCGGCCTCCTTTAACTACAAGGTTCTGTAATGGCCTGAATATCTTTGGCCATCTTCTCGTCACTTTTATTGTGACATCTCCAGTCGTTGAAATAGACAGATTGTCTACCCTTTCTATGGTCAGTGCATCTAACCCTCCGGTTGCTCCTATCTGTGTATTTTCCATTCTCACCTTCCTTCAAACACTCGTAACGTCACCGTTTGGAAAGCAAGTTTCTCTGTATTCAAACTATTTTTACCAAACTTGAGTTAATTTCACTCACACTTCTATATTGGTGTAAACAGGAATTGATAATCTCGGTCTTGTGATACTATACCCCCTGACTGTCAACAGTCTCTTTGATTTCCCTGTTGGGGTTCGGAATTGTCAGCGCTGGCCATCCGTCCTGGAGCAGCTGTGAAGAGAGAAGCAAAAAATACACTTAATTATCAGTGACATTTCCCATTCACAATCCATCATTTGTCTTTAAGCATGGAATGTCGGGCATCTCCTATACTAAGATCACATGAGAGCATTTGTGCAATTTTCGTTTTTGATTTATCAATGACACAGCCTTAATCTTTTTCCAGTTGTCTCCATTGGAAACCCAGACTCTCAATCCTGTTGTCATGATCCTCCTTAACACAACTCCGGGGAACTTATTTTTCACCAGCCTCCTCCTTCTGTTGGTCAATCAGAAACTTGTTATTTACAGCCTATCATTTCTAAACATCTTTATTGGACATGGTAATTTAGGTGAATAATCTCACTTTTACTCTAATTGTTATTTGTAAATGACTATGTGTATGTGTAACTATATTTATTTCTGTCCGTGAAAGCCTAGTATGTATTTCGCTCATATTACATTATACATATCAGTAACATACATATTTTCCATTCATAATCTCTCACACAGTTACTATATATCCCCCGTAACACCTAACCCTTTAGGTGTTAAAATAACGCGCTTCTCACGGGAACAGAAATCAATTTTCAGCGCCTTATGTCACCGAAGTCCCCGTGCATTTAGAACAGTGTCACACAACCCGTTCATAACCACAGGCGGCGACACCATCCCCACATTGAAAATCCTGCCGACCAATGACATTCCACTGGCCACCTCGTCCTGTGGCCCACGGCATCACCCCCAGTTTCGAACCTGGAACGCGAAACCCCGGGCCCCCTACTCAAGGATAATCAAAGATCATTCCACTCACAACCACCGCCACACACATACAACACCTCTGACACCACCGTAACCAGTCACCCAAATACCCACACACAATATAATCCGACGCGCGTAGTGTGGCAGCGAGCCTCCGACGAGTGCACGCATAGCGCACCCCCGTTAATGCGCGGTGGCAGACAGCGAGCCCACCCCCGCCACGACGTTTAGCAGTCCCCGTACCCCTGGTAAAATGAAAACTGAGCGCAGTGTGGCAGCGAGCACCGACGAGTCACACACAGCGCACAAAGCGTGGAGGCAGACAGTGAGCCACGACGAACTGCCTACCCACACCCCCATCGCAGGCGCAGCCGAGTAGAGTAATTATGCTCCGACTTACGGCCCACCAACATGAACTGACATGGAGCCCCCGCCTTACCAGCCGGAGCTTGTCCAAATGCAAGGAAAGAAGTACGAGCGCCTTGTCGAACAAAGCGTAGCGCCAACGCCAGCCAATACCACTGCCAGCACTAGAAATTCCCTAAAAATAACAATAAAACTGAATATGGAACAACAACATACGCATAATAAGTCCCAAACTCAACCTACCGCCTTCGAAACCCTACAGCAAACAGCAATAACCAATATACCTAGCACTACACCGCGTTTGAAACCCATAAAAAAAAAACCTCTATATACAGGCCCTAAACTAGGAGAGAAAGAGAAAGCGTTTCGGGGGGGCCGTGAGAGGGGGGGGTAAGAGAGAGAGAGAGAGAGGGAGGGAGAGGGAAAGAGGGGGGGAGGTGAGAGGGAGAGGGAGAGAGGTGAAAGGGAGAGGGAGGGAGGAGGGTGAGAGAAGGAAAGAAAGAGAGGGGGGGGTGAAAGAGAAAGAGAGAGAGGGAGAGGAGGGGAAGAGGGGGGGCGGTGAGAGGGAGAGGGAGAGAGGGAGGGAGAGGGAAAGAGGGGGGAGGTGAGAGAAGGAAAGAAAGAGAGGGGGGGGTGAAAGAGAAAGAGAGAGAGAGAGAGGAGGGGAAGAGGGGGGGAGGTGAGAGGGAGAGGGAGAGAGGGGGGAGGTGAAAGGGAGAGGGAGGGAGGAGGGTGAGAGAAGGAAAGAAAGAGAGGGGGGGGGTGAAAGAGAAAGAGAGAGAGAGGGAGGGGAGGCGAGAGGGAGAGAGGCGGAAAGGGAGAGGGAAAGAAAGAGAGGGGGGGTGAAAGAGAAAGAGAAAGAGAGAGAGAGGGAGGGGAGGTGAGAGGGAGAGAGAGAGAGAGAAAGAGAGAGAGGGAGGGAGAGGGAAAGAGGGAGGGAGGTGAGAGGGAGAGGGAGAGAGGAGGGCGAGAGAAGGAAAGAAAGAGAGGGGGGGTGAAAGAGAAAGAGAGAGAGAGGGAGAGGAGGTGAGAGGGAGAGGGAGAGGGGCGAAAAGGGAGAGGGAGGGAGGAGAGGTGAGAGGGAAAGAAAGAGAGGGGGGTGAAAGAGAAAGAGAAAGAGAGAGAGAGGGAGGGAAGGTGAGAGGGAGAGAGAGAGAGAGAGAAATAGAGAGAGAGAGAGAGAATGGTGCATGTGGGAGAAAGAGAGAGAGTGAGAGAGAGAGAGGGGGAGAAAGAGAAGAGAGGGGGAGAGAGAGTGTACAATGAAAACGTTCTGTGAGCAGAATCCAAACATATTCATCCTGTCCACTTCTGCCCCCTACCGTATTCCTAAATAAACTCCACCTTCCCCTTAACAATGGACGCTCGCCGCCCCTACCAAGATGGACGCTCGGCGCCCCTACCAAAATGGACGCTCGGTGCCCCTACCAAGATGGACGCTCGGCGCCCCTACCAAGATGGCCGTCCCATCGCGAGACATCCCGAGAGCCCCGTCATGCCATGACGTCAGCACAGTTAGCTTAGCATATTAGCTCCGTTAGCTTCAACCCAGCGCGCGTAGGCCGTCAGACCGCGCACCCTTGTGACGTCACAACCGGCGACCGCTTTAGCCGTTAGCGCGGCTAGGTAGCATTAGCTTAGCTTCTCCCATGATCCCATAAAAACGTTCCCCAACGACCCGTTCCGCCGCGCGGGCCGTCTCCTTGCAATGTTAATATAACACCACATTCCCCACAACAGAATCCTATTTCCCTCAAAACGCCAGTGTAGTGATTTAAATAGAAATATAAAAATATAACAGCAAAACACTAGTTTGACCCCTCTGTCGTCTCCACCGGCGAGCTTAGAACGACTTCCGGGTCCCCGTCTAGATAATCCCAATCACCTTAAACATTACACATCTATTTTATCCGCCACGAATATGAAAACTTTTAAGTGCCTTACACATCCCCGTAATCTCAAGACACTATCGATCGACCCTATACATTTGAACCTATGTTTATTTGTCCGCCGTATCTTCCGGCGCCTCAGAGGCTAATACAACAGCTAACTGCTGCTGCGTTCCACGGGCCTCGGAAAACCGGCGTTATCCTTACATTTCCCCACGGCCAATCGGTGACTTAAATTACATAATAACACAACTATACTCTCACACGTCACACCACTCACTCCTAACCATAAACATTCGCCAACTATACATTCATACACGCTTCCTAACACAAATAAAAATTACAAAATCAGCATTCACGCACATTACCGTCTCTCGAACGCCGCACAGCAGCGCATAAGTACTATTTTTTGTTACAGCCTAACGCAGTCTAATTTCAACACGCCCGCCGTGCCCAAGGTTAAACCAGACCTACTTGTGCTCAATCTCTACTTTAGAAAATACGACGCACGGCGTGCTTAAGCCTCTACTTTAAGACATACAACGCACACTTGTTTACCTTGGTCTAACTCTGAGCACGAATCTAGACATGTTCCTACTCCCTTACTTGTTCCGACTGGCAGCGGCGCTCCGTTTATTGTGCTAAAATTCTACTTTAAAATGTACCACGCACGGTGTGCTCAATCTCTACTTTAGAAAATACGACGCACGGTGTTTACAGAGCCGCCCTCCCCAGCCAGAACATTCAATTCAATTTTCCCTTACATCATGCTTACATGAGGTTAAATTCTTAGCAACCCCCTCCGTGGTTCGAATAGAGCACCCAAACATCATCACACTCACCTCTTAGTAACTTTTCCAGTTACTTGAAGACGATCGATCGATCAGTTGTTCTCCTCGTCGACCGGCGTGTAGAGAAAAAAAAATGTCTTTTGTTGTGGTGACAAAACGAGCGCTCTAATTCTAAAGTACGGCACCAAAATGAAGTGGATTTCCCAAGCTATTTCGGTTCTGCTCTGATCAGAACCGGGTTGCGTTAGTACTCTGCGTTGTGATTCAATACTTTAAAGCTCTGGGAATCACTTCTCTTCAAACTGAGCAGTGCAGGCAGAAGGAATTAGGAGGAAAAAGGTTATATAGCAGCTGTTTAATCAAAGTTTAAGAGTGTATACAAATTACAATAAGAAAATGCTATAGTTGTGATCACAAACACTATGCCGTGAGTGATACAACCAGACTAATATTACAGTATAAAGAATGATAGTTGATAAGTTGTTGATGGTCTTTGTTGTTTGATAACAAAGAGTTGGTTTTCCCTCCAAAAAGTCCTTTGTCCTTGTTGCCTGCTTTGGATGGGTGAGATGGTGGAGAGGTCTTGTCCTGTGGGTTGGGTTGTTCCAGAGCCCTTCTCCCCCATCACACCTGGGATCTTATAGCCAAGGCCCAGTGTCTCGGAGTTGATGACATCATCACATTATTTCCTCCAATCACAAGCCTGCTAAGCTGGCATTTGAAAATAGGGGTTTGGCTTATAGGCCAAACCCCCTTCACATTTACCCAGAGAATATTTTCCCTATATTTTTTACTTAAACACATTACTTGACTTGTTAATACTTTGATGAACCTCAAGATATATTGATTACATAAACACAGATATATTTCTTTATCACTAAGTCTGCTGACTTTCAGAACATATCTAATCATTCTGTTAGCTTAATAGAATACAAATCAATACCATATAGAACAATCAATTAATCATATTGAACCTAAATGAAAACAGAACAGGCACATTAACTAATTACCTACTTTAAGTATGATTTTAACTTACTTCAATGACTTCAGAATTCTAGAACAATATACCAGGAAATAGTTAGCTTGTTTGGAGATCTTCTCTGTGTGTGTGTGTGTGTGTGTGTGTGTGAATGTGTGTGTGTGTGTGTGTGTGAATGTGTGTGTGTGTGTGACTATGTGTGTGTGACTATGTGTGTGTGTGTCTATGTGTGTGTGTGTCACAGGAAACTCCAGCGAGATAACATGTTTACGTGACCTTTTGGTCTTTTGTCCCGATCTTACAGAGCCCATTGTCCTAAACTCTTCCCAGGCCATGGCAGATGGCCCTTGGGTTCCTGTCATTTGACCACTCACTCCATATGTAAATCGACCTGTGTGCCTACAATGGCAATCAGTCTATGTAAACACACACACAATCTATGAATTATTGTTTTGAGGGCCAAGTATTTCTACACATTAGTTAATCATGAGATCTATGGTTTGGGAATTTACCACAAGGGTAAATACAACTATACGATCACAGAGACAATAGATATTAATGAAAATTACTTCAAAAGTATGCAGGACCTCTTGTGTACCTTGTGGCTGCAGACGCTCCTCTACATCGTGTACCTCGTGGCTGCATACGCTCCTCTACATCGTGAACCTTGTGGCTGCAGACGCTCCTCTACATCATGTACCTCGTGGCTGCACACTCAAGGCTGAACTCTTTGGTTCAGTAAACACACACACAAATAATGTTGTGTTGCCAAATAGAAAGAAAAAAAACATGAGGAACAAATAACGAAACATTTATTAAAAAAAATTTGGACCTTATGGTGTTCTTGTTTTGTTCTTGACTTATGTGATGTTTCTTCTTGACTTGTTTAAAGAAGACGTGTTCGGCCCATGGGGACATTAACCCATTAACTGCCACAGAGTTTCAGCATCGTATACCATTCTCTGCCAGTACTGTAAGTCTATGGAGATGTTCACCTTCTTTGCAGGGCTATAACTTTTTTAATTGTATTGCTAAATTGACATTACTATGGCCCATTCAACATCGATTATCTATCGTTCAGGATGTAGGAACGTTTTACTTTTTCAATTCACACATTCATACAAAAATACTGTCTAGAATATAAATATGTTTTTATCGTTTTCTGCAGTAATTCCTAGAACGTGAGATATAGGCATAAATGCATATATACATTATCAAATGCCGTTTGTTGCCGATCGACGCTATATTAAAAATGTCAACTGTACATGGTCCTAAACGCTATGACTGATCATGCGCGGGTGAACGGAGGGGGGGGGGGGGGGGGTCGTTTATAATTCCGTGATCGTCGTTAAATGATTTATGTAGTATGGGTGATATATAGATCAGAGCAGTTTGCATCGATAATAATAAACAAAAACGCTGAAAGTCACGGCAGCCTCCTCTTACCATTGGGCGATGATACTGGAGCAAACAGATCCCAGTTATTTTATGGGAATCGAGGCGATCCATTTCCGGTTTGTATAATACTAATACACGCCCAAATCATGTCAATTATTGAGTTATGGCAGCGATCCATATCCACGGTGTGTGGCTATGTGATGATATGCGAGTGGCCGGATGGATTTAGGAGACGCACCGACATCCAACCGGCATATACCGGTTTGGCAACTCGCCGATCATCCACCAGGTGGGAGTATTGAAGCGTTGCAGAGTTGTGCCGAGTCCCAGAGCATCAGACAAGGCTCCGTGAGTGAAATATGAATACCATGGCGAAAATATGAAATATGATCAAAATAACGTCATACGCCGTGGATTGGCAGAATTCGCATGAACTTGAAACACGTCGTACAACGTGAATGGTGCACAAAGTGTTAACGTGTGTTGTTCGGACAAAATATCAAACCAAATAATATAACAATATATATATATTATAAATGATATGCTGCCATCTGTTTCGCTCTGTTAAAATAGTATTTTTGCCTATGTTCATAGTTCTGCAAAAAACACATACCTCGTCAGGTACACCCATCTCTACATATTTTGCAGCTAACCGACTTGCCTTTTGTAAAGACTGGGAATTTGAACTCTGCACACAACATGCTGACACTTTCCTGTATGTCAAAACCTGTATCAGCTAAGACAAAATGTCCCCTGGCAACAGGGGAGTAATTATGGGCGGGGACGGGGGGGCATGTCCCCTGCATGGTTTCAGAAGGCAGTTATTGTCCCCTGCACTTTTTTACCATCCAAAACAATGTTACACGATAATAAACAGAGAC
>NC_140171.1:169331275-169726288 GCF_963971535.1 Notolepis coatsorum | reverse complement strand
AGTCAAGGTAAGACATAGTTCTTCATATTAGGATCTAACATCCCAATAGGCCTCTTTGTTTACGGCTTGATTGTCACACATGATATAGACAATTCTAACATAGACAGTAATAAAGAGCTGTTTGATATCCACACAGTTTAAAAGCTGACAGTCTTTACTCCTGTTTGATACCCACACAGCTTAAAACCTGACAGTATTTCTTCCTGTTTGATACCCAATTTGACCTTCTTTTGAACCTCCTTCTAAGGGCAAACCTTTTGAACCTTCCTCCCAGGGCACAGTTCCAGGCCTGCATCCCCCACACAGTTCAAAACCTGACAGTCTTTCTTCCTGTTTGATACCCAATTTGACCTTTTGAACCTTCCTCCCAGGGTGCAGTTCCAGGCCTGCATCCCCCACACAGTTCAAAACCTGACGGACACAGTCAAATAGAATAGGCAGAGTAAAATAATGCAGTTCTGAATGACTGTTTAAACAGTTTAAAACAGTCTTTCCTCCTGTTTGATACCCACTGTCTTCCCTGTTTGACATCCACACATTTGCATATTCTTAGAGAATATTCTTCTTACTGGTGCACAGGAGAAAACAACATGACATCAAATTTGAAAAAGGCTCCAGGTATTGTCTCCCATAAAAAGCACTTTATTGTACATGAGTCATATTAAAAAAGAAAAAATGCAGTTGTATACTTCATCCAGTATCTCCCCCAGTTCGATCAGGTATATCTGATGCAGGTTGTGAGACCAGAACACAGTTTGTATAATGAGAAAAGTGATTTAATTACAGGTGAGGTTTTCTTTAATCAGAAAGAATAAGTCAGGATGTTGTTTCTGGACAGGACATAAAGATTGCACTGTATTATTTGTGCCTTACTTCAATTATTTTAAATGACGATATGGCTTTTATATGTAACTTGATGGAAATAGTAGACATGTTCTTATTTTTATATTTAAGGACCAAGGGAAGCACTTTTGATTATTATCTGAATAAACTTTCTAACAAACCACTGTTTTTGTCTATTTCTTGCAAAAGACAGTGCTGACCACTAGATGGTGGCATTGTCTTCTTGTTCAGTTGGCCCTCACGTTGAGTACATTTTGTCAGGCTGTAGTACCTAAAAGAAGCAACACAAGTTAAATTCAAGTTTATATATTTGCATGTGTCAAACCGACATCATAACAGAGTTATGTACAGAGCGGGTTTGAATGGTATTCTTATAATACTATTATCTCTGGACAATAATATGATTCAAACTCGTGTGTACATAACTCTGTTGATCTGTAGATTGGATCTTGAGTCCTATAGCTATGTGTCAGATAGGGATTTAACTTGTGTTACAGTTACAGCCTCTTTTATCTCTTTATTCTCTCATTGCATTTAAGAACAAAGCATTACCAATTTCCTCTTGGTGCATTCAGTAGAAAGCTATCTGGCTGCAAGCTATCCTAGCTTAGCACAAATTATTTTAATGGAAGCGGATACGGACCTATAGCCTAGCTTAAAACTCTGGCAGAGGTGTTTTTGGCCAACAGCTATAGGGCTATATCCGCTTCTATTAATTTGTGCTAAGCTAGTATAGCTTGCAGCCGGATAGCTTTCTACTGAATGCACAGAGAGGTAACAGGTATCTATCTTCTTGTCTGACTCTGGAGAAGACGGTAAATGCTGGTGTGTTCCTTTAAAACATACTCTTGCCATGTGGGGGGCTGTGGGACCAGCACTACCAGGCTCCATACCCCATGTGATGTGACCCATCTTTGGTCCTAAAGTAAAGTTGTTGAGTGAGTTTGATTCTGATTCAGTTCTAAAGCTCTCTCCCTCTCTCTCTCTCTCTCTCTCTCTCTCTCTCTCTCTCTCTCTCTCTCTCTCTCTCTCTCTCTCTCTCTCTCTCTCTCTCTCTCTCTCTCTCTCTCTCTCTCTCTCTCTCTCTCTCTCTCTCTCTCTCGCTCTCTCTACATTAAACATAGTATACTACATTATAAACATCCTATGTGGTATCTACATGTATTGGAACAGCAGTATCATGGCTGGAAAGATCAGTCAGTGTAAACATGATCTCTCTCTCTCGGCTGAAAAAGAGCGGTTTTGAAGGAGGGTAGGGATTCACATAATTTTACGGCTGTGGGTAGAGCGTTCCACATTGTTGTGGCATAATTGCGAAACGTGTGTAGTCCTTTGTTTGAGCCGAATCTGGGTTAAACATGATTTGTGGAACTCCCTCTGGTGTTGTGGTCGTGGAATTCACTGACCTTTGGGAAGTATTTCGACATGTACATGGGTATCTTAGTGGTGTGTATCTTGTAGACCAGGCCCATTGCAAGTTGCTGTACTCTGTCGTATACTCTAAGCCTACTCTAACCATACCCACCTTCAAAACCGCTCTAAAAGAGCACCTACGGGAGGCTGCAATTTGAAACTGGCCCCGGTAAATGTCCAACCCCCCCCCACCCAACCCCCCCAATGTACAGTTTCCTCCCCCTCAAATGTTTATATTCTCTTTTAGAAACTCTGTCTGTAAATAAACAGTACTGTATATTTGTATATCTTGTATCATGTTGTATGTCATAAATGTCTGGATGTAACAGTAGTACTGTATATCTGTATGTTGTGTAGGCTATGTCATAAATGTTATCATGGATTGAAAATGGGGGACCCTGATGTAAACAAGACGAAAGACTTTCTCTGGTCTGCATCCCCTTAACAATTGTGTGTATTGAGCCGTACTGTATTGTACCCATTCTGCAATCTGTTAAATAAAGTTTTCATTCATTCATTCATTCATTCATTCATTCATTCATTCGTTCGTTCGTTCATTCGTTCGTTCATTCATTCATTCATTCATTCATTCATTCATTCATTCATTCATTCATTCATTCATTCATTCATTCATATATGTTATGATGAATTGAAAATGGGGGACCCTGATGTAAACGAGACGAAAGTCTTTCTCTGGTCTGCATCCCCTTATTAACAATTGTATGTATTGAGCTGTACTGTACTGTACCCATTCTGCAATCTGTTAATAAAGTTTTCAATCAATCAAAACAAACTCCCCAGCGATGGGAACTAGTGGGAACAATTCAGGCTGACGTCACGCCGCCTTGTTCCTCTGACGTCAGCCTCCACATCCTTACTGTTCTGATGATACACTTGGAGTGGTGGAGGCAGCGGGAGGTGAAGACGGAGGTGATGTTTGGTAGAGGAGTCCCGACGATCCTGCCTGCCACCTTCACCACCCTCTGTAGAGCCTCTTGCTCTGCCTTTGTGCAGCTGGAGAACCACACAGACACACCGTAGGTCAGCACACTCTCTATAGTTACTGTCTGTACAATACTGCTGTAGGCATATAATACTTATGTAAATAAGTAAGGCAATTGAAATATATCTGCAGTACAGCTCAATACACACAATTGTTAAGGGGATGCAGACCAGAGAAAGACTTCTGTGTCACTTCAGCCATTTTTTTAGTTGCCCTTTAAAAGAAGCAAGGGTGGGGCTTTCCCTTATGGAAATGGGGAGACTGTTCCATGTTTGACTGCCTTTTATGGACAGGACGTTTTGGCCAAACGTGGTCAGTCTACGTTGGACCATGCAATCACCTCTGGTGTCTGATCTGGTGCAGAGTCCAGTGTTTATTTTTTTGTAGATGAATTCATGTACAGGAGGGGGAGCTAGTCCATGTAGGCATTTGTAGATGAAACAAGAGCTTTTTAAGACTTTGAAATTTTCAAAGCTCAAAAAGCTATATTGTTTCTAAATATTGCAATGGTGGTATGCCAAATACCTTGATGGCTCTATGATACAGCTGTTCGATGTGTTTCATGACAGTGACACCAGCAAATGACCAGTTTGTGACGCAGTATTCAATATGTGAGAATATCATGCAATGAAGATACGTTTTTGCAGCATCAACTGTTAAAAAAGGCCGGATTTGTCTAAAATTAACGAAATTAAAATTAATTGTGCGTTTCACTTTTTTGACATGTTTCTTAAAGGACAGGTTCGAGTCCAAGATGATGCCGAGGTACTTGAAGTGGGAAACCAATCCCCCCCCCCCCCCCCCAGAAACACATTAGATCTTGTGATTCTGACTGGTCGTTTGCTGAACATCATGCATACGTTTTTTTTTTGTATTTAGCAGTAGGCATGAGTTTTGCAACCAGTGTTGGACCTTGTTCATTGCATTTGAGAGGTTACCTGAGATCAGGTCAGTTTTTTTACCATGTACAAAAATGACTGCGTCGTCAGCATACATCTGTACATTGAAGTCAGGGCAGATGTCCGGCAGGTCATTGATGTACAGGGAAAACAGCAATGGCCCAAGGATCGATCCCTGCGGCACACCGACTGGATTGTCAAGATAAGGAGATTTGACACCATCAACCATGACACATGAAATGAAACAATCAATATGTGTTTTAAGTGCAGAGAGAGAAGAGACAGAGGGAGGGATATAATAATACACACAGGGAGAGAAGACACATATAGACAGAAGACACATACACTTGTGTGGGGTGTGCAGAAGGTGTTAAGCTCCTCTGGGAGGGAAGCAGACACCTCTACAGAACTGTTCATTTTCCCTTTGTAGTCTGTGATTGTTTTTAGTGTGCAGAACATTCAATGTAATTGTGTAATTTCTATATGCAAACCTGAGACGTTCGATTGAATGGCCAGATGTGGAGGCCTTTGGACACAGAGTAGCAGTGATTATTGAGATTTTCACAGAGAAACCATCCAATCTGAAAGCACACGCCCAAATGTTTTCCAGCAAAAAGCACAGCCACACTATGAGGGATCTATTTGTTTCCTAACAAAAGGGTGGAGTGGCCATACAAGTGACAAACATATAACACAGAACAGTGGTTCTCTTGACAATTTGTTGCCAGGGGACATTTTGTCTTAGCTGATAGAGGTTTTGACATACAGGAAAGTGTCAGCATGTTGTGTGCAGAGTTTAAATTCCCAGCCTTTACAAAAGGCAACAGTCAGTTGCAAAATATGTAGAGATGGGTGTACCTGACGCGTGAATACTTCCCACAAGCCAGTTGTCCTTCCGCGTTCGGTTTGCGCGATCTGATTGGCCACTGACGCTTCTCTCAGCGCCCAATCGCGTTACTCCTAACAATCGCGCCTAGCTTTCAGTTCTACAGCCCAAGTCCTTCAGTCCGACAACATCACATCAATATAAATAACGTATTGTTTTCATCTCTCTATAAATGCTTTGTCTAATAAACTAGACTAAATATAGCCTATAGAACACATTTTTACAGCCTAATCTAAAACAGATTTTTTACACATTGGTTCAAACATGATCATGGAAGGTGACAACCCTAACATGTCATGTTGTGTCACAACAGAATGAGTATGAGTGTTAGGCCTACAGAAAGTGTAATCTATTGATTGACTTGCGCGACCTAGGCAATTCGGTAGAAGAGTCTGGTGGGTGAGATTATGCATGACCAGCCTGTGATCTAAAAACTCCTGCCTGTGGCTGAATAATGAAGCCCAAAGTCGCGTCACGTGCAAGAGCATATTACCTACTTATGCCGTGCTCAATATTAAAACTCACTGCTCGTCCACCCAACGTAAACAGAGCAGAGATAAGCAATAATGTGCAGAGATAAGCAATAATGAAGTGGTTTTTTGAACATTTATGTTGTGTTGATGGAATCACATTAATATAGAGAGATGAAAACAATACAATACGTTATTTCGATTGATATGAATAGCTTGTTACGTTAATATAGAGAGATGAACGTTATTTCGATTGATATGAATAGCTAGTTACGTTAATATAGAGAGATGAAAACAATACGTTATTTATATTGATGTGATGTTGTCGGACTGAAGGACTTGGGCTGTGGAACTGAAAGCTAGGCGGGGCGTTGAGAGAAGCGTCAGTGGCCAATCAGATCGCGCAAACCTAACGCGGAAGGACAACTGGCTTGTGGGAAGTATTCACGCGTACCTGACGAGGTATGTGTTTTTCTTTTTTTTTTATCCACTTTTTCTCCCATTTTCTATTTTTTCTCCCATCCCAATTTTCGAATCATCCAATTCAACCCTCCCCTGTCTTTGAACGCTGTTTCATGCCTCCCACAAGCCGGCTGCAATGTGGACTAAGTCATACATAGCACGAGTCCCCTCCAATACTCGAGGTAACAGCAGTCGCCTTTTTCCACCTGCGCGGCTCGATCTTTCAACATCAGGGGTCTGGGCTTTGGAGGGGCCCGCCCCCGTCGCTTACTGATTCTACTGTGCAGGCGCACCAACCGACCTGTAGGAGTCGCTGTCCACAACGCCCGATCCCCACCCATCAGTTTCCCTTCCCCTAATACTGCCAATGTGTATTAGTGCTAGGGGTGGGAATCACCAGTTTCATCATGATACGATACGATATCGATTCTTTGGACAACGATACGATATTTGCCGATATCACAAAGTCTCTCACGATACAATACGATTAGATTAGATTCAGGTGCCTGCAATCGATATGAGATGATATCATATGCCCATTTAACACAATCAGTAACATTTAGATCAACTAAAAAAAGGTAACACAAATATCATTTGACATTTGTATTTTTGAGCTCTTCCAGACATTTAAAGGAAAATCAATCTATTGTTTTTAATACAAATAGACCTCCTGTTCACTGTAAAGTGCCACGTTTTGATATATTGAGCTTTAAACTTTAAGCTCCATTTTTTGGAACTCAAAACTCAACCTAAAACCCCTCCCTACCTCCCTCTCCCAAACCGTTCCTACAACAATTTGTTGATGTTGCATGATCATGTATATAGGCCTACATTTATTATGTATTATATTGTTTATGTTTAAATAACATTTAAACATCAAACTCCTCTGACCTCATCTGGTCTTTCCAAAGACGCGCGCGCACACACACACAGAAAGGGAGAATGCTATGCTGTAACGTCTACACACACGGAGCTACTGCTGTTGTTCTTGGGTGGATATGAGACTCGCCACAGGATTTTCAAAATAAGAGTATCGATATGAATCGATCTTATTACATTGCATCGATCCGATTCGATTGTTGATAATTACATCGATGTATCGATCTGGATCGATGTATCGTCCCACCCCTAATTAGTGCGGACGACCAGCTAAACTGAAAGCAACAGGGAGCAGCTGGGCTCGAACAGGGAGGCGTACCTGTTCGAGCCTAGTCTCCAGTATTCGTGGTGAGCGCCTTGCCCACTGCACCACGTAGCCGCACCAGGTATGTGTTTTGTGAGTGATCTGTGATGTTTTCTTTTCTAAGCCTGCAAAAAGACTACCCCTACATAATATGAAACGCTAGAGCTTGACATATAAAAAAAATCAACAGTAAAACCAGTTACCATGGAAACAGGTAAAGATTACAATATAAAACACATTCTCTCAAAGATTAGGTTAAAACATTTAGGCAGACCATTATTGGTTGTAAGTACAATAATTAAATAATATACAGTATACCTCCATCAAAGATTATGAACCTACACAATACGGTTTGGCTGTAATATTTGTTTTGCTCTGGTTTAGATCTTCAATGGGGCAAAATCGGTGTTGGAACCTCCCTCCCCAGGTCTAATGAACCAAATGATTTTCATTATGATTTCATTTTAAATCATTAAGGCCTTAGCTATAGGGTACCATATGGAAGGGTTTCACAATGATGAGTGAAAAATAAATGGCTGTAAACAGATGGAATTATATGATTTATAATATATATATATTGTTATATTATTTGGTTTGATATTCTGTTTCATTATTGGTTGCTTAGGGTTTTTATTTCCTTTCTGTTTGGCAACACAACATTATTTGTCAAGTTCAAGTTCTTTAATAGTTGTCATACAGAAGTACAGAATACTTTCATACAAAATGCTTCTTACTGTTACGCTCCAGAGACTGTGCTAGACAAGATAGTATCAACATAATAACATAATATAGCATGAATTTAGAAGAAGAAAATGAGGTCACAGTTGTTCGGTATAGACATATGTACAATGTTCTGAGTTACCATATAATATACAATACACAATACTATGCAGTGTACTAATGTACAGTACTATCTAGTGCAAAGCAGAAATGGGATGAGGTACAATTTTAGGTACAATTTACAGTAAGGTGTACGAGTTGTAGTGCAATCCTTCATCCATAAATATAAAGTGTGGGGAGTGGGTGCTACAGTGTGTTTGTTTAAAGTGGGTGTGTGCTATAAAGTGTGTGTAGTGGGTGCTACAGTGTGTTTGTTTAAAGTGAGTGTGTGCGTGTGGATGTGTGTGCTATGTGTGTTTGGTGGTTGTTGTTGTGTAGTGTTCATTCATTGTTCGTTTAGCAGCCTGATGGCCTGGGGATAGAAGCTACTTCTGAGTCTTTCTGTGCTCGCCTTGAGACTCCTGTATCGCTTGCCTGACGGCAGCAGTTCAAAGAGGCAGTTGTTCGGGTGGCTCGAGTCCTTAATAATTCTCTTAGCCTTCCCCTTGCAACGCTTGTAGTAAATGTTCTGGAGGGTGGGGAGCCCCCCTCCAATTGTGCGTTCGGCTGAACGTGTCACTCTTTGTAGTCTGCTTTGGTCTTTTGCAGTGCTATTCCCAAACCAGGAGGTGATGTTGCCGGTCAAGATGCTCTCTATTGTACATGAGTAGAAGTTCTTAAGGATCTTCTGGCTGACTTGGAACTTCCTTAGGCGCCTGAGGAAGTAGAGGCGTTGTCGTGCCTTCTTCACCACACTGTTAATGTGTATGGTCCATGTCAAGTCCTCGGATATGTAGGCTCCGAGGTCCTGCCAATATGTGTGTTTACTGAACCAAAGAGTTACTGAATTATATACAGTATATGCTCTTCTGTGGGTGGAACAGGCTCTCTTAAAGTTTCTCATTAATAAATTAATACACACGGTCCTGCTGCTGTCACACCTCATGGCTCGTTTTGACCGACACCGGCCAAGTCTAGCAGTGCGGCTGCTTTCAATACATTTCCTTTGTAGAAGAGCGTCTGCAGTCACGAGGTACACGATGTAGAGGAGCGTCTGCAGCCACGAGGTACACGATGTAGAGGAGCGTCTGCAGCCACGAGGTACACGATGTAGAGGAGCGTCTGCAGCCACGAGGTACACGATGTAGAGGAGCGTCTGCAGCCACGAGGTACACGATGTAGAGGAGCGTCTGCAGCCACGAGGTACACGATGTAGAGGAGCGTCTGCAGCCACGAGGTACACGATGTAGAGGAGCGTCTGCAGCCACGAGGTACATGATGTAGAGGAGGGTCTGCAGCCACGAGGTACACGATGTAGAGGAGCGTCTGCAGCCACGAGGTACACGATGTAGAGGAGCGTCTGCAGCCACGAGGTACACGATGTAGAGGAGCGTCTGCAGCCACGAGGTACACGATGTAGAGGAGCGTCTGCAGCCACGAGGTACACGATGTAGAGGAGCGTATGCAGCCACGAGGTACACGATGTAGAGGAGCGTATGCAGCCACGAGGTACACATGAGGTCCTACATACGCTCCTCTACATTAGAAATAAATTGAAGGCAGCCGTGTCGCTAGACTTGGCTGGAGTCGGTCTGAAACGAGCCTTCTGCTACATTGAACGGATGAGCAAAGCCTACTAGTGCACGACGCCACACCAGAAAAACATGTAGTGCGTAGTCCATTTGTTAAAGGGCCAGTTCACCCAAAATGAAACAAGGAAAACATATTTGTTAATACGTGGAGTTCTATTTATTAAACTATCCATGATAGTTTTGGTGTGATTTGCCTAGATTTGGAGATATCGGCTGAGAAATGCCGTCACCAATACAATGGAGTTGAATGGCACTCAGTTTGTGGCTCAAAGCTAAATAAATTTTTGAAAAAGAAACATTGAAAAACTTTAATGTTTTTTTTGTGAAGTTTAATTTAGGAACTATTTTCTACCAAAATACACCCACCAGATTATGGGCGGTGTACTTATAGAGTATTTCTACTTTTTACTTAAGTAAAAATACTGTACTTCTTCCACCAGTGATTAATAAAATCAGCAATAAACCTTAGAAAATAAGTCACATCCACTAAAATCTGAGGTTTCCACACGTAATCATTGGATTAAAACTAAACCAACCTAATGGCTACACAACATTTCAAATGATAACACTCATGATGAAAGAGTCAAGAAAAGCATATAATTATTATTATATTATTCTCAATATATTATTATTACTCAATAATATCAACTGTTCACTATTGACAAGATGCTATTGCTGAGACATCGGGTAGATATCACTAGATATTAATGAACAAGGATCCAGAATTATACAGTATGTGTCCAAGATGACACAGGGATTTTCAATAAGAATAATAATCTTTATTGATATAGCACCTTTCATACATAGAATGCAGCTCAAAGTGCTTAACAGAGCAAAAAACACAACATTTGACAAAGTAAAAA
Source organism: Notolepis coatsorum (assembly GCF_963971535.1). NCBI lineage: Eukaryota > Metazoa > Chordata > Actinopteri > Aulopiformes > Paralepididae > Notolepis > Notolepis coatsorum. The sequence goes on along the minus strand of NC_140171.1, from coordinate 169,715,855 downwards.
AAGAAAAGAAGCAGAAGTTTAAAACCACAAAAAAAATAGCAAAACATGATTAAGAAAATATCTAAAAAGCATAAATGACAGAGATTTTTAAATCAGCTAAAAGCAAGAGTATAGAAATAGGTCTTGAGCTGTGCTTTAAAGCTATCCACAGAGGCAGCCTGTTTTAGATATAGTGGGAGATTATTCCAAGCCGTCGGCCCATAGAAACAAAAAGCTGCTTCGCCATATTTCTTATGTCATTGTAGGCACCTCGAGCAGGTCCGCACTAGAGGACCTGAGGGGGCGGTTTGGAACATATCTATGTAGGCAGTCACAGAGGTAGGAAGGTGCCAGACCATTAAGAGCTTTAAAAACAAGCAAGAGCATTTTTAAATCAATCCTAAAAACAACCGGGAGCCAATGCAGTGAAGCTAAAACTGGAGTAATGTGTTCGCTCATCTTAGTTCTAGTTAAAACTCTCAACTCAATAATCCTTCGTGCATGACAGATCAATAAGAAGGTGATCAATAACAAGGTGGTAGATATGAAACAGTTACCCATTTAGATTCCATACAGCATATCTGCTTCCTCCTTCTGCAGCTTTAAAAGCAGAATACATCCAATATCAGCAGACAACTACACAAGCTATAAATGAGTTCTGATGCTGTGAACAGTTTGTTTACATAATGTACTAGATGGTGGACCTCTCCGCCTAAATGCAGCATTTGCAGAATGTAAAGAGCAAACATCTCCATTCTCCTTCCTCTGATTTAGAGGATGAAAGCAAGTTTCAAGTTTCTTTAATAGTTGTCATACAGAAGTACAGAATACTTTTATACAAAATGCTTCTTACTGTTACGCTCCAGAGACTGTGCTAGACAAGATAAGTATGAAATAAAATAGTATAGCATGTAAAAATAGAAGTAAAAATAGAAGTCACAGTGTTCAGTATATACATATGTACAATGTTCGATGCAGAATAGAAGTAACTGAGTTACCATACAATATACAATGCAATATACAAATATACAATACTATATAGTGCAAAGCAGAAATGGGATGAGGTACAATTTAGGTACAATTTACAGTAAGGTGTACCGAGGTATGGGTTGTAGTGCAAATCCTTTACCAATAAATATAAAGTGTTTAGGTGTTCTAAAGTGTGGAGAGTGGGTGCTGCAGTGTGTTGTTTGTTTAAAGTGAGTGTGTGCGTGTGGATGTGTGTGCCGTGTGCATTTGATGGTTGTTGCATAGTGTTATTGTTCGTTGAGCAGCCTGATGGCCTGGGGATAGAAGCTTCTTCTGAGTCTTTATGTGCTTGCCTTAAGACTCCAGTATCGCTTGCCTGACCGCAGCAGTTCAAAGAGGCAGTTGTTTGGGTGGCTGGAGTCCTTGATGATTCTCTTAGCCTTACCCCTGCACCGCTTGTTGTAAATGTTCTGGAGGGTGGGAAGCCCCCCTCCAATTGTGCGTTCGGCTGAACGTGCCACTCTCTGTAGTCTGCTTCGGTCTTGTGCGGTGCTATTCCCAAACCAGGAGGTGATATTGCCAAGTCAGGATGCTCTCTATTGTACATGAGTAGAAGTTCTTAAGGATCTTCTGACTGACTTGGAACTTCCTTAGGCGCCTGAGGAAGTAGAGGCGTTGTCGTGCCTTCTTCACAACACTGTCAATGTGTGTGGTCCATGTCAAGTCCTCGGATATGTGGCTCCTTTTTTTTGTTGCATTGCTTAAAAATGATTGCATTGTGAGGGTAGTACAGGACATGTATGAGGGCAGTGTGACTGTGGTGAGGTGTGCAGTAGGAGTAACTGAGGGGTTCAAGGTCGGGGTAGGACTGCACCAAGGGTCGGCCCTCAGTCCATTCTTATTTGCGATAGTGATGGACAGGCTGACAGACGAGGTCAGGCAGGAGTCCCTGTGGACGATGATGTTCGCAGATGACATTGCGATCTGTAGTGAGAGCAGGTGGAAGAGAACCTGGAGAAGTGGAGGCATGCACTGGAGAGAAGAGGGATGAAAGTGAGCAGAAGCAAGACAGAGTACATGTGTGTGAATGGGAAGGAAGACGGAGGGGTGGTGATGATGCAAGGAGCAGAGGTACCAAAAGTGGACGAGTTTAGATACTTGGGGTCAACTGTCCAAAGTAATGGGGACTGTGGTAGGGAGGGAGTGCAGGCCGGGTGGTGCGGGTGGAGAAGGATGACAGGGGTGATCTGCAATAGAAGGGTAAATGGCTGCTTTTTTATATAGCGCTTTTATCTAAAGCGCTTTACAATTCGTTACAACATTTATTTTTTCCCATTCACTCACATTCACACATCAGACACGCTGCCCGGGAGGAGCGGGAATCGAACCGGGAACCTCCAGATTGCCAGACGACTGCTCTACCTCCCGAGCCACTGTCGCCCCAGCAAGAGTTAAAAGGTCTACAGCAGGGTAGTGAGACCAGCTATGCTGTATGGTCTAGAAACTGTGGCACTGACCAACAAGCAGGTGGCGGAGCTGGAGGTGGCAGAGATGAAGATGCTAAGGTTATCTCTGGGAGAAACAAGGTTGGACAAAATCAAACATGTCTACATCAGAGAAACGGCCAATGTTGAGCAGTTCGGGCAGAAAGTGAGAGAGGCAAGACTGAGATGGTTTGGACATGCGAGGAGAAGGGAGGTGGGGTACATCGGGAGGAGGATGCTGGAGATGGAGCTGCCAGGAGAGAGGAGGAGGGGAAGGCCCAAGAGGAGGTGTATGGACACAGTGAAGGAGGACATGCGGGCAGCGGGCGTGACGGAGGACGACGCAGAGGACGGGGACAGATGGAAACGGATGATCCGCTGTGGTGACCCCTGACGGGAAAAGCCAAAAGAAAAAGAAGAATACACAAAAGCAACTTTCTACATTTGTTTATTAGCAAAGGATCCCCATTAGCTGACGCCAAGACGAGACAACATTAAAACATTACAACATATACATTGCAATTAAAACACAATACAATTAAAACATAGCAAGACATACCAACCAAGGAAACACAGCATAGCAAGACGTACCAACCGAGGAAACACAACATTAACACACAAACAAATTATATCTAAATATGTACATCAACGGTAACATATTGCATAACTCAGCATTGTCAATATTGGCTACATGTAAGATTTAATTTATTTTTGAAGCTTGCTACACCTTTTATGTCACTTGGAAGATAATTCCATGCCCTGAGAGCCCTATATAAAACTGTTCTTTGCATACCGTTAGTATTTGCATGGGGTAGAATAATCTGCCCTCTACTTGCCCCTCTGGTAAAATGCATGTGCACATTTGAGCTGTAAATTATTTTATCCGTGATATATTTAGGACTGTGGGTTGTGATCACTTTATGAAAACAAATTAAAAGGTTGGCAGAAAGTCTTTTATCAACACTCCGCCAACTAAGACGTTCATGCATTTGAACAACACTAGTCCTATATGAACAACCAAGAACGAGTCTTGCTGCCTACATTCATACTGAACCCTTTCCCACAAACTGAACAACTAAATGGTTTGTCCACAGTATGAGTTATTGTGCGTCTCTTCAGATGTCTTGTAAGACTTAACCCTCTGCCACAAACTGAACAACTAATGGTTTCTCTCCAGTATGAGTTATCAGGTGTCTCTTCAGACTTCCTTTCTGACTGAACCCTTTCCCACAAACTGAACAACAAAATGGTTTCTCTCCAGTATGAGTTCTCATGTGTTTCTTAAAATGTTCCTTCCAACTGAACCCTTTCCCACAAACTGAACAACTAAATGGCTTTTCTCCAGTATGAGTTATCATGTGTGCCTTAAGATTTCCCTTACAACTGAACCCTTTCCCACAAACTGAACAACAAAGTGGCTTCTCTCCAGTATGAGTTCTCATGTGTCTCTTCAGATCTCCCTTCCAACAGAACACTTTCTCACAAACTGAACAACTAAATGGCTTTTCTCCAGTATGAGTTATCATGTGTGTCTTCAAATCTTTCGTCCTACAGAACTCATTCCCACAAACTGAACAACTAAATGGTTTCTCTCCAGTATGAGTTCTCATGTGTGCCGTCAGACTTCCCTTCACACTGAACCCTTTCCCACAAACTGAACAACTAAATGGTTTGTCCACAGTATGAGTTATTGTGTGTCTTTTCAGATTTCTTGTACAACTGAACCCTTTCCCACAAACTGAACAAAGTGGTTTCTCTCCAGTATGATTCTTTTGGCTTCTCTTCAGATCCGTCTTCTTGCTGAACCCAGGTCTGCTGTTAGATACACTTTTTATTTTCTGTGTCTTCTTTGGTTTCAGAGTCAATAAACCTGACTGAGGTCCTTCACTCTCCTTCCAATCATCACTGTCATCAGTCTCAGTTCCAGAACAGTCTGAAGCGAAAAGATGATTATTTATAGTTGGTTCCAAATCACAAACTAGATTTAGGTAACTGGCTGGTTCTGATACTCCACAGCCCTCTCTATCAGGTTCTGTTTGCATACGTTTAGCTGAGGTGCTGGGTAAAGAGTAAGCTTCTCTGTTTTTCTCCCTCTGGGTTTGAAGAGGCTGGAAGGGCTGAGTGTTATCTTGACCATCTTGACCATCTTCACATTTAACTGGGTGTTCTGTGATCTCAGAGTGATCAGCTTCTTCCAGCCCTTGGTGTAGTTCACCTTTAATCTGTAGGAGCTCTGGGTCCTGGGTTTGGCTGAGCTGTGAGGACACAGTATTTTCATCATCATTTTCATATTTCACAGGGTGTAAGGTCATCTTGGAACCACCAGCCTCCTCCTCCTGTTCCTCTTTAATCTGTAGGGACTCTGGGTCCTGGGTTTGGTTAAACCATGAGGACTGAGGTTTATCTTCATCATGTTCATTCTTTATAGAGACAAGAGTCAACTTCATGATATCAGCCTCCTCCAGACCTTGAAGCTGCTCTCCCTCCTGACTGGTCCAGAGTTCCTCCTGTTCCTCTTTAATCTGTAGGAGCTCTGGCTCCTCCTGGCCGACACTGTGGCTCCTCTCCTGCTGCTCAGGGGGAACCCTCTCTTCACAGATAAACTGCTGTAAGGCAAGGGAGTCTAGAAAGAAGGGCATAAAATAATGTAATTAAAATAAATAATTCAAAACCATTGCTTTTTAAAATAACAAAGGAACAGGTCACTATTTCACACTACACTTTTACCAGGAATGTAACACGGTGAACCAATATATAGGGATGCACAGATGGGGATGCCCATTATCTCCATCACTATTTGATGGATCGGTATCGACTACAGGTGGTCTGATCCATTACCAAGTTGTCATAAAGCATCATCCTCCAATAACACCAGAGCAGTGCATGGTTGCATTGATCCGATTCCGCTTGAGGAGATATTGGCCAAGGTTTTGGAATCTGTATTACATAAGGCTGTATATAGAAGATGCATCAGCACTGTTTCATCCTTTTAGAGAAAGTCCCAACTTTAGATTTTCTTACAATGTGCACCTAAGCCTTGAGCACACTTTGGATAGAATAGCAGCGGTTCTCAAACTACCCGTTGCGACCCAAAGTGGGGTTGCGCATTGGCAGGTAAAAAAAGAAATAATAATAATAATTAGAATCTTTCTTTTTTTTAATGTTCTGGCAACATATTTAGGCTAAATACGCCTTGTTTTATAAAAGTGAATTGATAACATAGTGCTGTAATTACATTTTCTAATAAATATGCATCAAGTTCAACAATGTGTGCTTTTATTCATACGTTAATTTCATACACCTTTAACACTTTAACTGCCGGGAAACGCTTTACAGCGTCATTCCCGGCCATGCTCAAGTTGCCGAAGGACGATTTACAGCGTCTTTAATATCAATATTTCAAAAATCTGTGATCGGATTCATATTTCCCCTCCGCTGGCCTGAGATCCACCAGGAGGACCCACTGAGCTCTCTGGCGGTTCAGGAGCGCCATCTGGTGGCCGATCGGCGCAATCGCCAAACAGGAAGTGCTGTGGAGGTTGTGCTGGTCGGCCATATTACTTCCGGGCACTCGGTTTGGCTGCCGGCACTCTGGCTCGTCACAATATATAGCGATCCATTGCCAATAACTCGATAAACAACATGATTTGGACGTATATAGTATTATACAAGCTGGAAATGGTTAATCAGGATAAACATCCCATAATCGAAAACGGTCTACACCACGCTGATCGTCCAACGGCGCGAGGAAGATCCGGTAAGATTCAGCGTTATTTTTGATCGTGTTCCATATAAACTGTTATGATGAACATATGACCCACACTAGATGAATGATATAACGCTGCCTGCGGAATTATAAACGATCCCCCGCCCATCCGGTCATCATCAGATCATACGTAGATCATTCTAGAAGTATGTCCAATTGAATTTTTTTATATCGCCCCGATTGCCATCAAACTGTATTTCATCATCAATATAATGCATTTGGGGCTATAGATCACGTTCTGGAGAAAGCTGCAGAAAGAGATGAAAACATACTTATACATTAGACCATACTTTACTATGAATATGTGAATGAAAAAGTTTAACGTTGCTACACAATGAACAATACATATAGGACTTTGAATGGGCCCTAATAATGGCAATGTAGCAATAGAATTTAAAAAGTTATAGCCATGCAAAGAAGGGGTACTTCTCCATAGACAAATAGAGCTGGCAATCTATGGTATATCATGAATTTAACCCATGGCACCCAAAGTGTTAATCTGTAGGAGCTCTGGGTCCTGGGTTTGGCTGAGCTGCGAGGACACAGTATTCCCATCATCATTTTCATATTTCACAGGGTGTAAGGTCATCTTGGAACCATCACCCCCCTCTAGATCTTGAAATAGTTCCTCCTGTTCCTCTTTAATCGGTAGGGACTCTGGGTCCTGGGTTTGGTTAAACCATGAGGACTGAGGTTTATCTTCATCATGTTCATTCTTTACAGAGACAAGAGTCAACTTTATGATATCAGCCTCCTCCAGACCTTGAAGCTGCTCTCCCTCCTGACTGGTCCAGAGTTCCTCCTGTTCCTCTTTAATCTGTAGGAGCTCTGGGTCTTCCTGGCCGACACTGTGACTCCTCTCCTGCTGCTCAGGGGGAACCCTCTCTTCACAGATAAACTGCTGTGAAGCAAGGGAGTCTAGAAAGAAGGGCATACAATAATGTAATTAAAATAAATAATTCAAAACCATTGCTTTTGAAAATAACAAAGGGACAGCTCCCTATTTCACACTACACTTTTACTAGTTATGTAACACGTTGAACCAATATATAGGGATGCACAGATGGGGATGCCCATTATCGCCATCACTATTTGATGGATCGGTATCATCAATAACATCAGAGCAGTGCATGGTTGAGAAGGGAAATGTTCCCAGCTTTCCCCCCTAGAATGGATCCGATTCCGCTTGAAGAGATATTGGCCAACGTTTTGGAATCTGTATTACATAAGGCTGTATATAGAAGACGCATCTCAACTCTCTACCAGATCAAAGAGGATGAAGAGCTCTTGGACAATCTGGTCAGCTCAATTCATCAGCCTGCACCATCCATCATCGCCACCTCCCATGACTCTACTGGTGAGGATAAAGATAATCTACCATGGGCTGGCGGCACTTGACTATGCAGATAGAGGGCTGGTCTGCTGTAAGAAGGTAGAAGAAGGTCCTACAGCTCTCCAACATGTTTAGCACCTTGGTGCTGGAGCCGGTAAGTGAACACCCCTCTTTCCAGATCTCTGTCTTGTCTGCTCCCCCTGCAGGTTCCCTGCCTACTGCTTCCTCAGCTGCCCCACCTGCTGCTTCTACGGCTGCCCCGCCTGCTACTCCTGTGACTGCCCCACCTGATGCTTCTCAGGGAGAGGCCTCAACACCAGACCTTGATTGATTGAACATTTTAATTAACAGATTGCAGAATGGGTACAGTACAGTACAGCTCAATACACACAATTGTTAAGGGGATGCAGACCAGAGAAAGACTTTCTTCTTGTTTACATCAGGGTCCCCCATTTTCAATTCATAATGACATTTATGACACACAACATACAGATATACATAGATGTAAACATCTAATCTAATCATCTAATCTAATCTAATCATGACATACATTTCAACCTTTATTTAAAATCGTAAGCATCTGAGGTTTCCCTCATTTACATAAACGACGATTGTACAGTACATAATAAAAACAATATTCACAGACATTTAAACACCAGAGTAAAAAATTTAAAACGTTTCAAAATAATTTAAAAAGATCAACTAAAACAGTTACAGGTAGTCACACTGGTCTGAAATCATACGTTTAGGCCTGCCACGATAACACATTTTGCTGGGCGATTAATTGCCCCCAAAAATATCGCGATAAGCGATATTATTGCGACCTGTTAGAGAATTTTTTTTTTTGGAGAAATTTATTTCCCAAAACTTTTATTTTGAAGCCCACCGCTCCGTCTTTTCCGGTGTTTTAGACTTTTATTTTGAAGCCCACCGACCGGACCGGAAGTATTGTTGTGATTATCAGGTACTTTTTGGGTACTTTTTTAGTCCCTGCTCTGTCGTGGTTCCAAGCGAGTAGAAGGAGTAGGGGGTATCTGCAGAGCCGCAGAGCCAGGCTGGACGGGTTGGAGGCGGGGCTTAGTGGTCTGGACAAGTATTAGTGGTCTGGACAAGTATTGCGGATGAGGGGGGGGGGGGGGGCTCTCTCGCTATGTGTTGGAGTGCGCAATGTGTATGCGCATGCGTGTGGACTGGAGCACGTGAGAGTATAAAGAGTAAATTGTTTCCTAACTCTCTCACATCACAACAAGAAGAAGAAGAACTATTTCACAGTGTGGTGTGCGCGCACTGCGCCGGCAGAACAAGATGCGGCTCTGCAGATACCCCCTATTGAGTAGAAGTGGTACCAGAAAAGTCACGTGAAACACTGCAGACCACTGATTGGTCAGAATAGAGACGCGTCACTCGTTGGAGAGTCTGAGGGAGTCTGAACGAAAACAGAAAGCCGCCATCTTTAATGTCTCGCATAGGATTTCATAATCATTATGTTTGCAGCAGGCACAAGTGCAATAAACAAAGGATACAGTCACTGTGTATTCTGCCTCATTTATTGATTAAACAAAACCGACATCAACACAATTTGCCACCGAGCGGAGAGTTTAGTCTCGCAAAAAGATCGCTGACTTGTTAAGGCTTGTTGTTAGGTTAGGTGCTAATGTTGTGCTAGCGTTTTAGCATGGCTATCGTACATAGCGTGATCAATATAACTCGCTATTGATTGTTTGTATGAGTAACGTTAATGCTAGTAGAATAGACACAATGAGGGGTAACGTTAGCCCCACGGAGCTCCTTTGCTGTGCTCTGTAGTAAAGCCAGCGGCCCGCCTCCCAACACGGACAGTGACTGACAAGGGGCACTGGTTCCGCCTCATTAAAACAAACGCGCAAATAGCAATTAATCGCGCCCGTCAAAATCATTGCATTCATTTTAATTATCGTGGCAATTAATCGATTTATTGCTTATCGCGGCAGGCCTACATACGTTTAAACATTCCAAGGGAAGGGAGAACCTCCAATTTCAGAGAGAGTTGAAGGACATTCCATGAGTTAGAGGCATCAAAGGGAAAGGCTGACTTCCCTAGCTCAGAACAAATTTGAGGAACCCTAAGAACCATCCAGTCATTCGATCGAGTTGAATAGGTTCCACTATTCCAATCTAACAGTGAGGAGATAAACAGGTTGTTTACCAATAAGGGCTTTAAAAATAAATAAATACCAGTGTTTGTTGCGCCTTTCTGCAAAGACATACAAGCTATGCAAATATACAGTACTGTTAAACAGAGATCCTAACAGTAAATATATACATACGAGGGGGAGGGAAATGTATATTAGGAGGGGGTGGGTGGGTGGGTGGTCGGGTGTTCGGACATTTACGGGGGCCAGTTTCTAATTGTAGCCTCCCGTAGGTGCTCTTTGAGAGCGGTTTTGAAGGTGGGTAGGATTCACATTTTAAATCTTTTCTTTATCCACTTTTTCTCCTCCCGTTTTTCTCAGATTTTCTCCCATCCCAATTTAGTCGTTATGCCAATTCCCCCCCTCCCCTTCCTGGTCGTTGCTCGCATGTGCCCCCCACTGGTCGGTCTAGGGAGTCCTGAAGTCTATCAGATGCTTCCTCCGTCACATAGGAGACAGCCAGCAACCTCTTTTCACCTGCCAGCGCGGACTGTCGTTGGTGAAGTGTAACGCGTGGGAGGTCACACTACCTTCACCACATCCCTTCTTTGCTGTGCAGGTGCCCTGACCGACCTGTAGGAGTCGCTGTTTACAACGACCAGAATACCACCCCACCGGCTTCCCTCCCGCTGACTCTGCCAATTGAGCCAGTATGACGGCCGGCCAAGCTGAAGAGAATGTGTGCCAACCGCTGCTTGTGGTAGGGTCCTCTATGGTCAGGTATGTCACTGTCCCTAATGCCGAGACCTGCCGCTACCCTGGTACAAAGGTAATGGACATAAACAATGTTATCCCTCCACTGCTCTGTGAATTCAACCTCATCCTCACCTCATCCTTTACTCTGTCATCTTTCTCTCCTATTACAGACGACGAGGCCTTGACACTGGTAACGTTGAACCGTCCCACTACATGGTCCAGCTGGAACCGTTACCCTCTCCTCCAGACCATAGCACCAGACATCCTCCCATTCCTAACTGCAACCATCAACTCCTCCCTCAACTCGGGGGTGGTCCCCACCTCCATAAAACCAGCCCGAGTCACACCGCTCATAAAAAACAACAACCTTGAACCCCACCGTCATAGTAGGGCTGGGCGATATGACGATATTATATAAATATCGGGTACAGTTCATTAACGATACACTTTTTAAACGTATCGTGGATATCGTGATGTTTTGCCCAAGAGGCTTGTGTCGCGTCAATCTGGTACACACGTTGACACTTTTGAACAGCGCCGCCCCACACACACACTACTGCATCAAAAGTTACTACTTATGATAACAAAGGCATTCGTTTTGTGGCATTAACGTTATATAGTTACACTTTCAATAACATCAGCGTATTTACATAGCAACGACCGAGGTTGCTATGCATTAGTCGTTCATATCTCAGCCCGTGCTGACTCAGTTGTGCCCATTCTGCGGTCTGTTAATAACGTTTTCAATCAGACAGATGTATGGAAAGGCTTTTATTATAACATCCGTTGCAGTAAAATCATTATGCCTCCAGTCGTTTAGTCATTCTGCGGACCTAAAAGCTAAACGTCGGCCGCGGCGAGCTACCACTGCCATTGTTGTTGTCATTGAGCTCTCCAATGGCGGAAGTAAAAAATTAATACGCGCTTGCCGATTGGTGCTAAGAACAGCAGGGCGGGTGCAAACGATGTGACGTAATTGGCAGACGCGACTGTCAATCAAAATGATTCTGTTTGCCGACTGAATGAATGAAAACGTTATTAACAGATTGCAGCATGGGTACAATACAGTACAGCTCAATACAACAACAGTCAACAGTGGACTGGAGGATGCAGACCAGAGAAAGACTTTCGTCTCGTTTACATCAGGGTCCCCCATTTTCAATTCATCATATTTCATATCTAAATCATATAATATCTCATATGCAATATATAATCTAATAATCCAATAATCTAAATCTAATATATAATATAAAAATGCTAAATGCATGGGTATTTTATTTTGTCTTTAATGTTAGCTTGCAAACTCAAATACTGTCTTGGTAAGCCTCATAATGAATTGTTTGGGGAAAAAAAGAAAAACATTGTGATGCGTATCGTGTATCGCCGAAAGGTCAGAAAATATCGTGATATCATATTTAGGCCATATCGCCCAGCCCTACGTCATAGACAACTATCGTCTCTCTTCTCTCCTTCCGCAAAAGTGAAGGGCCTCTCCTCTGTCAGCCAGTCAAACATCAGATACTCCTCGCATCCCTCACAGGAATGGGAGTGGCCGGCTCTGCGCTGGCATGGCTGACATCCTACCTCGAAGCCCGCTCCTACTAATTATCATGGAGAGGGACACTGTCAGCCCCCGCCCCCTTCGGACGGGTGTCTCCCAAGGCTTGGCCCTTGGACCCCTCCTCTTCTCCCTCTACACAAAATATCTGGGTAACATTATCACATCCCATGCCTTCTCATATCATTGCTATGCCAATGATAATCAACTCTTCCTCTCCTTTCCTCCCTCAGATATCCATGTCTCTGAGCGGATCTCGGCCTGTCTGTCCGACATCTCCGCCTGGATGACGATTTTTTATCGAAATCGCGATTTGTAATGATGCAATTATCAAATCGCAAAACCCTTTTCTTTTTTTTTAACCAGGAAGTCCCATTGAGATACAAGATCGGTATGGGAGAGGGAGGTAAGGGGTTTTAGATTGTGTGTTGTGAAGTTTAGACTTCAGAGAGAGGGAGAGTAAAGTACAGAAAAAAGGTACAGTTGGGTACCGGTATCGATTCCCAGGTAAAAATAAACATTTTCGTCCTGAAAAGACCCACAGCGTAGGCCAGATGCAAGTCGCATTTTACAATAAACCTTTGTGGGGCTGTTTTATTTTTAATATAATCGCAAATGTAATCGCAATCACAATATCTGTCAGAAAAATCGCAATTAGATTATTTCCCAAAATCGTGCAGCCCTAGCCTCGACTACTGCTTGCTGATCTACCGACCACCGCCACCAAGCCACTTCAACTCATTCAGAATGCAGCCGCCTGCCTGATCTCCAACCTACCAAAGTCAGCCCATGTAATAATAATAATGCAGGACCTCTTTAGAGAGGTCTTTATTCGGCATGCAACGACATGCAATGGGCAGCACACACACAGAGGAATACACAGACACACACACATGCAATTGTCTTTCTCAGGGTCGCTGATGCGATTGAGCTCTGCTCTTAACTAGGGATGCCCCGATCACGCTTTTTGCCACCGATACCGATCGTCTATGAGCCATATCGGCCGATACACTGCTGATACCGATCGTTTTTGGTTTTATAATTTTTTTTTATATATAATATATATATATTTTTTATAAAATATATATATTATATAATTATACTTGTAGTTGTATTATCTGTGAGACATCGCCACCGCGCAACAAGTCAAAATGCTTGCTATCTGCAAACAGCTCGACTGTCTTGTGTGTATACTCTGCTTTGGTCAAATCAAATTCAGCATGCCCTCAGCGTCCCCAGTCAGAGCGATAGTTCAACTTGACTAACAGGGTGAAGCATTAGGCTATATCAGTTTCCTTTTTTTCCTCCCTCAATAATATTATGTTATTTAAAACGAATGATGTTTTAAACGACAAATGGTTCAAGAGATACACTGAGGGGGTGTGGCCTAAGGGGGCATGGTCTAAGGATCGGGGGAGTGGTCAACATCGACCAATGAAAGAGGATATCCCTACAGAGTACAATGGGTCAACATAGACCAATGAAAGAGCACATCCCTACTGAGTACAATGACACAACCCGCAAGACAGAGGGCGCTGTCAAGCAATTCAGTACTGCAACACAGAGGGTAACTTAAGGGTTTAAGTCCATGAGAGGTCATTGGCAGGTCAGCTGTAGCCATGGGCCATGAGCCACACACCTGTTAGGCTGATGCAATCATGCATCAGCTGATGCAATCACGAATGACTCTGCACTTTCACTTTGAATGTATTTCAATGAGAGCAGACGCATGACTGCATTGTCACGATGATTAAAAGCAAACGATAAGAGATGAAGCGTTGTGAATCACACATGAGCACTTCAAGGAGTAGGTGAAGGTAGGGCTGGGCGATATGACCAAAAACGTTATCGCGATAAAATTATAAAATTATTTTCATATAATTCGATATCGATAATTATCGTCGATATAATGTCCGTCAAGTTTAATTGACTTCTTATGCTGCTGCGAATGTCTCAAGTCGAGTTGATGTCGTCATCAGTCCGCGCACGTTACACGTTAGCCGACAAGCGGAGTATCTCATGACAATAAATATGACACTAAAATACTCTCTTCCGCCACAATATATTGAAACGAACTGTATACCTCACACTACTATAAACGTGGCCTCAGAATTCAAAACACACACATACTCGGCACGTAAATATATAAAACATCGGCGTGCAAGCTAATTAGCCTAGCAAGCCTGTAGTATCTAAGCTGTGTATTCCATGACAATGTGCTAAATATTACACTAAAATACTCTCTTCCGCCACAATATATTGAAACGACGTCCACTGTATACCCCCACTACTATAAACGTGGCCTCAGAATTCACGTCACACACATACTCGGCACGTAAATATATAAAACATTGCCGTGCAAGCTAATTAGCCTAGCAAGCCTGGTTGTTGAGTGAGTCCTACCTCCTTCCGGGTATACTTCGCTCTCGGCCATCTCCTTCACTGATTGGTTGTTAGCTGTTGTGCGTAAATACGTCATCACGTAACGTTGGTTGTTGTTAGTGAGTGTGGTGAGCCGAGGCTGAACGGAGCCAAGCTTGGAAAATCGATATATCGAAACTTTGCGACCACGTTTCATGTTTATTTCGAGGAAATAATTTATCGCGATAGTTATCGTTATCGTTTTATCGCCCAGCCCTAGGTGAAGGGTTGTGTGCGATATTGTGTCATTCCGTCGACAATTGTGGCCTTGGTGGCGATCGGAACAGAAGGGGGGGAAAAGCAAAATAATCTGTTTTTTCTAGAGTGGCTAGCCATTGGTGTCTATGGGGAGGAGAACCTTCAAACAAATGGTCATCAGTTGAGATAGAAATGTCCAATTCCATTTATTTTTCTTTTGTGAGCGAACAGACAGCCGTGTCATCGTTTATGTGTTGTTTTTTTCTACGTCCAAAATTGAGATCAGTGAACGAATTTACCCAAGGTAGTGGGAAAATTTTTTTTTCAGCTCCTGCACTCTAACTTGCAATGCATTTCCAATGGGACCGAAATGTTCCTGTTTAAAGTCGATTCGTAGCCAAAAAGCAATAGCGCTGTTGCCATAGTCAAGCCGGTCGTTTTGATACCCTTCACGTGTATGGGGCGCGAACGCTCTGGCAGGAGTTGTGTTTGCAAAATCGGTGGAATAACGAATAAATAAATAAAAATAAAAAGAGTATAGATTACTATTAGTGTGGGTGGCAACCTGGCTTCGCCAGGTCACCCACACTAAAAAGAGTATAGATTACTATAGTGTGGGTGGCAACCTGGCTTCGCCAGGTCACCCACACTAATTATGGCTATGTGTCTAATACGCCCGTCGCTTATCAATGACTTGTTTGCAGTCAACATTGTCGAAACGGATTGTTTTTTTTTTAATCGGTTCATTTCCGTTTTATACCATTTTGAAAAACGCTCGTTTTTTTAAAGTCTAAAAAAAATCCACACGAATCGCCCTTTACTGGAATACACAAAACACGTTGTAATTTTTCGGCATATTTATGAATCGTTTTCAAATAAACGCTAGATTATCGATAGTATATGTGTACTTATGCACGCTATAGAAGCAGGCTGAAAATCGATTATCTTATTTCCTGATCGCACACACACACACAGACATACATACGGGACACGTTGATATATCTGTGAAAATAGCTCCGATTATCCCAAGACTGGTAAAATAGATTCCTTACCTCAGATCAGATGTTCTCCAAAAAGATTATTCCAATTGCTGATCGCCATTCCAAATATCGATTGCATCTATTGATCCAACGCTGGGTACTGGAAACACCGCTATTCTGATGGTGGGCAATGACTGGGATCGTCTCCGGTTACATGCCTGACAAGTAAAATGTGGAATCCGGACTCTTTTTTCCCCATGCGTTTCATTCAATCCAATCCAATGGGGTGCAATACCATCCGGAGAGACGATAGGGGGCGGTATTCTCCCAATGGAGCTCAGAGAGAGTTCCAGTGGTAACGTGAGGCTAGATTGATGAAATATAAATGGAAATCGCCAATAAAAGAAATAACGATGTTGGCACTCAGCGGTTGGCATGAACTAATGAGATTTCTCGTTGTTGGCACTGACAGTGTTAATGCCAGGAATAAGGCCTGGTCACGTGCTAGACGCTCAGCTGATCCACAACACTGGCTTGCCTTTAAACAGCTCAGAAACAGATGTACCACAGCTATGATAAAGTCCAAATCAGATTACTACTTATATTTAATTACAAGTTCCTACACAAACCGGACTCAGTTTTGGAAGACAGTTAATGTTGACATAGACAGACTGATTGTGTGAGTTCTGTGGATCACACCCCTGAATTCTCCTTTAGTCCCTTTTCACACAATGAAACACTCTCCAATCGATAGATCCCAGGACCTCTACTGGTGAGGATAATTTGGACTATTTTTTTTTATAAAACTGGCTGCTCCTTGACGCATATATTTTTTATCTTTCTATCTCAACAGGAAGATCTCCAAGTGTCTGGATCCCTGCCCATGTGATCCCATTATATAAAGGTGGTGTTAGAGATGATTTAAATAACTACTGTCCTATCTCCAAGTTACCCTGCTTAGCGAAAGTCTTCTCTCTACTTCTCTCAAATCACTCTGTAGTAATAAGCCCACACCAATCCGGGTTCAGAGCCAATCATAGCACATTATCAGCCATCTCTTTAGTTACTAATGACATAATATCAGCTTTAAACTAGAAGAAACACTGTCTTTATTGATCCGTCAAAAGCTTTTGGTACAGTCGATCACCTTTTACTCTTAAAAGGATTAGCTACTATTGGTTTGGATAGAAATGTGATTGGTTCCAAGATTATCTATCTTGGGAGACGTCAGTGTATAAAGAGTTATGCCCAATCAAAATTTGTATCAATAACTAAAGGTGTGCAACAAGGTTCAATTCTAGGTCGTGTTCACTATTTATATGAATGATATTGTGTCTTCACTGAATGGTTGTCAAGCCCATCTGTATGCAGACGATACTGTTGTGTATTATATTGCTGACTCTGTACAATTGGCCATTGAGAACTTAAAACATTCCTTTATTACCCTCCGGGAAGCTCTTATTAAACTTAACCTCTTCCACCCTTAACTTTCTCAAACTAAACTGCAATAAATCAGAAATCATCATTATCGGTCCAAAATCCCTCACCAGCCACACCCAGGATTTCTCCCTAAATATTGATGGTTCCATTGTCACCCCCTCCACTGACGTCCGTAACCTTGGCATCATCCTGGACTCCACCCTTTCTTTCCTCCCCCATGTGAACCACATAACCAAAACGGCCTTCTACCACCTCCAGAACATTGCTCGTCTCCGCCCCTCCCTATCACTCTCCGCTGCTGAAACACTGGTTCATGCATTCATTTCATCAAGACTGGATTACTGTAACAGCATCCTCTACGGCTCACCAAACACTATCCTCAATAAACTCCAATATGTCCAAAACTCTGCTGCCCGCATGCTCACCTTCACCCGTCGCTCTGCTTACATCACCCCTGTCCTCCACGACCTTCATTGGCTTCCGATCAAATACAGGATACAATTTAAAATACTTCATCATATTTAAAGCCCTCAACAACCTTGCCCCTGCCTACCTGTCCAACCTCCTCCACCGTCACACGCCCACCCGTCGCCTTAGGTCTGCTGATGCCAACCTCCTAACACCTCCCACGACCAAGCTCCGGACCTGGGGCGACAGGGCCTTTGCTGCTGCTGCCCCCTCCCTCTGGAATGCCCTCCCCAGCCCAGCCATATCCGTGATGCAAACACCCTGACATCTTTTAAATCAGCCCTCAAAACCCACCTTTTCAATCTAGCTTTTGACCTCTAATTCTGTCAGTTTTATTTTATTTTGTCATGTATTATTTTTGTTCTGTTTTTTTGTTTTGCCATCGTTTTGTCTCTTCTACCCATGTAAAGCGTCTTTGAGCACCTGGAAAAGCGCTATATAAAATAGATGTATTATTATTATTATTCCACCCGTGCGGTGCATCGGCGGACCGCAAATGACATCACGTCATAAATCATCTCTCCAGACTGTTTGACAAAAGTATCGTTTTTGTGTCAAATGTATTCAAGTATAAACATCATAACCATGTCACAACAGCAGTTATAATGTATATTATCATCAATACATTAGTTTACCAATAGGTTAAACGTGTAATTCGATCGATTTTCCTTTTCGTTTTGGTCTTGTTTACTTCGCGAGAGGCGACCATTTTGGAAAATTTGAACCATGGGAATTGTAGGCCATTTTGTAGGACACCGCTAGCTCTCGATCAGCGTTGGAATTCTTCAGAACGACCCTTCCCAAAAGCAGCTTTAACTTGTCCGAACGGACAAGTAAAAGAATATATATATATATTCCCCAAACAAATAGTAACGTTATTCCATCTGATCAGAAAGTGCCTGTCTCGCAGTGTCACACTGTAAACTCTCAATCTCTGTACGTCAACATTAGTTGTCCCGGACAAACGGTGCCCGTCTTCTGAGTACTCGCTTAGTTGACAGTGGCACGAGACGAGACCCACGAAAATATCAGAATGTTTAATAGAATGTTTAATAAAAGTTGCCGCAGTACTGGCCATCCTCTCAGTCAAGGCAGCACTCGCAAACATGATGCGCTATTTGAAGAGGATAACGTTAAACACAGCAGAAGATGGAGAACAGACAGACTGACCAACAGGGAACGGCATCCAACCCTTGAGTCTAAGGTAAGGACACATTTAAATCACAGAGGTGTAATGTTAGTCTAATGGAACTGTACTGTATACAGTAGTCAGCTGCTAGTTAGTGTTCTAGTTAGATAGCGGGCTGCTTGCTAGCTAATGTTAGCCATGTGTGTGAAAAAACGTTACACAGCAGTAATAGCTAACAATTGAGCAGTTGATTTGATTGTGAGTGTGTATCGTTCACTTAAAGCAGCCCGCCCCATGTTAGCTAGGTGTATAGTTATATTGACGAGGCTTGACAACCGAGGTTCAAAGTTAACTTCACATTTATTGGCTGTTCGTTTACATGTTGCTGTGTGTCTTGACTTCCTAGTGTGACGCACTTGTGATCACTCACCTAGCGCAACTAAGAGGCTCAAACGGTGCCTGTACTTGTAATATGACTATGCTGCCACCGAAAATGCCAGTTTGGATTTCTGTACTTTTCACTACATGTTTTATGACTTCATAAACTATCCCATCAGTCCTTAAAAGAATAGAGTTGAAAATATCCATAATAATCTACAAGACATCATTAACACTAACAATATATATATATATATATATATATATATATATATATATATATATATATATATATATATATATATATATATATATATATATATATATATATATAATAATGATTGTGAAAGCTTTCCACCTGGGAGCCTTTTGACTAAAGTAAGTACATTTATTTTCTCTCTCTACAGATACAAAGACTGAGGCAACTGATACTGATATTTGATGCTCGCTCTCTCTCTCTCTCATTCATCACTATCTCTCACACTCACAGTATTACTCTGACAATAATATAAGAAAGGTGTTTCAATATTGTTATTATTTTGGTTGTTTTGTTGTTACACCCGTTGATCTAATGTGCTTATTGTTAAAATTTATTATTATTTCAAATAAAAATACAATAATTTATTTCCTAATAATTTGAATGGTGTTTTTTATGGCAATAACAAATATACCGTAATAACAACTATAACGTAATAACAACTATAGGCGTAGACCAGGGTTTAACCCCTGGTCGTCAAGAGCGAGAGATGAGCTGGTGCTGATGGGGAGTGAAGATGAGCTGGAGGACTGATCAGACAGTATACCCCACACACACAAATGCACACACACACTGTGGTTAAGTTATTAAATCATAATAATTGTCCAAATCTATTTGTCGTTTTTTTTAATACACCTTTATTTTCACAAGTAGGCTCCATTTCGGACAAGTAAGTTTAGCTTTCGGACAAGTAAAATATCTGTCAAAAGAATGGTTAATGTCAAGCCCTGCCAGCACACCGAACCATGGATTAAGTTCCAGGAGAATAGGCAGAGTAAGCGAAACAGACACTCTTCCAGCATACGCTCTCCCCCTCTCGCACTCAGAAACAGCTTTGAGTCACTTGGACTGATCATTACCGTAAATCCTCTAATATAGGACGGGTCTTGTATTTACCTCAGCTGCAAAGAGCACCAGGCCTTTATTAGAGAGAGGCTTATATAAGAGGCAGGCCTTAATTTAAAAAAATTACACTCATGGTACATTGTCTGTCTACATTTATTTAGACTAACATTGGTATTTAAATACTATTGAGTGCAGTACAGTAATTGTGAAACTGTGGTGGATTAACGTAATTCACACACTGAAGTTGGAACCGTCTATAGGTTGCGGGGCCCGCACGGACAATTTAGCGTGTTGTACCTTCTCGACTCTACCCGAGTCTAATCGAGTTGATAACATGCCGGCAATAGCTTTAGCTAACGCTATCATAGCCCTCATGATCTGTAATGTCAACTGGACAACGCCAGCCCCGCCTGCCAACGCCATATAGATAGCGAACGTTAACTAACGTTTGCAAACGAAGCCAACGTCATCCAGCCGACACCACAGATCTAGCTATGACAACGTTAGCTAACGCTAATGCTAACGCCAATGAGAGGGAAACGTTCATGTAGTCAGTGTAGCGGGAATGGTAGAGAGAGGCAGCAGTTAATTTGCATTGGCAAGAGTTTATCTCATTCTATATCACGGCACGAACATTTAAAAAAAACTTTTTGTATTGGAAGCCGGCCTGTATTTGTCTGCATGTATCAAACCCCCGGCCATTATAAGAGGCCCGTCCTCTATTTGAATACCCTCCACTATTATAGGATTTACGGTATATGATATTCTGTACCCACAAAAAGCTAAAACAAAATGCCGACTGTCACAAAACAGTCACATCTAGGGACCTTAAAACCTACTCTAGAGGCCTTTAACCAAGAACTGGAGAGCCTGGACTGGTCAGATGAGCTCAGTGGTACACAAGTTGAAGAAACATGTCTTGGATTCAAAACCAAATTCACAACAATACTTAACAACATGGCGCCCCTAAGAACCACCAGGGTTAAAAATCGTGCTGAATCATGGATGCACTCTGAAATACTGACCGCTATGAAAACCAGACATAAAATGCTCTGAACTTCATAAAAGTCAGACAAAGGTTGCCAAAAGCTCAAACAGGGTTCTCCAAGCCCACGTGGAAGAACTCAAAATACAAAGAAACAGACTAAGAAATTATGTAAACACTCGACAACCAACTAGGCTGCAGCAAAAAACGAAAAACCAGGTTTACAAACATAAACATAAAGACAGAAAACACTCATCACAGACAAGCTGGATGTAGACAAATACTTAACATATTCTTCACAAACATAGCCACAACACTGGTTAATAAACTACCCTCCCACTCAGGGTATTTTGGGGTAGAACACATCCTACAAAAACCTAGGGGTTCGCAAAGACGACTTCAAACTTGAAATGGTAACAACAGATGAGGTACTCAAAAAAATGAGCGCCCTCCAACCTAACAAGGCCACTGGCCATGACAATATCCCGTCCAAATTCCTCAGAGACTCAGCAGCCGCCATCACCCCAGTCATCATCACACGCATAATAAACCTATCCATAAAACAGGGACACGTCCCCAAGACACAAAATTGCGAGAGTGACCTCCCTGCACAAAAAAGGTAGCAAATTAGACCCAGGCAACTACCGCCAGGCCTGGACTGGCCATCTGGCATACCGGGCATTTTCCCGGTGGGCCGACGCATCTTTGGGCTGTTATGATTTGATAAAAAATAAAAATTATTTATAAAAATAATTTAAAAGAAAAATGTATTAAAAAGTTTGGTCAACGACCGGCCCACTACTAGGTTGGGACAGCGGGCCATTGGTACTGACTGACACTGGGCTGGCCCAATCACATCTTTTACTAAGCCCCCCCCCCCCCCCCCCCCCACTTGGCTGGGACAGTGTTTTTATTACATTTGTACTTGGAAATTAAAAACACATCATAAAAACAAATTATCTTGACCAATTTGTATTCCTGAGGATATCACCTAAAAGTATTAATTAAAACACTTATTTCCAAGGTGGTCCTCGATTGGAAGACATAAAAACACAGCACATATAGCCTACACAACTGCTAATTTTTGCTCAACTGCAAAAATGTATGCCTACTTAATTAGCCTACAGGGGAAAACACATTCACAACAGGCAGCACAGTTTATTTTCAGCCAAGTATGGTAATAAGGTAACTATTAGGATATATATGGTATGGATTACTTACTCTTATAACTAGGGATGCCCCGATCACGTTTTTTGCCACCGATACCGATCACCGATCGTCGTGAGCCATATCGGCCGATACCGATCCGATACCGATCGTTTTTGATTAAAAAGAAATTAAAAATTATTTTATATAAAAAGTTTTTTTCTTCTTTTTAATAAAATATATATATTATATAATTAGACTTGTACTTGTATTATCTGCGAGACATCGCCACCACGCAACAAGCTCCACTGTCTGTGTGTACTCTAGTAGCCTCCAGCTACAGCCAGGATTCCCCGGAGCTGCACCTGGACCTATACTCGAGTAGCCTCAAGCAGAGCTACGGCCAGGATTCTCCGGCGCTGCACCTGGACCCTATTGGCATAACGTTACTTAACTGTGCTCAGCAAGCCCTCAGCTCAAATACGCATCGAATCAGTGTTATAAGACATTGATATCAGGAGCTATCTGTAGCTACTGCTAGCCGGATATATAACGTTAATACAACGCCTCAGTGAATTATTTAGTTCAATGGGACATTTCGTTTTGAACGGTGAACTAACTTGCGCTAACGTGAGCTAACAGGTAGCATACACGTCTCTACTAGACTTTGTGGAGCGTTTGTTGATGTCAGGAGCTATCGGTAGCTGGCCGACTAGATCTATAAGACATTGATAAGACATTGATATAAGACATTGATATCAGGAGCTATCTGTAGCTACTGCTAGCCGGCTAGATGACGTTAAGACAACTATTTAGTTCAATCGGACATTTCGTTTTGAACGGTGAACTAACGTCAGCTAACGCAAGCTAACGGAGATATCAACATGGACCACTAGACTTCTGGGGCATTTGTTGATATCCGGAGCTATGAGTAGCTAGCCGGCTAAATACCGTTAGACAATGCCTACTAAAAGTGAATAGTTGACTGGGTAATTTTGTTTAAACAGTAACGATAGCTAGGTAGCTAACGTTAGCTCAGGTCGAATGCACTATCTAGACTCAGCAGAGGAGGTCCGCCTCCTCTGTGTTTACAAACTCTACACAGGTACGGGCGGGGCTAGGGAGGAGGAGCAGTTTGCAGGTCCTGTGCGTCTGAGACAAGCGAGTGAGATATCCACTTGATCAGTTTCCGCGATCGGCGAATATGACTAATTATCGGAATTCCCGATCGCATATTTATACTCATTATCGGCCGATAACGATCGGTGGCCGATCGATCGGGGCATCCCTACTTATAACTTATTACTATATGTGGTAGCTCTAGTCTCCACCTACACAAATAGTTTTTGTGCTGTCCATTGAGCATGCACCTTCACGTGGTAGGCACATTAACTGTAGGTCCCCAAACAAACAAGCACAGAGATCGTTTTTGGTTTTATACATATATTTTTTTTAATATATTAGTATTATTTTTTTCTTTATAAAATATATATATTATATAATTATACTTGTAGTTGTATTATCTGCGAGACATCGCCACCATGCAACAAGTCAAAATGTTCGCTATCTGCAAACAGCTCCACTGTCTGTGTGTATACTCTGCTTTGGTCAAATCACATTCAGCATGCCCTCAGCGTCCCCAGTCAGAGCGATAGTTCAACTTGACTAACAGGGTCTGAAACGTATAAGATGTTCGCAGTGTTCAGTTATGAAGCATGATAGCTAATTAGCCAACAGCTGCAAAAACGAATAGTCAATTATGTTATAAGACATTGATATCAGGAGCTATCTGTAGCTACTGCTAGCCGGTTAGATAACGTTAGACAACGCCTCATGTATTAAACTAAAGTGAACTATTTAGTTTACTGGGTAATTTCATTTAAACAGTGAGCTAACGTGAGCTAACGTTAGCTACCTAGCTAACGGAGGTCTCATGCACTCGACTATTGCCGGAGCATTTGTTGATATCAGGAGCTATCAGTAGCTAGCCAGCTAGATAACGTTAGACAATGCCTCATGTAGGGCTGGGCGATATAACGATAACGATAAATATCGCGATATATTTTAATAATCGATATCGAATATCGAAATAAAAAAATTATCGAAAAATCTTTTGTTTTTTGACCTGCAACAGGGCAGTTTTAGAGACAGTGGACAGACTTGTCTTTCTTGCCTGCAACTTAAAGTAATGGCTTTGCTTGTCCAAATGACAATACTGACCAAATTGAGATTTATTTTTCTCTTTATTTAGTTTGCTTTCTAATTTAAAATACAATTTGAAACAGTCTGTACACAGTAGGCTATGTGTGCTAGCAGAACTAGACTCCAGTCACGAGTCACGGTCCACATGTGCGGTGGTTTGTCCACCAAAAAAGCGCCAAAAGATCGAAAATAAACTAGCAGAGCCAGAACTGTTGGCTCCCCTGGAGCCACAGCCAGCAGAGAAGCCGGTTTACTTTCGCTTTTAAACCAGCTGCAGCCTGAGAACTGGAGTGTGAGGGGATGTAACACTAAAGATGGCGGCAATGACAAAGAATTGCTGCAAAATAAACATACATCTGTTGTTAAAAAAATATATATATATACTTATAACAATTTCGATAATTATCGATATTGAGAAATATGATAACATTATCATATCGTTATCGCAATATGAATTTTTTCCATATCGCCCAGCCCTAGCCTCATGTATTAAACTAAAAGTGAATAGTTGACTGGGTCATTTTGTTTAAACAGTAACGTTAGCTAGGTAGCTAACATTAGCTCACAGAGGTCTCATGCACTAGACCAGGGGTTCCCAAACTTTTCAGGCCAGGACCCAGAAAATAAGGCGTCAGAGAGCCGCGGCCCAATGCACATCGTCAGGCTTTTTTTTTTTTTTTTTTTTTTTTGGCAGGGGACCAATTTTTTAAGCCAAATATCACTTCAATCCTATTAAGTTAGTTCAAGTTAGTTATTCATTTATATGTGCTATTTATGAGAGGGCTAACTTGTTGCAAAATAATAATGATAATAATAGCCTCATTAAAATACTATTGTTGCTTCGGTTGTTTTCAGCGTTTTATGTGCATAATCTGTTATTTTGTTTGAAATGTTCGTTGAAATAAGTAGATTTTTCGTTTTTGTTTATTTATTAAGTTAATATAAAACCATATAGTCACATTTTAGAATACAATAGAATAGAATTTTAGAATACAACTAGAAACACTGTCCTGGCCTGCTTCTAAGTCCAGTGGCATAAAAAAAAAAAAAAAAAAAAGACAAAAAAAATCTTTTTATTTGGAAATCATCTCGCGGCCCACCCGTGGCTGCTCGCGGCCCACCTTTGGGTCGCGACCCCGACTTTGGGAACCACTGCACTAGACCAGGGGTCGGCAACCTGCGGCTCCGAGGCCGCATGCGGCTCTTTAGCCAATCAGCTGCGGCTCCCTGCCCCCAAAAAAAAAATTCTTAACTTTTTATTTATTTTTTTTTCTTATTTTGGAGATCGATGTCATACTGTGACACTGAAATGAAAAAATTCATCAACTAAGATATTTAGTCAACAAATGGCTTTCCTGTATGCCTGATATGTGGTGCGAAATTTGCGAACAACGAAAAATTTACTTTTTATTTTATAGATTTTCCACAAATAAGGGAAGGACTCTAATAGAGCTGCATAGTTCAGGGTTTTATTTCAAAGTAGGTGCCAGTGGTTTTTCTCCTTTTCTGTGTTTTATTTCAAAGTAGGTCTACACATGGTAGTCTTTTTTTCGAAGTAGACTACTTTTTATTTTATAAATGTTCCACAAATAAGGGAAGGACTCAAATATACCTGAATAGTTCAGGGTTTTATTTCAAAGTCGGTCTACAGACACCAGTGTTTGTCTCCTCTTCTGCGTTTTATTTAAAAATAGGTCTACACAGCCAGTATTTTTTCTCCTCTTCATAAGAGTTTGAGGTTTTCCTTTGTTATAACAGGTAAAAACAGCAATAAAAAGTCAAAATTTTTCTTTTTGTTGCTTTATAATCCCATTAATACAACAAACTATGTGCTATAAGTATAAAGTAGTGATGCACCGATGTGAAAATTGTGGCCGATACCGATAACCGATATTAATATTGCTGTTCTGGCCGATACCGATATTTACCGATGTCGATATCTCTGTATAGAAAACACTTTATGATAATCAAATAAAGAGCTATTTTCCAAAACGCATAATTTTTTTACTTTTGTAACTTTCAGAAATGACTGATATTTTGAAACTATTTAAGGCCAAAACATGTAAAAAGAAAAGAAAAAAGATTAAAAAATAATTTTTTTTTTTTTTATAAATATCGGCCCTATCTTGATATCGGACCGATACCGATGTGTACAAAAACGGCCATATCGGCCGATATTATATCGGCGGCCGATATATCATGCATCACTAGTATAAAGTATAATAAATCGCAAATTACTTTGGGTATGCAATTGTCAGGCGTTTTATGCTAAATGTGGGGTATGCTTGGGGATATATAAAATGTTATACACTGTTTTATCTTAATTTTAAGGGTAAATAGGTTGTGCGGCTCCCTGAGCATTTTATTTTGTGGGACGGGGGAAAAGTGGCTCTTTTGATAGTAAAGGTTGCTGACCCCTGCACTAGACTATTGCCGGAGCTTGTTGACATGATGGGTCTGGGAGGGGTAGGGGTCTGGGAGGGGGAGGGGCAGTGCGCTGCTGCAGGAGAGAGAAGTCAGCGAGTGAGAACTCCGCTGAGAATTGGATCATGTTTTTCGTGCGTGTCTTCGATCGGTTTTCACGATCACCGAAAATAAAGCATCATCGGAATTCACCGATCGCATATTTATACTGAATATCGGCCGATACAGATCGCTGGCCGATCGATCGGGGCATCCCTACTTTAAACCAAGTAAATTACAGCGGCACTTGGAAACTAAGCATCCTGAATTTAAAACTGTGATTTGAAGCCCATCATCATTAGTAGGGGTGGGAATCACCAGTTTCATCACGATACAATAAGATATCAATTCTTTGGACAACGATACGATATTTTCCGATATCACAAAGTCTGCCACGATACGATACGATTCGATTCAGGTGCCTGCGATCGATATGAGACGATATTATATGCCCATTTAACACAATCAGTAACATTTAAAATCAACAAAAAAAAGGCAATGGAAATATCATTTGACATTTTTATTTTTGATCTCTTCCAGACATTTAAATGAAAAACAATCTATTGTTTTTAATACAAATAGACCTCCTGTTCACTGTTTTTGGTTTGTTTTTCTTTTTTTTTCCGATATTAATATCCTATCATAGCGCTGTATTTTGGCTGGAAAAGGCATATTGGGAGTCAGAAGGTGCAGTACCGGCCAGATCCTGTTAGTGTGGCTATCTCGAGAATGCAGTAACCCCCCCTCCTTCCCAGTCCCTAGTGGACCTCTGCTGTTCTCTCTATCGCTCTATCAGCTTAGCTTAGTTAGCTCACGCTAACGCAACGTTAATTTCGGTATTTAACGCGACGTGGGCATAAAGGAATGGCGAGGATGGAAAGCATGTTAGATGCATTTGACCCCTTGTGGGGGAAAAAACAACAGGCACTTATTTTGGGCAAAATAGGCGGACTCTGAAGCAATGCTGTCTAACGTCTACACACGCTGAGCTGCGCTGAGCTACTGTTGTTGCAGCCGGGCGGATATGCTCACAGGGGGATTTTCAAAATAAGAGTATCGCAATATGAATCGATCTTTTTACGTTGCATCGATCCTATTTGATAATTGATAATAGATCGATCTGGATCGATGTATCGTCCCTCCCCTAATCATTAGCCACATAGAAGGGCTCATTGGTCAATTTTGGAATTATTTCCCCGAAAGAAAGAGCATGGACACTTTGAACAACTGGATCCAAGATCTGTTCATTGCACATAACGCTCGCAACAGGCCTCCCTCTGTCACAGAGGAGATAAAACTGGGAACGAGGTTACCCTCTGTCTGAGCAGGAGGCGTTGATCGATCTTTCGTGTGACGAGCTACTGAAAGTCAAGTTCACTGGACAGGCCCTTGCAAAGTTTTGGATATCATTCCGGAACGACTACCCAGTGCACTGATCGGGGCTTGTTGTTGTCAAGTTTCAAGTTTCTTTAATAGTTGTCATACAGAAGTACAGAATACTTTCATACAAAATGCTTCTTACTGTTACGCTCCAGAGACTGTGCTAGACAAGATAGTATCAAATAACATAGTATAGCATGTAATTTAGAAGAAGAAAATGAGGTCACAGTGTTCGGTATAGACATATGTACAATGTTCTGAGTTACCATATAATATACAATACTATGCAGTGTACTAATGTACAGTACTATCTAGTGCAAAGCAGAAATGGGATGAGGTACAATTTAGGTACAATTTACAGTAAGGTGTACGAGTTGTAGTGCAATCCTTCATCAATAAATATAAAGTGTGGGGAGTGGGTGCTACAGTGTGTTTGTTTAAAGTGGGTGTGTGCTATAAAGTGTGTGGAGTGGGTGCTACAGTGTGTTTGTTTAAGTGAGTGTGTGCGTGTGGATGTGTGTGCTATGTGCGTTTGGTGGTTGTTGTTGTGTAGTGTTCATTCATTGTTCGTTTAGCAGCCTGATGGCCTGGGGATAGAAGCTTCTTCTGAGTCTTTCTGTGCTCGCCTTGAGACTCCGGTATCGCTTGCCTGACCGCAGCAGTTCAAAGAGGCAGTTGTTCGGGTGACTGGAGTCTTTAATGATTCTCTTAGCCTTGCCCTTGCAACGCTTGTTGTAAATGTTCTGGAGGGTGGGGAGCCCCCCTCCAATTGTGCGTTCGGCTGAACGTGTCACTCTTTGTAGTCTGCTTCGGTCTTGTGCAGTGCTATTCCCAAACCAGGAGGTGATGTTGCCGGTCAAGATGCTCTCTATTGTACATGAGTAGAAGTTCTTAAGGATCTTCTGACTGACTTGGAACTTCCTTAGGCGCCTGAGGAAGTAGAGGCGTTGTCGTGCCTTCTTCACAACACTGTCAATGTGTGTGGTCCATGTCAAGTCCTCGGATATGTAGGCTCCGAGGTACTTAAAGCTGTTGACTCTCTCAACCGGTGCCCCGTCGATGCTGAGGGGGCTGTAGTCCTTGACCCCCGACCTCCTGAAGTCCACAATCATCTCCTTTGTTTTGCTGACGTTCAGGGAGAGGCTGTTTTCCTGGCACCATCCCGCCAGGACCTTGACCTCTTCCAGGTAGGCCCTCTCGTCGTTGGCAGAGATCAGGCCCACCACCACTGTGTCGTCAGCAAATTTGATGATTGTATTGCTACTCCGCTGAGCCACACAGTCGTGTGTGTACAGGGAGTAGAGGAGGGGACTCAGAACACAGCCCTGGGGGGCCCCTATGTTGAGGGTGATGGATGAGGAGGTGCAGTTGCCTGCTCTCACCACCTGGGGTATGCCAGTCAGGAAGTCCAAGACCCACTGGCAGAGGTCATAGTTCAAGCCCAGGTCCCTGAGCTTGGCTATGAGTATGGAGGGGACTATGGTATTGAATGCCGAGCTGTAGTCGATGAATAGCATTCTCACATAGTTCCCCTGCCTCTTGTCCAGGTGTGATGCTGCTGTGTGCAGCACATGGGCTATGGCGTCCTCCGTGGACCTGTTGGGGCGGTATGCAAATTGCAGGGGGTCCATGTTGATGGGGAGGGAGGAGCAGATGTAGCCCTTTACTAGCTTCTCAAAGCACTTCATGGCTATGGAGGTGAGAGCTACAGGGCGGTAGTCGTTGAGGCAAGCAGGCTTGGATTTTTTGGGTACAGGGATAATAGTGGACTTCTTCAGGCAGGTGGGGATGACAGCCTGTTCTAAGGACAGGTTAAATATGTCAGTGAATACTGGGGCCAGTTGGTCGGCACAGACTTTTAGGACGCGGCCGGGGATGCCGTCCGGACCTGCTGCCTTCCTGATATTCACTTTTTTAAAGGTCCGCCTCACCTCATGCTCTGTTACCTCATAGCTACAGCTAAACGCTACCGGCTAATGCTAACCTAGCTAGGCTTGCCTTTAGCCTGGTGGCTAGGATAGCTATTGGACCGTTGTGTACACTGTTTTATACGGTGAGAATGAAAAGCTATCTTACAAGATGTCTACACTCACCACAGTGCAATGCTGCACTGAGAAAGCTTGTCCCGTTTGCATAAACATACCTCTGTGAAGCGGGATTCTCGGCTCTGACATTAATAAAAAATAAATACAGATCTCGCCTCAGAGTAGAAGCGGATCTGCGCATCTTTCTCAGCACAACGCAGCCACGTATCATGGAACTATGTTCAAATGTACAAGCACACCCTTCCCATTAAGTCTCGTGTTTGTTTATTTTTTAAAAGTGCATGTGAACGCATAAAAAAAAATAGGTTCTGAACATATTTTGGCTAAATATTCCTCGATCGTTTTATAAATGTGTATACATACAGAAACAATTCCATTTGATAATATTCATTAATTTCATTAATGACATTGTGCTGTAATTTTATTTGCTAATAAATATGCATGATCAAGTTCCAACAACGTGTGCTTTTATTTTGATATTGAAATTACGCGATACACATGTGTGGGGTCACCAAAAAATTTCCAAAATTAAATGGGGTTGCGGTATTAAAAAGTTTGAGAACCCCTGATCTAACTATTACTCCTGTCTGAACATAAATATAAAACAAAAAGGCGATCTATTAACTGTGGATTATTAAACCTTATGCAATATTCATCATTGATATTTGAATACTTGAAATCTGTATAAACTGAGTAGTTAGTATCAAATGAAATAAGATGGAACAGCTCCAGCATTAATTGAATAAACAACTATTTGCTCATTACCAGTATGGTATCGTTTAAATTCCAAACTTTCTTGGCCGTTTTCTTTTACATAATTAAAAAAAAAAACATTTTTAGCCATTGATCTTAACTGATCATTGTGACTTCATTGCTTTTATCGCGTATTATGTGACTGACTTGTCGTGATCTAAACAAGCGGGGCTTGTTGTTGTCATAGCTACAGCTAAACGCTACCGGCTAATGCTAACCTAGCTAGGCTTGCCTTTAGCCTGGTGGCTAGGATAGCTATTGGACTGTTGTGTACACTGTTTTATACGGTGAGAATGAAAAGCTATCTTACAAGATGTCTACACTCACCACAGTGGAAACCGAGTTATCCAGTCTCAGGTGTGGTCTCCGTACTATCGAGTGCCTCCTGGACGACATCATCCAGCAAAAAGCTCTGCTCATCTCCCAGTTGGATCTCCTGGAAAACCCCTCTTCTACTGCGCTTCCTCTTCCTTGGTCGTATGTAGTAAAACAGGGTAAAGGAAGAAGGGTATCGCTCCCCCTGTTCCAGGGCTGTACAGTGCGACATATATATCGCACGTGCTACAGCAACAGCGGTCTGTGCGATGAATGGATTTACTTCAGTAGCACTGGTGCGATAGGCATTCGGTTCATATTGATACTCTTATTTTGAAAATCCTGTCACAGGTCTCATTTCCGCCTAAGCGCAGTTCCAGTCATGATATATCTGGGCTCCGGCAGTTAGCAACAGTCAGGTTCATATGATTATTATTTTGAAAAAACCCATAGCAACTCCGTGATGTCATATCCGCCCCAGACCGTGCTTCTGCCTTCTGCTCTCAGCCGAGCGGAGCGGAGCTGCACAGCAGACTGCAGCTATTTTGCGATCCGAAATAAGTCTGTGGTGTTTTTATTTCTCACAACGGGTCAAATGCATCTAACACGCTTTGCATCGTCGCCATTCCTTTATGCCCACATCGCCCGAAATGAACGTTACATTAGCATAAGCTAACAAGCTAATCCTGATCAGAGGCAGAGCCATAGAGAATTAGAGACAGTGTGGACTGGGGAAAGGGTGTGTGTGTGTGTGTGTGTGTCGAGAGAGGAGTGGAAGTTTGAAGACAGACTAGACTACAATATGATGCGGGGGTGGTGAGTTGAAACAGTGTGAATGAATGAAAACTTTATTTAACAGATTGCAGAATGGGTACAATACAGTACGGCTCAATACACACAATTGTTAAGGGGATGCAGACCAGAGAAAGACTTTCGTCTTGTTTACATCAGGGTCCCCCATTGTGTGTGTGTGTGTGTGTGTGTGTCCCAACCGACCCCACTTCTATGTTTCAATAAATTATTTGCATTTAAAACTATTAACGCTGACTCATTCCTTCAGTCCACTCAAAATTATGCTAATATTCCTTATGTTGTTTATGATATTAATTGAAAATAGCATATGAGAGTATTATAGTAATAATAACACATGGCGATATACTAAAAAGCAATTTATAATTTTTGGCTGGTAAAAAAATCTGCCTTTTTAAAATCTACCAGCCAAATGGCTGGTAAGTCAAAAAGTTAAGTTTGTTCGCTGACTGCAACTAAATAACACAAATACAATAGGCACATTTGTGACTTTTACAAATATAACACGTTTTATACTTGTGCTACAAGATTTTGGCCAGTGCTACAAAACTATCAACCTCTGTAGCACCAGTGCTATGTGCAAAAAAAGTTAACGTACAGCCCTGCCCTGTTCTCCCCAATCGTGGATGATGACCCGTTTCTGCTGTACAACCAGTTTGCTCCACTTGAAGGGCTAACAGAGAGTTAGCTTCCACAGGCGCGTCGACTGTCTGTCCGGCTTTTTTGGAGCAGCCTGTAGCCGGTTGCTCTGGAGTGAATTTCTCTGTGAGAAAGAGACGGTTTTCCCCGACGTCCCCTGTGTCCAGCGGGAAGCGCCGCACTGCTCTCCTCCTGCTGTCTTCAACTCCGGGATCTCTCCTGCCAGCCTTCAGCTTTCCTCTCATCAGCACAACGCACCTCTGGACACTGCTGTGGCCAACGATGATGACATCACCTGTGATTAGGGATGTCCCGATCCGATCACGTGATCGGGGCCGATCGCGTGATTTTCCGAAGATCGGGATCGGCAAAAAAATAAATAAATAAATCTGCAATTTTATTTTTTATTCTTTTTATTCATTTATTTTATTCAACAAACATGACCATGTTTACGTCTTAAATTCATACTGAGGCCTTAGTTTTGGTTTTAAATTGCATATCATCATTCATTTATTTATTGTCACACAGAGCAGAAGAATTTTGCCAAAACAAACCAATAGTATCCAGCTGCAGAACGGCAGACCAGCCACAATCTCAGACCCAAATACATTTTTTATTTTAATTTTTTTAAATCCCAATTTCTCACATTACATTTACCCTGAATGTTGACGTTATCCAGGTGAAAAGTTAACGTCATAAATCATTTGATGTATAATTAAATCAAATGAAATGCGTTTGGGTCTGAGAATGTGGCTGGTCTGCCGTTCTGCAGCTGGATACTATTGGTTTGTTTTGGCAAAATTCTTCTGCTCTGTGTGACAATAAATAAATGAATGATGATATGCAATTTAAACCCAAAACTAAGGCCTCAGTATAAGTTTAAGACATGAACATGGTCATGTTTGTTGAATAAAAAAAATTAAAAAAATTATCAGATCGGGAAATATCGGTATCGGTAGATACTCAAAATCACATGATCGGGAGCAAAAAAACGTGATCGGGACATCCCTACCTGTGATGATTCGCTGCCGTCTTCCTGCCCAGGTGAATCGCATTCAACTGCTGATCCAGACGCCGCCCTGGTGGCTGGTGTGGCTAGCAGTCAGATATTTCTTCATCCCAAACTCTGTTTACAAGGGGGGCTGCAGGAATGGTCAACCTGAAGTACTGATCATTGGCGACTCCATTGTAAGACATGTCAAACTCCCAGGTGCTATCACTTTCTGCCTCCCAGGCAGTAAGGTTTCAGACATCTCAAAACTGATCCCAGTGCTCATTGATCTCCACCCCTCAGCTCACACACAGATTATCCACGTGGGTACCAACGACGTCATGCGTGGCCAATCTGTGGATCTCCGTGACCAGCTGGATTCTCTGGCAATGACAATACAGAGCCTGGGTAGTTCTCTGGTCCTATCCCAGCTCCCTCAAAAAGTCCTGAACATTTTAGCTGTCTTTTTAGCCTCCATGAATGGCTAAAATTATTTTGTATTGAAACTGCACATGGGTTTTATTATTAGTAATTTTGATTATTTTTGGACAAGATTTGACCTCTATAAACCAGATGGGCTGCATCCCAGTCCAAGGGGCATTAAACAGCTCACAGGTAATTTTATCCAACACATTGCTTTTAACTCTGATTGATACTTACCTCAGCATGACCCTGCACTAGAATCCTTTTAACTCTGATTGATACTTACCTCAGCATGACCCTGCACTAGAATCCTTTTAACTCTGATTGATACTTACCTCAGCAGGACCCTGCACTAGAATCCTTTTAACTCTGATACTTACCTCAGCAGGACCCTGCACTAGAATCCTTTTAACTCTGATTGATACTTACCTCAGCAGGACCCTGCACTAGAATCCTTTTAACTCTGATGTAGGGCTGGGCGATATAACGATAACGATAAATATCGCGATATATTTTAAATAATCGATATCGAATATCGAAATTAAATTTTTTTTTTTTTTGTGACCTGCAACAGGGCAGTTTTAAAACCAGAGACATTGGACAGACTTGTCTTTCTTACCTGCAACTTAAAGTAATGGCTTTGCTTGTCCAAATGACAATACTGACCAAATTGAGATTTATTTTTCTCTTGTCCATTTATTTTGTTTGCTTTCTAATTTAAAATACAGTTTGAAACCGTCTGTACACAGTAGGCTATGTGTGCTAGCAGAACTAGACTCCAGTCACGAGTCACAGTGCACATGTGCGGTGGTTTGTCCACCAAAAAAGCGCCAAAAGATCGAAAATAAACTAGCAGAGCCAGAACTGTTCAACTCCCCTGGAGCCACAGCCAGCAGAGAAGCCGGTTTACTTTAGCTTTTAAACCAACTACAGCCTGAGAACTGGAGTGTGAGGGGATGTAACACTAAAGATGGTGGCAATGACAAAGAATTGCTGCAAAAGAAACATGCATATGTTGTTTAAAAAAAATAAAAATAAAAAAAAAAATTATATACTTATAACAATTTCGATAATTATCGATATCGAGAAATATGATAACATTATCATATCGTTATCACGATATGATTTTTTTCCATATCGCCCAGCCCTACTCTGATGATACTTACCTCAGCAGGACCCTGCACTAGAATCCTTTTAACTCTGATACTTACCTCAGCAGGACCCTGCACTAGAATCCTTTTAACTCTGATTGATACTTACCTCAGCAGGACCCTGCACTAGAATCCTTACTTGGTCATTATGTTGAGCATCCCACGGTGGGTCCTGCTGATCACTGCTCATCCAACACTCTCAAAGTAGCTAATAACCGTCTCGACTTAATTGTCCCAGCACCCCCATCCGACCATGGTATTATGTTTTTTGTGAACCCTCTTGACAGCTCTTCCTCCTTCCCCATCCCAGTCGCGTGTGGCTTTTTCCCAATCCAACAGTGCAAAAATGCGGAAGCATTAGTCACCGCACGCCACTACGGTAAAGCGCCTTTCTTTTCAGGCCCGCTTTGGGAGCTGTCGCGCGGAAATAGGCTGTCTATTGCCATTCTCTTTGACAAACTCTAACCTTAACCAGCTCCTTAACAGCGCCTAAACTTAACCGTTCTAACCTTAACCAACTCCGAAACAATGCCTAACCTTAACCTTAACCATGCCTAACCTTAACCATAGAAAGAATATTGCCATTCTCTTTGACAAACTCTAACCTTAACCAGCTCCTTAACAGCGCCTAAACTTAACCGTTCTAACCTTAACCAACTCCGAAACAATGCCTAACCTTAACCTTAACCATGCCTAACCTTAACCGGCGAAAGAATACACGTTAAAAAAAAATCACGGTAAAAAAAATATATTTGACGGGATTCGAACTCACCAGCAACTAGCTGTAGTATCCACAGCCATGGCGTCTTGCCAATTGAGCTATTTCTGGATACTGAATTTGGGGCGGTGACTTATATATATTGTTAAGGCGGGATCTCATGCGCATGCGCGAGCACCTCGCGAGCACGCCGGCGCACGCACCTGAGCGAGCACGCCGCCGCTGGGCGCTGCGTGAAGGAAAATGAAAGGCGCATTACCGCACGCCACTACGGTACCTCCGATGACGAATGCGGAAGCATTTTTGCACTGTTGGATTTGGAAAAAGCAAAAGGCATCCCAGTCATTATAAATCACTGGTCACGGCATAGTCCACGGGAGTCTGGTGGCAGGTTTCGCCGGGGCACGAATGCCTGTCATCTGTGCCCACTGTCACAACCACCCTGTAAACTAGGACCTAAGGCTATCAAAATAGCCTTGTTAAATGCCCGTTCTATAGCTAACAAATCTTTCATCCTAAATGATTTCATTACGGCCAAAAGTTGACATTTTCTGTCTCTCAGAAACATGGCAAAGGTCAGAGGAATATGTATTTTTAAATGAACTGTGTCCGCCAAACTTCTCTTTTACCTGTGTCCCCACCCCAGACCCCCCCGGTCAAATGCCACCACCAGTCACGTAGGAGGCGGTATAGCGCTGGTGCACAAGAACTGTTTCTCCTCCAGGGTTGTGCACTCCAGTACTACACACAGCTCCTTTGAACTTTTAATCACCAAAGTTGGGCACACCGACCCATTTTATTGTATTTTAATTTATCGACCCCCTGGTTTTAATAGTTCTTTTTTGACAGATTTTAGCAATTTTTTAACCTCCATCATCAAACTGGAAAAAATCATTTTATTAGGGGATTTTAATTTCCATATTAATAACTGTAATGACAATTTTGCCACCAATTTTACATTCAATTTTGTCCAACATGTCTCAGGCCCCACACACAACAAAGGTAACACACTTGATCTTGTTTTTACTCTTGGATTAGACATAGATAACATTGTTTATGAGGAAATGATTTTAAGTGATCACAAATGCATACTTTTTAATTTAGTTTTTAAAACTGACACTATTTCCACTAAGCGAGTTAAACGCTCACGCATGCTAAATGACCTCTCGGCAGATACATTTTCCACAGCCTTTGAGAGCAGTGCGGTGCCATTTCTGAACGTTAATGGCGACATTGATACTTTAGTTCATGCTTTTAACCGGCACTGCTCAGACATTTTAGATGTAGTTGCTCCTCTGAAATCCTGCACTGTTCGCACTTTAAATTCCTCTCCCTGGCTCAATGAGGATATTCGTCGTTTTAGACTAAATTGCCGGAGTATTGAGCGAAAGTGGAAGTCCACTCAGCTTAATGTACACCGTCTTCATTTTAAACAACTTTTACTTGATTTTAACAGTATGGTTAAGGATGCGAGAGCTGCCTATTTCACAAACGTAATCTCATCTAGCAAACTAAACCCCAGAGTCCTATTCGACACCATTAATATCATTGTCAGTCCATAAACCCCTGTCACACCTGTTTTATCTGCTGAGGACTGTCATGATTTTCTCCTATTTTTTGTAAATAAGGTTGCCAATGTCAGGGCAGGTATTACACCCTCCACCTCAATCCAACCGTTATCTCCTAACAGTCAGTCTACTCTGAATTCCTTCTCACCCATTTCCCTCCACGACCTAACAGAGCTAGTGAGAAGCACAAAAACCTCCTCTAGCCCATTAGACACCATCCCAACCTCTCTGTTAAAGGACGTTTTCAGCACTATTGGTCCCAGTCTGCTTTCCATCATAAATTTCTCTTTGGTCTCTGGCCAAGTCCCCGCCTACTTCAAACAGGCAATTGTTCAGCCGCTTTTAAAAAAGCCAAGTCTGGACGCCTCTTTACTAAGTAACTATCGGCCCATCTCCAAATTATCATTTATGTCCAAGATTTTAGAAAAAATTGTTGCCAACCAGCTTATATCCATTTTAAATGAACACCACATTCTTGACAAATTCCAGTCGGGTTTTCGTAAGCAACACTCCACGAAGACTGCACTTTTAAAAGTATCCAATGATCTAATGATGTCCGCCGACTCTGGTAGATGCTCTATTTTAGTTTAGTGCTACTGGATCTTAGTGTTGCATTTGACACTGTGGATCACAACATTCTGCTAAATAGGCTCAGAGATTGGGTGGGTGTTACAGGGAGTGCACATGAGTGGTTTAAGTCCTATCTCTCAGGTAGATGTTTCTCAGTCGGAGTAGGCCCCCATGTGTCTGAGTCTGTTACCCTTTCCTGTGGGGTCCCCCAGGGCTCGGTACTTGGTCCGATTTTATTTTCACTGTATTTGCTCCCATTAGGACACATTATTAACGCTTTTAAAGGCATCTCCTACCACCTTTATGCGGATGATATCCAGCTGTATTGCTCTTTTAACCCTGATTGCCCTGATGATTTTAATTCTAATTTTATTGTTTTAAATGAGTGTCTGTCGGCCATTAAGGCCTGGTTAGCTAGCAACTTCCTCCAGGAAAATGAGGCCAAAACCGAGGTGCTCATCGTGGCCTCTGATGGCGTTGCATCTAGGGTGGCTGGTTGCCTTGGGTCCCTAGAAACTAATGTGAGCCCCAACCTCAGGAACCTTGGGGTAAACTTTGATCAGGCCATGCACCTCGACACTCATATCAAGTCGGTGACCCGCACCTGTTTTTTCCATCTCAGGAATATTGCTAAGCTCAGGTCGATTGTTTCCCATTCTGACCTAGAGTTGATCATCCATGCCTTCGTTTCTTCTCGTCTAGACTACTACAATTCGGTTCTCACCTGCCTCAATAAATCATCCATAGACCGCCTCCAGTTCATCCAAAATACTGCTGCAAGACTGCTAACCAGATCAAGCAGAAGGTGTCACATCACTCCAATCCTAGCCTCCTTGCACTGGCTTCCTATACATCTCAGAATTAATTTCAAGGTCCTGGTGCTCACTTTTATAGCTTTGCATTGCATGGCCAGGCACCAGAAGATTTAACCGACCTGCTGGAACCATATGTGCCCAGCAGGACCCTGAGGACAGCTGACCAGGATCTGTTGGTCATTCCGCGCACCAGGTTGATCACCAAAGGTGACGGAGCCTTTCAGTCTGTAGCGCCTAGACTCTGGAATGCCCTTCCTCGTGGCCTAAGAGCTGTAGCGTCTGTTGACATTTAAAAAAATCAGCTAAAAACATTACTGTTTAAACAGGCCTTTGGGTAATGTTTGAGCTTCTCCTCCAGGTATAAAATATGTCTTTTGTTTTGTTTTCTTTCTCTGTGATGCATTGTGTTTTGTTCTGTCTCTTATCTCTTGAATGGTTCTTGCTTTTTTTTTTTATATTTTATTTAATTTCTGCTGTATGTAAAGCACTTTGTGAGTTGTCTCTGTGAAAAGCGCTATATAAATAAACTTTACTTACTTACAAAATGTTACAGCTTTTTGCACATCTTTGTCAGGGAATTCCAACCATTCTGGACCTGAATGTACCAGTTAATTGTAATCATCTCTCTCTCCGTATGTCTAGTCAAGCCAGGTTGTGGAGGAGAGAGACAGGGATGAACAGGCTATATAGACTACTTTGCCCGTCCTGAGCCTGCTATGATGCAGGTGTTTTTACATCACCACCCAAAACAAGATTCAGCCAAGAGCGAGTTAGTACACTGGTGACTGGTCCATTTGCACTGGTACACTTGTCCATAGCACTTACTACCCAGCTTTGTAGTGATTTGGGGGAATAGTACAGTAGGTACGCATATTTAAGTGGACCGCAAGGATGGTGTACTGGTGGGTGGTGTCCGACCGATTATAGTGGGCCGGTCTGGGCCAAAAATGCCAGGGCCGATTTTTGGTCCCAGTCCAGCCCTGACTACCGCCCTGTTTCTATTCTTACCTCCATCTCGAAAGTCATGGGAAAAATAGTCTACGAACAGGTCGAAAAGTACCTTGCGGCAGGGTTCGAAATTAACGGGGGCTCGGGGCAAAATGCCCTTGAAAATGGACAAAATGCCCCCGAATATCAGTTAAGGGGGGCAGAAAATGCCCCCGACAGTTTACTAATTATATATATGATCTACAGTGCGAGCATTTCCCTTGTATTTGGCCCTAATAATATGTGTGTGTGCGCCACCCGGAAAAATCATTTACTCGAGACGAGTGACGATTACAAAACAGCTCCGCTGTTATAATAGTCCCACATTACACAAGGCGCATAAACGTCCAATCACAGTAGCGCCCGAAAACAAAGTCACGGTACCGGCTTAGGCAAGTTATACATTCAGAATCAGACAACGCAAAAAAATCAGCCAGCCATGAAGCCCATTCATTTTTATTTTGAGCAAAAGAGAGACGAGGAGAAAGAGAGGAATCCGGCTGACATGGCTTTTGAAGTGATATTCGCACGTGTTTTTGCGGGTCCAGTCCCCACGGTATGTTGACAGAATTCGCAAAACACCTTATCGACTGAAGCATAAAAGTCATTAGGATACTGCTCTGCTCTGAATTTAGGGCTTAGTGGGGAATTTCTTCCGACGTTAACGACGCACCGAAGCAGCTAGACCATTTCTCCGTGTTGTGTGTAACACGCAGCGGTCCCCGCCTCCTCCCTCCTTGCAACAAACGTTCCACCCAAAAACGGAATTTCTATTTCATAATGAATTAAATAATTGTATAAAGAATTTTCAATGTTCTGTCATCTAATAATATATTCCATTACCTTTCCTATCTGTATCAAAGTCAAAATGTTGGTATCATAACAACACTACAACATACAAAAGCAGCTTGACAACCGATATCCTTTGCGTTTGATTGATTGAAAACTTTATTAACAGATTGCAGAATGGGTACAATACAGTACAGCTCAATACACACAAGTTAAGGGGATGCAGACCAGAGAAAGACTTTCGTCTTGTTTACATCAGGGTCCCCCATTTTCAATTCATAGTGTGCACACGCACAGTATAATAATGCATGAGATAAATAGTTAATAAACTCTGTGTTACTTGAACAATTTTCACTGTGCTCCTAAATTTCTTTGTGTGCTCCTAAATTTTTATTTAGATTTTATTTATTAACATTTTATTTAGGAGCACATGTGCTCCTTGGGAAAAAGGTTAGCGTAGAGCCCTATATATGGAGACATTAACATTACATTATCAAACATAGGGACGAAGACTGTAAAAAAAAGTGTCAACAATGTTTTATAATCCTTATGTTAATTTTCATCATAAAAATTCAGTGCCCCCGAAATACAAAAAAAAGCCCCCGAAAATCAATTAAGGGGGGCAAAAAAAGCCCTTGAAAAAAAATGTTAATTTCTAACCCTGCCTTGCGGAAAAAAATAGAATCTACGAATTCCAATCTGGCTTCAGAACGTCCCACTCCACTGACACATGCCTTCTCTATTTGAACGACCACATCAAACAAGAGGTCGACGCGGGCAAATACTGTGGCATGTTCATGCTGGACCTCCAAAAGGCTTTCGACACCGTCAATCACTCCATTCTGATTGACAAGCTAAAAGCAATTGGTTTTGATAGTTCATTAGTGAGCTGGATGCAATCCTACCTGGAGGGGAGAGAACAGATGGTAGAGGTAAACGGTACTCTATCCCCCCCCCTCACAGTGAGCTGTGGTGTTCCACAAGGAAGCATACTAGCACCGTTACTGTTCCTAATTTATGCAAATGACATGTCATCAGCTTGTGACTGCAAATTGTTCCTGTTCGTGGACGACTCAGCCCTGCTGGTCTCTGACAAGAACAAGTTACAGGTTGAACAAACCCTCAGCTCAGAACTCGGCAGAATCTGCACATGGCTCGCTGATAACAAACTATCATTACAAAACAGAGTCCATTCTTTTACAATAAAGTTTCATAGAAATCTTAGTCAAACCTTTAGTATTATGGATATTAAACATGCTGGCAGAGTACATGCATCCATGTTGTTGTGAACATTTTAATTAAATAAAGAAATTCCCTATCCATAGTCGCCGTGGGAAAGAATAAAATAAAAAAATTAAATAAAACATTCACCACCTTCAAAACCGCTCTCAAAGAGCATCTACAGGAGGCTGCAATTCGAAACTGCCCCCCCCCCCGGATCTGTTGAACAGTACTGTATATTTGCATATCTTGTATGTCACAAATGTAACAGTACTGTATATCATGTATGTCATAAATGTCATGATTAGATTAGATGATTAGATTGGATTATTATATCTGTATGTTGTGTATGTCATAAATGTCATTATGAATTGAAAATGGGGGACCCTGATGTAAACTAGACGAAAGTCTCTCTGGTCTGCATCCCCTTAACATCCCCTCACGTCCTTCCGGCTTCAACATGGACGGTCGCATTTTACGCAGCTCCCGTTACCAACGCAACAGATCAACAACAAAAAAGTATCTTGCGCATTTTATACTTTCCCTACTGTGGATTATGGATTTGAACTAGAGTTGTTCCGATACCGATACCAGTATCGGAAATGCCGCCGATACTGCCTAAAATGCTGGTATCGGTATCGGCGAGTACACGTAAATTCTAGCCTCCGATCCCATGATGTAATTTATCTCCTGCCGAGTCCTGCGGAGAGTGAGGATTATAAAATGAACATGTTTTAAAGTGTGATGCTGTGTCATTTTAACAGCAGATACACTTTCTTAAATTCCATTGTCCCCGACAGTGCGGTGTGACGGGGAGCTCGGACGGGATGTGTTTTGCTGGTGTTATGATAGCATTAGCTGGAAAGATAGCTAGTTGGAACAACATCCGCTTTAACGTTACATCAAATCAGATGATCGCCTGTCCTTTCTCCAGGACCTAACACTGTCCGTGACCGTCTATCAACAATAATGCACCCACGGTGAATTGTATTTAAAGGATAACTCCACTTTTTTTTTTAATTAGCTTATTTAACATCTTCCCTGGAGTTAGACAAGAAGATGCATACCTTTTTTGTCTCTGTGCGTGCATTTTAGCTTTGGGAATAGACGCTCCGTTAGCATAGCTTAGCTTCATCACTGGAAGTGGGGGAGGACAGTAGCCTTACAGTGCCTTACAGTGTATTGCAAGGTCTGACATTGACCAAACTTGATATGCATGACCTTGGTGGGCTCTAGGTCAACTCCTGAAAAGGGGGTCAATGTCAGACCTTGCAATCAAAAGTTAGGGGCGCACTGAAATTATGGCAAGGGTTATTAGCCCCCTAACTTTTGATTGCAAAGTCTGACATTGACCCCCTTTTCAGGAGTTGACCTAGAGCCCACCAAGGTCATGCATATCAAGTTTGGTCAATGTCAGACCTTGCAATACACTGTAAGGCACTGTAAATGCACGCACAGAGACAAAAAAGGTATGCATCTTCTTGTCTAACTCCAGGGAAGATGTTAAATAAGCTAATTTAAAAAAAAAAGTGGAGTTATCCTTTAAGTTAAGTAGCTACTGACTAGCGTTAGCTGACTATTACTAACGTTATCAAATGTCAATGCGGGAAGACGAGCTAGGTCAGTTAGCTTAGCTTGATAACGTTACCGTGTCTAAAGTTGGTGCTATTTATAATCCAGCAATAATGGCTGCAGACCTGCAAGCAAAGTACAGCAAGTGCCAAAGGATAAGAGTCTGAGGCGGAGTTTCAAAAGAGAATGTTGAATATTTATTTTGCATCAAAAATCACAACATGAACGTTCTATCTGCCACTAGCTTACAGACTGAATAGGGTATATCTGCAGAGCCACGGAGTAGCGAGTGCAACACCGTTTAATGTCCGTGTGAATCATTGGAGTAGGGTATATCTGCAGAACATCTCTAATTTGAACCTGAATTCACAACTCAAGCAGCAAATCCAGACAGAAGTGGAGGGTAGCGAAAACGCAAATCAGCAGTCCCATTGCGACTTCTACTTATTAACGGGCATGGAGAGGAAACATCCAGCCTTCGGAGCCACGACCATCCACACAGTACTAACTGCAAATCCGGAACGAAAGAAATTACCCCCGACAGGCAAGTGTAATAAGAGATCAATGTTTTTACTATATCTGCTCATGTCGGGTGACATACATCAGAACCCTGGTCCCGTAATGACACGGAACCAGAGACTACAGTTAAATCTGCTGACCCAAGAAGCAGCAGCCAGCTTCGCCAGCACAACAGATCAACTGCTACCCACACAGACGGCGGCTAACGACATGATCAACGGCAACATTCCTCATCTACCGCCTCTGCAAAAGAACCCACGAGAGGCCACAGCGAGAGGAAAGGAACAGGGGTTCACAACCAAGGCGCCCAGCACGTCGCGGGGACAAAACAGCGAGGCATCGCTCCTCACACCGGCACCGGCCGCAACTGAC
This sequence comes from Notolepis coatsorum, assembly GCF_963971535.1. Lineage (NCBI taxonomy): Eukaryota > Metazoa > Chordata > Actinopteri > Aulopiformes > Paralepididae > Notolepis > Notolepis coatsorum. Next base: position 169,671,349 of record NC_140171.1, on the reverse strand, counting down.
GCTTCAGCCAGCAGTTGCACCAGCCGACCAGCAAGCGGCGACACACCCTCACCGAAGCCCCAGCAGACTTGGCGAGAGGCTAGAGGGAGAGTGGCGCGGGACATCGAGACCACCGAGGACCCGACGGTTAGCTTGGCTGGCCCCGCCATGCCAGCTAGTCTACCCGGGCCCGGGCCAGGACAAAAGGCACCCCCCCTCCCCCACAATGGAGTACAATCAGACACATCTGTAAACAACCAGCCCTCCCCCCCCCACATCGCGGGCTTTCACACAGAGGAATACAGACTCCAGCAAAGGACAAAGAATCACCCCCTCCCCACCCACGGCACAAACAGCAACAACGCCCCCCCCTCCCCCCACCACAGGACAGGACACAAATGAACAGAGTTACCTCAAGTGTGACGACGTCAATCTGATTACCAGCAAAAATGGACTTCACATATTTCATCTTAATACAAATAGCCTGAGACCTAAACTGGCTGAAATCAAACAGTTGTTTTTAAACGGTAAGGCTAACATATTGTGTTTCACAGAAACAAAATTAGACTCATCTGTACAGGATCCAGAGATTGAAATTGAACTACTCAGGAGGGATAGGAACCAGTATGGAGGTGGTGTCCGTGTGTATATACACAAGGATACCAAATACATCAACCGTACTGACCTTAACCATGATGAAATTGAAACTGTTTGGATTGAAATCTTATTAGACAGGGCGAAACCAGTACTAGTAGGCACAATCTATAGACCACCAGAACAGAGTGGCTTTTATGACACACTTGATGGGTGTTTAGCTGGGGTGGAGGGGGTAGAAAAAATTCTTATTGGGGACTGGAACACGGATATGCTGCGTAAAGCAGCACCAGTCTTCAAGGCCTTCAGTAGATTTTCTGATCTGCACGGTTTCAGCCAGCTAATCACCCAACCCACAAGGGTATGCGATTCGACACAAACCACCATTGACCTCATTTTGACCTCTGACAAGTCAATGATCTCCAATAAAGGGGTGATAGCATGCGGGTTAAGTGATCATTATATGATTTTCTATACCCGCAAAAAGCTAAAACAGAAGGCCGGCTGTCACAAAACAGTCACATCTAGAGACCTCAAAACTTACTCTAGAGAGGCCTTTAACCTAGAACTGGGGAGCTTGGACTGGTCAGATGAACTCAGTGGTACACAGGTTGAAGAAACATGGCTTGGATTCAAAACCAAATTCACAGCAATACTCAACAACATGGCACCCATAAGAACCACCAGGGTTAAAAATCGCGCTGAGGCATGGATGCACACTGAAATACTGGCCGCTATGAAAACCAGAGACAAAAAATGCTCTGAACTTCATAAAAGTCAGACAAAGCTTTCCAAAAGCTCAAACAGTGAACTCCAAGCCCACGTGGTTGAACTAAAAATTCAAAGAAACAGACTAAGAAATGACGTAAACACCATGATCAGAACCGCAAAAAGAAATTTCATCAACGACAAAACTGAGGAAAACAAAAACAAACCCCGCGAACTTTGGAAATTACTCAATAATCAACTAGGCTGCAGTAAAAAACTTAAAACCAGATTCTCAAACATAAACATAAAGACGGATAACACGCTCATCACAGACAAGCTGGATGTAGCCAATTACTTAAACATATTTTTCACAAACATAGCCACAACACTGGTAAACAAACTACCCTCCCACTCAGGGCATTATGGGGTAGAACACATAGTAGCATACTACAAAAACCTAGGGGTCCACAAAGACGACTTCAAACTTCAAAAAAAATTTAGCGCCCTCCAACCTAACAAGGCCACTGGCCATGACAACATCCCCTCCAAATTCCTCAGAGACGCAGCAGCCGCCATCACCCCAGTCATCACACACATAATAAACCTCTCTATAAAACAGGGGCACGTCCCCAAGGACTTCAAAATTGCGAGAGTGACCCCTCTGCACAAAAAGGGCAGCAAATTAGACCCAGGCAACTACCGCCCTGTTTCTATTCTTACCTCCATCTCGAAAGTCATGGAGAAAATAGTCTACGAACAGGTCGAAAAGTACCTGGCGGAAAAAAATCTAATCTACGAATTCCAATCTGGCTTCAGAACGTCCCACTCCACTGACACATGCCTCCTCTATTTGAACGACCACATCAAACAAGAGGTGGACGCGGGCAAATACTGCGGCATGGTCATGCTGGACCTACAAAAGGCCTTCGACACTGTCAATCACTCCATTCTAATGGACAAGCTAAAAGCAATTGGTTTTGATAGCTTATCAGTGAGCTGGATGCAATCCTACCTGGAGGGGAGAGAACAGATGGTAGAGGTAAACGGTACTCTATCCTAGGGGTGGACGGTATAAACGGTATACGGTATAATTAAGCATTACATCACACGCAGGAGTGGTTTGTGACCAATAAACCATGCCTAGGGGTGGTTGTTAGGCCCGAGGCGCAGCCGAGGGTCGTTAGACCCCCCTAGGCATGGTTTATTGGTCACAAATCACGACTGCACGTGGTGTAAAGCTTTTATACAACTGCCAGATTCATCCAACCTTATTTCTATACAATAAACACACATTAATCGAAGATTTATTGAAAAAACCATCCGCCAGAAAAAGTAGTTCCCACAACTCCATGTGGAAGCAGCTTGAAGTGCATCCAACCAAACTAACACATCCAACTGTGTATTATTGGAATGATTGAGAGAAGTTGCCTCATGTGGAAGCAGCTTGAAGTGCATCCAACCAACTAACACATCCAACTGTGTATTATTGGAATGATTGATTGAAAATTTATTAAAACGTTTTCTTTGCCCTATAGGAAAAAAACGTTTTCTTCGCCCTATTTTTTTATTTATTTCTTTTAGCCTAAACTTAACCAGTTGGAAACCAGGGGTACAGTAATAAAATTAGCAATCAACCAATCAATCAATTCAATAGACCATGCTCACTTAAAACAGCGCTGCTTCTCTCTCAGTCTGACTCCCCCGCTGTTGCAGACAGGAGTGTGTGTGTGTGTGTGTGCGTGTGTGTGTGTGTGTGTGTGTGTGTGTGTGTGTGTCACAGTGTGTGTGTGCGTGTGTGTGTGTGTGTGTATATGTGTGTGTGTGTGTGTGTGTGTGTGTGTATGTGTGTGTTTGTGGGTACGCCAGCGTCGGACAGTGTGAGAGAGAACGCTGCAGTCGGAAAGTAGGAAGGAAGAAATTTAAATCAATCAATTAATCTATCAATCAATCCGCGATTTTTCTTTTGTTCTAGATTGAGTCAAGACCCATCAATTACATCATCCAACATTGTTTAAAATACTAACACATTCCCCTTGACAGAATCGCTTCATATTTAGTCGTTATGGTGCTTTCAACATAACCATTTGTTCTCCGCGATCCTGTTTTCTCCCGGAGTGAGCCGGGGAGGGTTATGTGATTTGGTTGTGGGCGGGTCCTGAGCCCAGGACCGTGGATTGTTACCAATAAAGACGTGTGAATGGCCAATCAGAATCGAGAAATTTGCATGCCGTTGTATAAACGGTATTAATTTGCTCTACGGTATGGATTTTGACTATACCGTGTTACCGGTAGAGCAGCTCTAAAATAGCAATGACGTCATGTAACCACAGCGCGACTATTTCAATCGCATTTGCCCCTAAAAATAGATAGAATTAGTCATAGATAATAGATATGTGCAAACTGGAAAAAGTTATTTAGGAGGCTTCGCGCAGTGGGCGTGTCAACACGCAATTGTCATTTCATAATAAACACATATCACAGCGGCGCACAGCAAGTTTCAATTTCAGTTCCTGGCATTTTTAACCAGTGGAGAAAGGTAAGAGATGTCCCTATCGTTTTTCTTATATGAATTATTCTACGTTAATAAAACATACCTGGTGATCAACTACAGTTTGCTGTAAACATTATGATATGCGTGTAGTGTTATGATAACGACGGCTGCAGCGGGAGCCGGGAGGACGGCTGCACCAGTGGATTTGCGAATAGCATGCAGCTGCAGAGCCGCAGAGCCAGCGGCGCTTTCAGGTCAGGTCCGCTCAACAGCGCCCCCCCACCCAACGGCTGAAAGCTGTGACCAGACCTGAAAGCGCCGCTGGCTCTGCGGCTCTGCAGCTACATATGCTTCTAGCAAAATCCAGCATCCAGCCCGGCTGTTTGCAATGGGAGCAGCACGGACTCGGGACTTATTTTATTTGGAATATAATGACTTTATACGCAGTAGCCTAGTTTTAAGTTAAAATATTATAAATCTACATGCCTTGAGGATGTCATTCTTTATATAGCCTGCCTATCAGGCAAAAAAAATTATTCTAACGGAAACACTGATACCGTGATATATACCGTTACCATCTATGCTTCAAATTATACCGTGATATAAATTTTAGACCATACCGTCCACCCCTACTCTATCCCCCCCCCTCACAGTGAGCTGTGGTGTTCCACAAGGAAGCATACTAGGACCGCTACTCTTCCTAATTTATGCAAATGACATGTCGTCAGCCTGTGACTGCAACTTGTTCCTGTTTGCGGACGACTCAGCCCTGCTGGTCTCTGACAAGAACAAGTTGCAGGTTGAAAAAACCCTCAGCACGGAACTAGGCAAAATCTGCATATGGCTCGCTGATAACAAACTATCATTACACATGGGCAAAACAGAGTCCATTCTCTTCGGTTCAAATAACAAACTCAGCAAGACCGACGGCTTCTCAGTTACAGTGGGTGACAATATTGTCACAAGGAAAGACGAAATTACCTACCTGGGTTCCATCCTAGAGGCAAATCTTTCCTGTGACAAAATGGCATCCAATGTAATAAAAAAAAGTCAACCAACGAACTAGATTCTTGTACCGGATCTCCTCTCTGGTAAACAAGAATACCCTGAAGACTCTGGCAGGAGCACTCATTCAAGGGTACTATGACTATGCGTGCACCTCATGGTACCAAAGCACCTCAAAGGCGCTTAAAACAAAATTACAAACATCACAAAACAAACTGGTCAGACTACTACTTGACATGAACCCCAGAACCCACCTCACCCCTGCCCACTTTGACAACCTAGGATGGCTTAGAGTAGACGACAGAGTACAGCAACTTGCAATGGGCCTGGTCTACAAGATACACTATACGACCGGGGTGCCCATGTACATGTCAAAATACTTCCCAAAGGTCAGTGAATACCACAACCACTACACCAGAGGAAGCTCAACAAATCATGTTAAACCCAGATTCGGCTCAAACAAGGGACTAAACACGTTTCGCAATTATGCCACAACAATGTGGAACGCCCTACCCAAAGCTGTAAAGGAATGTGAATCCCTGCCCACATTCAAAACCGCTCTTAAAGAGCACCTACGGGAGGCTGCAATTCGAAACTGGCCACCGTAAATGCCCAAAACCCCCACCACCTCCTAATAGACAGTCTCCTCCCCACTGCATGTATATATTACCTCCCCGTATGTATATTTCCCTCCCACCCACCCACCCCCTCCCCGCCGTATGTATATTTCCCACCCACCCACCCACCCCCTCCTAATGTACAGTCCCCTCCCCATCATGTGTATATACTCTGTCAGGATCTAGGGGTAACAGTACTGTATATTTGAATACCGCTTATGTCACAAATGTATCAGTACCAAATACCTATATGTCCCTATGCCATAAATGTCATGTATGTTGTGTATGTCATAAATGTCTATATGAATTGAAAATGGGGGACCCTGATGGAAACAAGACAAACGTCTTTCTCAGGTCTGCATCCCCTTAACAATTGTATGTATTGAGCCGTACTGTATTGTACCCATTCTGCAATCTGTTAAATAAAGTTTTCATTCATCCATTCATTCAACAATTGTGTGTATTGAGCCACTGTATTTTACCCATTCTGCAATCTGTTAATTAAAGTTTTCAATCAATCAAAACTCCCAACAAGCAACAAGACACCGGAGTATTGACACCGAGCATGAAGGGCAGAATGGGTACAGTACAGTACAGCTCGATACATACAATTGTTAAGAGGATGCAGACCTGAGAAAGACTTTCGTCTTGTTTCCATCAGGGTCCCCCATTTTCAATTCATCATAATCATCATTCACCATAACCCTAACCCACCAGACCTCTCCAGAAAATAGATATGCTAACAATGCTAAAATAAGCACAGAGGCTAGTCATAGCTTATTAGCACAGAGAAGCTAACGTTGCTAGTGTTAGCTCAGAGGCTAACCGGGACATTGCACAAAGAGCTAACAGCAGCACTGAGAGCTCAAAGCTAACTGCTAGCTAACCCAAACAACACTGATAAAGCAGGCGGCCTAATATCCTACTGATCAGTGCTTTAAGACTCATGTCCAATGAATGGAGCCTTTAAGTTGCATTTAACAAACCTGCTTTGTGTTTCTTCATCTCACTTTTAGGCATCTGGACATTCAGTATTTACGGTGGTGACCAATGTGTTCCTAGTTCTCCGTAGTCTTCTTCTTCTTCTTCTTCTTTATCTTTCCGGCAGTGTAAACGCAACATGGTGTATTACTGCCCTCCTCAGTTCTATAATTAAACTACGCCCACAATTAAGAAAAACTTAAATACGCATACAAATAAATAAAATTTAAAAATAAAAATAATAATAATACATGAATAAATAAAATAACATTATGTCCTCTGGTACAACTCTGTCTCATGCAGAAATGTCTGCACTGCCTCTGTGATCAACTGGTTTTGATTGATTGATTGAAAAGTTTATTAACAGATTGCAGAATGGGTACTGTACAGTACAGCTCAATACATACAATTGTTAAGAGGATGCAGACCTGAGAAAGACTTTCGTCTTGTTTCCATCAGGGTCCCCCATTTTCAATTCATCATATGACACACATGACATACAGATAGACAGTACTGCTACATCTATACATTTATGACATACCAGATTTTCAAATACAGTACTGTTTGTGATACTAAAAAAATCCAGAAGAAGAGTATATACATTTGACATAGAAACTGTGCATTGGGGGATTGATTGATTGATTGATTGATTGATTGATTGAATTGATTGATTGATTGATTGATTGATTGATTGAAAACTTTATTAACAGATTGCAGAATGGGTACAATACAGTACAGCTCAATACACACAATTGTTAAGGGGATGCAGACCAGAGAAAGACTTTCGTCTTATTTACATCAGGGTCCCCCATTTTCAATTCATCAGGACATTTATGACATACATGACATACAGATAGTCAGTACTGCTACATCTATACATTTATGACATACCAGATTTGCAAATACAGTACTGTTTGTGATACAGAAGGAGTCAAGAAAAGGGAGTATATACATTTGACGTAGAAACTGTACATTGGAGGAGGTTGGGTGGGGGGGGTTGGGTACATTGGGATATTGACAACCATACTAGGTAATTTACATTGGAGGTGGGGGTAGGGGGGGGGGCACACTATATAAACAAGTAAAACTGTACATTGAGGGGGGGGGGGGGGGGAGGAGACACTGTACAAACAAACAAAATTGTACATTGGACTATTGACAAAACCATACTAGGTAAATGGCTGTACATTGGAGGGGGTTGGGTTAGGATATTTACAGGGGCCAGTGTTGAATTGCAGTCTCCCGTAGGTGTCCCTTGAGAGAGGTTTTGAAAGTGGGTAGTGATCCACATTCCTTTACAGCTTTGGGTAGGGCGTTCCACATTGATGTGGCATAATTGCGAAACGTGTTTAGTCCCTTATTTGAGCCGAATCTGGGTTTAACATGATTTGTGGAGCTCCCTCTGGTGTTGTGATCGTGGTATTCACTGACCTTTGGGAAGTATTTTGACATGTACATGGGTACCTTGGTCGTGTAGTGTATCTTGTAGACCAGGCCCATTGCTAGTTGCTGTAGTACTCTGTCGTCTACTCTAAGCCATCCTAGGTTGTCAAAGTGGGCAGGGGTGAGGTGGGTTCTAGGAGTAAGGTCAAGCAGTAGTCTGACCAGTTTGTTTTGAGATGTTTGTAATTTTGTTTTTAGCGCCTTTGAGGTGCTTTGGTACCATGAGGTGCAAGCATAGTCGTAGTACCCCTGAATGAGTGCTCCTGCCAGAGTCTTCAGGGTATTCTTGTTTACCAGAGAGGAGATCCGGTACAAGAATCGAGTTCGTTGGTTGACTTTTTTTATTACATTGGATGCCATTTTGTCACAGGAGAGATTAGCCTCTAGGATGGAACCCAGGTAGGTAATTTCATCTTTCCTTGTGACAATATTGTCACCCACTGTAACTGAGAAGCCGTCGGTCTTGCTGAGTTTGTTATTTGAACCGAAGAGAATGGACTCTGTTTTGCCCATGTGTAATGATAGTTTGTTATCAGCGAGCCATATGCAGATTCTGCCTAGTTCCGAGCTGAGGGTTTTTTCAACCTGTAACTTGTTCTTGTCAGAGACCAGCAGGGCTGAGTCGTCCGCAAACAGGAACAAGTTGCAGTCACAGGCTGACGACATGTCATTTGCATAAATTAGGAAGAGTAGCGGTCCTAGTATGGTAGGGGGGGGGACACTGTACATTGGAATACTGACATACATTTGACATAGAAACTGTACATTGGAGGAGGTTGGGTAGGTGGGGTGGGGTTGGGTGGGGCTGTACATTGGAATACTGACAAAGCCATGCTTGGTCTTTATTGTACAACTGGGTTAGGACATTTGTAGGGGCCAGTTTTGAATTGCAGTCTCCCGTAGGTGTTCTTTGAGAGTGTTTTTGAAGGTGGGTAGTGATTTACATTCCTTTACAGCTTTGGGTAGGGCGTTCCACATTGTTGTGGCATAATTGCGAAACGTGTTTAGTCCCTTGTTTGAGCCGAATCTGGGTTTTACATGATTTGTGGAGCTCCCTCTGGTGTTGTGATCGTGGTATTCACTGATGTAACTGAGGGGTACAATTCCCTGACTGTATGGTTAGATATGATACTTACTACCACTACCTCTTGTACTTTAGACTCTGGCCACCCAGTACTAGGTATGAATATGTTGAACACTCCCACCTGATAAACGGATCCAACACAAATGTACCAAATCGAAAGTTTGAGTTTTAATACATAGCAAAAGGTATGTACAACGATCACTTAATTACATTTATGATTTGAAATAGTATGCACTTTTATGGCAAATGAGTATTCGTAGGTAGATCAATATCGAATGTCCAATCTCTGATTGCGCAGGAAGCAAATATACAACCTGGAATATTTAGGGAACAATAGCGATGATACTTGAATGATTATATAGCTGGATACACTAGGGGAACGTTCCGACTGCTTCTAGGACAGCTGGAGGGGGGGGGGGTTAGAGAGTCACTGGCTGGATCCCGTCTGGCCGAGGGTATCTTGGGAGAGTCCACAGTTGTGCGACACGGTGCCCAACGATCCTCGATCCACAGATGAATGCAGTTGGACCCTCTGTGGCCGGCGTCCTCCGGTCCACGACGGAGAGACGTGAGGCGACCTCACTGTGCAGAGCGCCGTCTCACCTGTCGTCCTCTCCGGGGGGGGTATTTCCAACACACCGCAGTGTTGGCCTTTATCCATAGCATAATCAAAGTACTCAAAGCATAATCCAAGCCGGGGAAGGCTAGCCGTCGTCGGTAGAATAATCCAATATACAGGTCCACTCGCTCTTTGGCCTGGAGCTCCTCGGGTGCAGCTTCACGTGGGGTCAACCACCCTGGATAAGCGTCCAGCTGATGCCCGAAACGATGGGGGTGCTGATTACTATAGAACTCTTACCGCACGAGGCACTATATATGAATAGACTATTATTAGCTTAATAGAATACGTCCAACTCGACGATATAGTGCCAAATATGACTATTCAAATATTAATATACACAATGTCTCAATGCCGATACTGGGCCGAATTGGCCTTACTGCCCACACGTGGTTCGCGGGGAGGCTTTTGCGTCTGTCACTCTGTTGGAGGGTAAGGAACTGGACTAAAAGAAAGTTCTACTTTAATAGCGCAGTATATATACGCACTATGAATAAATAGTACCATTAGTGGTGCGGTAGACATATTCCTACGCGGAACTAGGACTTGTCCATACATGTTGAGCGGTACGATTGAACTTGGTCTGAGGGGTATGGCGACCTGGCACCAAGGTCTCGTCCAATGGTAGAATGGAGACTATTATGGGATGTTCAGTAGACTAGAAGGGATATTCAATGCATATTGTACAAGGAATATACAAGGGATATCAGGGGATATACAAATACAATTAAATATATATATATAAATAAATATATATATTCGGTTTAATCTGATCCTTCAGAACAACTGACCTTTGGGAAGTATTTTGACATGTACATGGGTACCTTGGTTGTGTAGTGTATCTTGTAGACCAGGCCCATTGCAAGTTGCTGTACTCTGTCGTCTACTCTAAGCCATCCTAGGTTGGCAAAGTGTGCAGGGGTGAGGTGGGTTCTAGGAGTCAGGTCAAGCAGTAGTCTGACTAGTTTGTTTTGAGATGTTTGTAATTTGGTTTTTAGTGCCTTTGAGGTGCTTTGGTACCATGAGGTGCAAGCATAGTCGTAGTACCCTTGAATGAGTGCTCCTGCCAGAGTCTTCAGGGTATTCTTGTTTACCAGGGAGGAGATCCGGTACAAGAATCGAGTTCGTTGATTGACTTTTTTTATTACATTGGATGCCATTTTGTCACAGGAAAGATTAGCCTCTAGGATGGAACCCAGGTAGGTAATTTCATCTTTCCTTGTGACAATATTGTCACCCACTGTAACTGAGAAGCCGTCTGTTTTGCTGAGTTTGTTATTTGAACCGAAGAGAATGGACTCTGTTGGTGGTTCTCATTATTCTGGCCAAAGAAAGATTTTAGAGAGAAAGAAGAAACTCCTAATACTGATAACCTCTTATAAAAGATGTCCCTTTCCTTCCTATACCTGTTACATTCTAGAAAAACATGCTTGACAGTTTCAGCCTCTCCACACGCACACCGCCCATCTGGATGTTTTCCCACAATGATTTAAGGTACTTTCAACCCACAATGTCCCAGCCTCAATCTACATCTTGACCCTATCGCTCCTAGACCCATATCCAGCCAAGTTGATTTTGACCTGAGGCTGCAGAGAGAAATATACAATGGCATGCAAATTTCTTGATTCTGATTGGCTGAAACACTTCTTTCAGCCGTTGTTATTTCTCATAACGAAGGTTATCCTATAACCCTAGTTATATGAATTATGGCGAGCGCTCTGCCTACTGGAACTATACCTTTAATCATATACTATCATGAAAACGTTCACCCACGTGTACGCACCCACCCTGGCGCGGCGATATAGGCGAGGCAGGCGAAGCAGCCGCCTTAGGGCCCGCGGGGGGGGGGGGGGGGGGGGGGGGGCGGGCCCGGGACTGAATGGAGTTGCCGTTCGCGTGTGGGACTGGATCGACAGACTGACTGTGCGTTTGTTTTGACTGTAGGCTCCTCCCGTTTTGCCAGTACTGTGGTACGACTGATAGCGTGTGGTTTAGGAACCGGGCGTTTTACACAAATCCAGCGCTCCCTTTCTTGGCTGTGACATAGCCACGTAAGTTTCTTGTGCCGCGTTCACGTTACGTGGGAAGAAGCGGAAGAACCAGCTTCCGACTGGCAAAAACCATTCACGTCAGCCTCCTAGTGGTAATTCCCATAGATATATATATATATCTATGGTAATTCCTACTAGGACATATGGGATTTTTTTATAGACCCCGATATCTCCCACTTCGCGTCACGAATTGCGGAAGTATGGATGTGGGCGTTTCATCGAGTCAATGCGTGAAGGCTTCCTAGTTGTAGCAACAAGATGTCCTCTGGTTCTTCCGCTTCTTCCCACGTAACGTGAATGCGGCACAAGCAGCACGGACGTAAACAACAAAGATGGCGTCGGTTACGAATAGTTTCAGAGGAAAAAGATCGCTTGCTATTTGTAATAAATGCAATGCAGAAGTTCCACGAGGAGGGAAAGGGGCAACAAGCTATAACACATCCAACATAATAAGTCACCTGAAACATCACCACCGCTACGATGGTGTATTAAAATCCGACGACGCCGGGACATTTACTGAGGACCAGCACAAAGTGTGGATATTATGATTTAACAAGTCTATCTGTCCAGGACGATGACAACATTATTGCAGGTAAGCAGGCAGCCTAGCCGTTTCTAACTACTAACGTTATCACGCTAGCTTGGATGCTAACTAACGTAATGTCATGGTGAATGAATGAAAACTTTATTTAACAGATTGCAGAATGGGTACAATACAGTACAGCTCAATACATACAATTGTTAAGGGGATGCAGACCAGAGAAAGACTTTCGTCTTGTTTACATCAGGGTCCCCCATTTTCAATTCATCATAACATAATGACATGCAGATAGACAGTAGTGCTACATCTATACATGACATACCAGATTTGCAAATACAGTACTGTTTGTGATACAAAAAGAGTCCAGAAAAGAGAGTATATACATTTGACGTATTATTATTGTATTGTGATATGTTTTGTTTCATGTTGAAAAAAATTTAAGAAATTAAAAAAATTGATTAAATCTTTTTTAATAATACAATAACTATCGGTGTGGGGGGGGGGGGGGGGGGGGCCCGAGCTGTCAATCTCGCCTCAGGGCCCGTGGGGCATTCCAACCGCCACTGCACCCACCTGCCTGACCATGCCCACATCCGCTCATATATAAGCGGGGTCATGGCCACACTACCAGCTCCTTCCCCAGTCTTTCACCGCCAAAAAGGGAAGACCGTGGGGTCCTCAGTGAGTCGAAGCAGCGCGCTCGCCATAATTCCTATAACTTCTAGCTAACCCAAACAACACTGATAAAGCAGGCGGCCTAATATCCACTGATCAGTGCTTTAAGACTCATGTCCAAAGGACCCTTTAAGTTTCATTTAACAAACCTGTTTTGTGTTTCTTCATCTCACTTTTAGGCATCTGGACCAGGGTTTCCGTTAGAATTTTTTTTGTCGGTCTGAGTGTCCGGTAGATTTCAATCTACCGGACAAATGGGATCAATTCCGGTCAGAGTTTATTGAGCTTAAAAACAATTGATAGGCCTATAAAGAATGACATCCTCAAGGCATTTATAATATTTTAACTTAAAACTAGGCTACTTTTGCGTATATACATTCATTAATATATTCCAAATAAAATAAGTCCCTTGAGACTTCGTGCTGCTGCCGACTTGAGGTGTCGGTGGGCAGTCTGCCCGACATTAATAAACAGCAGTCTGTTATAATCACATTTTTATGAGCTAACGAATTCCGTTATATTGGACATTTGTATTAATTATATCAAGCGAAGAACTGAGAAATTTGGCAGAGAGAGACGGCAACATTATCGTGGGTTTGCGTGATGTATATCTCCACCTCCCAACGACGAACGACTTGGTGCTGGTCATAATGTCCGGTGAAAATAATTCCCTCTAAGCACAATTTGATTATTTGAATTGTATGAAAATAGGCTAAAATTAAATAGCCTATGCGATGAACGAAACAATCATTACATTTGTTTCATCGTTGCTTCACCAAGCAGGTCTGTCTAATAATGCCAACGATGTGTCAGTGCGTGAGAGCAGGCAACTGCACCTCCTCATCCATCACCCTCAACATAGGGGCCCCCCAGGGCTGTGTTCTGAGTCCCCTCCTCTACTCCCTGTACACACACGACTGTGTGGCTCAGCGGAGTAGCAATACAATCGTCAAATTTGCTGACGACACAGTGGTGGTGGGCCTGATCTCTGCCAACGACGAGAGGGCCTACCTGGAAGAGGTCAAGGTCCTGGCGGGATGGTGCCAGGAAAACAGCCTCTCCCTGAACGTCAGCAAAACAAAGGAGATGATTGTGGACTTCAGGAGGTCGGGGGTCAAGGACTACAGCCCCCTCAGCATCGACGGGGCACCGGTTGAGAGAGTCAACAGCTTTAAGTACCTCGGAGCCTACATATCCGAGGACTTGACATGGACCACACACATTAACAGTGTTGTGAAGAAGGCACGACAACGCCTCTACTTCCTCAGGCGCCTAAGGAAGTTCCAAGTCAGCCAGAAGATCCTTAAGAACTTCTACTCATGTACAATAGAGAGCATCTTGACCGGCAACATCACCTCCTGGTTTGGGAATAGCACTGCACAAGACCAAAGCAGACTACAAAGAGTGACACGTTCAGCCGAACGCACAATTGGAGGGGGGCTCCCCACCCTCCAGAACATTTACTACAAGCGTTGCAAGGGCAAGGCTAAGAGAATCATTAAAGACTCCAGTCACCCGAACAACTGCCTCTTTGAACTGCTGCGGTCAGGCAAGCGATACAGGAGTCTCAAGGCGAGCACAGAAAGACTCAGAAGAAGCTTCTATCCCCAGGCCATCAGGCTGCTAAACGAACAATGAATGAACACTACACAACAACAACCACCAAACGCACATAGCACACACATCCACACGCACACACTCACTTTAAACAAACACACTGTAGCACCCACTCCACACACTTATAGCACACACCCACTTTAAACAAACACACTGTAGCACCCACTCCCCACACTTTATATTTATGGATGAAGGATTGCACTACAACTCGTACACCTTACTGTAAATTGTACCTAAAATTGTACCTCATCCCATTTCTGCTTTGCACTAGATAGTACTGTACATTAGTACACTGCATAGTATTGTGTATTGTATATTATATGGTAACTCAGAACATTGTACATATGTCTATACCGAACACTGTGACCTCATTTTCTTCTTCTAAATTCATGCTATATTATGTTATTATGTTATTTGATACTATCTTGTCTAGCACAGTCTCTGGAGCGTAACAGTAAGAAGCATTTTGTATGAAAGTATTCTGTACTTCTGTATGACAACTATTAAAGAACTTGAACTTGAACTTGAGCTTGCTGCTAGATTTACGAGAAGCATGGAGCCTTCGACACTGTCAATCACTCCATTCTGATTGACAAGCTAAAAGCAATTGGTTTTGATAGTTTATCAGTGAGCTGGATGCAATCCTACCTGGAGGGGAGAGAACAGATGGTAGAGGTAAACAGTACTCTACCCCCCCCCCCCCTCACAGTGAGCTGTGGTGTTCCACAAGGAAGCATACTAGGACCGCTACTCTTCCTAATTTATGCAAATGACATGTCGTCAGCCTGTGACTGCAACTTGTTCCTGTTTGCGGACGACTCAGCCCTGCTGGTCTCTGACAAGAACAAGTTGCAGGTTGAAAAAACCCTCATGTATTCATCGAACCACTGGCCCAACTAATTAGACAGACCAAAGACATCAAAGGGGTGGAGATAAGGGGGACGGAACATAAATTGGGATTATTTGCAGATGACGTGATAGTATATATGAGACAACCAGACACAAGCTTCCCGACACTGATGGATCTGCTGACAGAATATGGATATTACTCAGGGTATAGACTTAATGTGACGAAGACACAGACATTAGCACTGAACTACACACCAACGATAGAGATCAAAGAAAAATACAAAATCAAATGGGACATGGACAGGATCAAGTACCTAGGGGTGAACATCACAAGAGGGGTGGAGGGGCTATACGATGAAAACTATAACACAGATAAATCAGAAAATCAAGAGAGATCTAGAAAGATGGATGGTGATGCCCCTAGATTTCAGTTCAAGGATCGAAATCATTAAGATGAACATATTACCAAGGTTACTATACCTATTTCAATCCCTACCTATATTAATACCACAAAAACAATTTAGGGAATGGGATAGACAGATATCAAGATTCATTTGGTGGGGGAAAAGGCCAAGGATCAGATATGTGACTCTACAATTACCAAAGGATAAAGGAGGGATGGCAGTACCCAGTTTAGAAAGCTATTACTATGCAGCACAGCTTAGAACAGTAGCATGCTGGTGCAATGTGAACTATGAGGCCAAATGGAAAGATATAGAAACCAAAAGAGAGGGATTCAAAGTGCAGGCACTGATAGGAGATAGGGAGCTGTTCAGAAGACAGGAACAACTACTAGATCCAATTACCAGATTCACTATAAACATATGGAACACAATAGTAAAGAAATACAAGCTAGAAAAAGAATCTAAGATACTGAGATGGATAGCACACGACAACAAATTCAGACCAGGGATAGAAGACCATGGGTTCAAGAGGTGGGAACAGGGGGGTATAACAGCAATGTGCACGATGACAGAAGGAGGGGAGATGCAGACTCTACAAAAATTGAAAGAAAGATACGGACTAGAGAATAGGGACCACTTTAGATATTTACAGATTAGGGACTACTATAACAAGGAAATAAAGCAAGATAGAGACAAAGAACAGAATGGGGTAATTAAGATAATGGTAAAGTCATACGAAGGACGGAAGGGGAGGGTGATATCAGCACTATATCAGGCAATAATGGACAGTAAGGGAAATACAACATTGTATGTGAAAGAAAAGTGGGAAAGAGAGTTGGAAATAGAGATAACAGAGGAGGACTGGTATGACACATGTAAGACACAACAAACAACCACAGGATCAAGGATATGGAGGGAGTTTGGGTGGAAAAATATAATTAGATACTTTATAACACCAGAAATACAGGGCAATTACACACCAGCAAAGAAAACATGTTGGAGGGAGTGTGGACAGGAAGGGGCGAACCATACACACATATTCTGGGGATGTCAGAAGATAAGGCACTACTGGGAAGAGATAGGAGGGATAATAAATGAAATAATAGGATACGAAATACCCCAGGGAGGCCAAGTGTTGTATTTGGGGAATCTGTCACAGGAAGGAATCCAAGGGGAAGACAAATATTTGATTAAGATATTGATAGTGGCAGCCAAGAAAGCTTTAACTAAACTGTGGTACAAGGTAGAAGTGCCGACAAAGGATCAATGGATAGAGTTGGTAGAGGGGATACAGGAAATGGAGAGTGTGACGTACGTGGGTTGGTCATTATCATTATTACTGTATTTGGAAGACCATGTGAACATCAGATTAGTATTGTTTGTATGTGTGTGTGTGTGTGAACATGAGAGCTAATGATATCTCTTCTTCTCTTCCTGTCAGGTGCTGCCCGTCCCTATACTGAAGGGTGCTGATTGCCTAATGAGGGACAGCTGATGGCAATCACATCAAGAGGGACGGGTGTACAAGTAGCTGACAGCACACACACGTCGGGGCGTGTCATGGTGTCATTTTTCAGTGCCCTCATTGCTGGAAGTCACTGCCTTATGGTGGAGTGAGGAGGCTGCCGTCTCGCCTATCTGTTGCCTAAAGCAACACTGTGTGGCTGGGTGCCATTTGTCGCATGGAGTGTGGGTTAAACCCCATAGCTGTGGTGTCCTATGTTGGGCACGAGGTTGTATTGTGGCTACTACGTGTTTGTTTGAGTACCTGTATGTATTGTTTGTCCTCCCCTACCTTTTCCCCTTTTTGCCTTATGGTGGAGGTTTGAATTCCTACCACCATAAATATATACTTTACTATTTGGAAAACGTCTTGTGTTGTGTCTTCTTTTACCTACACCTGGGACCTTGATTTGAACGTATTTACTGAGAGAGGCTGCTTTTGCTCATGTGCCGCCCTCCAGTTGTTATTATTAGATCTTCGTACATGACAGAGAGAATCACACATCTGCTGAGGCTGCAAGAAGAAAAGTTTGAATGGAAATGGGAAAAATGGGAAGAATACAGGAGGGGAAGTAACGACATCACAGAGGTTTGAAAAGGATACAAGGAAATGAATAAAAATGTAAATAAATAATGCAAATGTAGAATGGACCGAAGGACCCATGTCACACTTTTTCTTTACTAATTTTTTGTCTATTTGTTTTAATTTATGTACTGTGTATTGTCTATGAATGTTGTCTATGTATGTTGTTGAAAAAACTTTAATTAAAATTTAAGTTTAAAAAAAAGAGAAAAAACCCTCAGCTAGGAACTAGGCAAAATCTGCATATGGCTCGCTGATAACAAACTATCATTACACATGGGCAAAACAGAGTCCATTCTCTTCGGTTCAAATAACAAACCCAGCAAGACCGACGGCTTCTCAGTTGCAGTGGGTGACAATATTGTCACAAGGAAAGACGAAATTACCTACCTGGGTTCCATCCTAGAGGCAAATCTTTCCTGTGACAAAATGGCATCTAATGTAATAAAAAAAGTCAACCAACGAACTAGATTCTTGTACCGGATCTCCTCTCTGGTAAACAAGAATACCCTGAAGACTCTGGCAGGAGCACTCATTCAAGGGTACTACGACTATGCATGCACCTCATGGTACCAAAGCACCTCAAAGGCACTTAAAACAAAATTACAAACATCACAAAACAAACTGGTCAGACTACTACTTGACCTTACCCCCAGAACCCACCTCACCCCTGCCCACTTTGACAACCTAGGATGGCTTAGAGTAGACGACAGAGTACAGCAACTTGCAATGGGCCTGGTCTACAAGATACACTATACGGATCAAGGCGCTATATCAAGAACCGACAGCGAGGGTTAAGGTGAATGGCAGCCTGACGGATAGAATCAGATTAGAGAGGGCTACCAGACAGGGATGTTGTCTCTCACCAACGCTCTTCGCCGTTTTCATAGAAACACTGGCACAACTGATCAGACAGACCGAGGACATTAAGGGAGTAAGGATAAAGGGAACGGAATATAAACTAGGCCTATTTGCGGACGACGTGATAGTATACATGAGGCAACCAGACAAGAGCTTCCCGGCACTGATGGATCTACTGAAGGAATATGGCCACTACTCAGGATACAAACTAAACGTGACAAAGACACAGACCTTAGCATGGAACTATACCCCAACGACGGAAATTAGGGAACAGTACGGGATAAGATGGGACATGGACAAGATTAAATACTTAGGGGTGAACATCACGAGAGGGGTGGGGAAACTGTTTGAGGCGAACTATACACAGATAAATCAGAACATCAAGAGAGACTTAGAGAGATGGACAGTAATGCCCTTGGACTTCAATTCAAGAATAGAGGTAATTAAAATGAACATACTATCAAGGTTACTGTACCTATTCCAGTCACTACCGATACAAATACCACAGAGTCAATTCAGGGAGTGGGACAGACTGATATCGAGGTTCATATGGGCGGGGAGAAGACCACGGGTCAGATATAAAACACTACAACTACCAAAGGAAGAGGGAGGGATGGCAGTACCCAGCCTACAAGATTATTACTATGCAGCACAACTGAGAGCAGTGACGTGCTGGTGTAACGACAGATATGAGGCAAGATGGAAAGACATTGAAAAAGAAGGGGAGGGATACAAGGTACAAGCTCTGGTGGGAGATAGGGAACTATTTAAAGAAAAAGAGGGACTATTAGATCCAATCACCAAATGCACCTTGACCATATGGAACAGAGTAGTAAAAACACACAAATTGGAGAAGCAGTCAGGGGTTCTGAGATGGGTAGCACATGACAAGAGATTCAAACCAGGGAGGTTAGACCATGGATTCAGAAGGTGGGAGAGGGGGGGGGGGGCAACAGCGATATGCAAAATGATAGAGAAGGGGGAAATGCAGACACTACAAAAATTAAAGAAGAAATTTGGACTAGAAAACAGGGACCACTTCAGATATCTACAGGTTAGAGACTACTACAACAAAGAAATAAGGGGGGCCAAAGACGAAGAACAGAATGGAATAATCAAGATGATAGTATGGGCATACGAAGGGGGGCAAGGAAGAGTAATATCAGCAATATACCGGGCTATAATGAATAGCAAGGGACACACGACCGATTACATAAGGGAGAAATGGGAGAGAGAACTAGAGATAGAAATAACAGGGAAGGAATGGGGTAACATATGCGAGGTGCAACATTCAACAACAGGATCGAGGATATGGAAAGAGTTTGGATGGAAAAACATAATCAGATTCTTTATAACCCCAGAGCTGAAGGGAAAATATGCACCAACACAAAGAGCATGCTGGAGGATGTGTGGGAAGGAGGGGGCAAATCACACGCACATATTCTGGGGATGTCAGAAGCTGAAGGGGTATTGGGAGGAGATAGGGGAGGCAATGATCAGAATATTAGGATACGGGTTACCACAAACAGGACTGGTGCTTTACTTAGGAGACCTGACACGCGAGGGAATACAAGGGGGGGACAAATATTTAATAAAGATAATGTTGATAGCGGCCAGAAAAGCAATAACGAGACTGTGGTACAAGGAAGATCCACCAACAATAGCACAATGGGTAGGAATAGTAGAGGAGATACAGGATATGGAGAGGATAACACACATGCTGAGGCTACAGGAGGAGACATTTGAGGAAAGATGGGGAAAGTGGGAGGATTATAAAGGGAACGAGAACGACATCACAGAGGAAGAAACAAATGCAACACAAGAGGGCGAAGGGTAAAGGAGGAAAGAGGTTCAAGGAGGGTCTCTGAGCCCATGGCACACACTTCACCTTAGTCAGTACTTTTTTATTTTTTTGAGGGTATTATGATTTTTCTTTATGGTCTATGAAAAGAAATTGAAATGTAAATAAACAATGTAGGGAACGATGTTTACTTTTATTTATTATTTACGTCTTTTTTCACTTGATTTAGGGGTTATTTTCTTATAATTTTGTGTGTCAATTGTAATGTTGTTGATGTTGATGTTTGTAAGTCAAAAGAAAAATTTAAGTTTAAAAAAAAAAGAAAAAAAGATACACTATACGACTAAGGTACCCATGTACATGTCAAAATACTTCCCAAAGGTCAGTGAATACCACAACCACTACACCAGAGGAAGCTCAACAAATCATGACCCAGATTCGGCTCAAACAAGGGACTAAACACGTTTCGCAATTATGCCACATCAATGTGGAACGCCCTACCCAAAGCTGTAAAGGAATGTGAATCCCTACCCACATTCAAAACCGCTCTTAAAGAGCACCTACGGGAGGCTGCAATTCGAAACTGGCCACCGTAAATGCCCAAAACCCCCACCACCTCCTAATAGACAGTCTCCTCCCCACCGCATGTATATATTCCCTCCCCGCCGTATGTATATTTCTCTCCCACCCACCCACCCCCTCCTAATGTACAGTCCCCTCCCCATCATATGTATATACTCTGTCAGGATCTAGGGGTAACAGTACTGTATATTTGAATACCGTTTAAGTCACAAATGTATCAGTACTAAATACCTATATGTCCCTATGCCATAAATGTCATGTATGTTGTGTATGTCATAAATGTCTATATGAATTGAAAATGGGGGACCCTGATGGAAACAAGACAAATGTCTTTCTCAGGTCTGCATCCCCTTAACAATTGTGTGTATTGAGCCGTACTGTATTGTACCCATTCTGCAATCTGTTAAATAAAGTTTTCAATCATTCATTCATTCATTCATTCATTCATTCATTCATTCATTCATTCATTCATTCATTCATTCATTCATTCTGCAGACCCACAGAACAGCAGTGTTTTCAGGTCCGGTCGGGGGACCGCTCAGCAGCGCCCCCCACCCAACAGCTGAATTGCCAATGGCTGAATTGGAGTACTGCACTGTGCTGGAAAAGCTGGTGGGTTCTGTGGGTCTGCAGCTCCATGCTTCTCGTAAATCTAGCAGCAAGCTCGCGCTGACACATCGTTGTCATAGACAGACCTGCTTGGTGAAGCAACGATGAAACAAATGTAATGATTGTTTTGTTCATCGCATAGGCTATTTAATTATTTTAGCCTATTTTAATACAATTCAAATAATCAAATTGTGCTTAGAGGGATTTATTTTCACCGGACATTATGACCGGAGAGATTAAATATGTCGGACTTCAACAGATTTTGCCGGTCAAATACCGGTAATTACCGGCTAACGGAAACCCTGATCTGGACATTCAGAATTTTACGGTGGTGACCAATCTGTTCCCAAGTTCAGACTCCTCCTTAGTCTTCTTCGTCTTCTTCTTGTATATTTCCGGCGGACTACGCGTCTAGGCGTATTGCTGCCCTCCACAGGACAGAGGGAGCACTATAGATTTCCAGCCCTCCCTATATTCTGTTATACAGCCCCGCGGGAACTGCACAACAGCACTAGCTCTCTCTCGGTGGTTCTCACCCAGGCCTAGAAATGAAGGCAAAGAGAAAGAATTAACTCCCTGAGAAGAAAGAACTCTAAAGAAGGATTTTCGTTGTTTTCTATACTTAATACAGTCCATCAGGACATGCTGCACTGACTCCGTCCCCCCACACTCACACAACCCAGATGGATGTTTCCCTACTGTACACAACGTCTGATTAAGCCCACAGTGCCCCAACCGTAATCTACAGATTATAACAGAGTCTCTTCTCCCCCCCCCCCCCCCAAAAGGGGCCCCCATCCTCCTGACAGAGGGCTGGATAGAATAAAAGTGCCTCCCCTCAGTCTCCGAGTCCCACCTACACTGCCTGTAGAAGCAGAAACCGACTTGATGGATTTGTATTGTTAGAATATTAGAATTCATATTGTTTAGACTAGGTGTCGTATTTATGTTTGAACTCTAGGGGGCACACCTCCTCTATAAGTAACCTAGCTGATCACTGTAATTCATGCACCTGTTATGGAGATACGTTTTCCAACCTGTTTCACTGTCTGGAACTGACAAGTAGAGCAATTGACAACTGTTCTGATTTAACCTTTCATTCACTATCATTCACTTTTGGACAATAAAACCCTGCAAACTGTACCAGCCGCAACTTGGACATTCTTCTATATTTACATCACAAACTTTGTTACTGAGTAGAGAACTAATTATGGGTGCATCGTGACGCCTGTCAACACAATCGGGGAGTGACAGTCAGCTGTTACGATTGGGGTAGTGAGGGAAGGCGAGGAGAGCTCAGTTGCGGACAGGAATGGAGGAGGCAGAGACGGCAGGATAACGTGTATACATATAGACTTTACTGAAAGACGACACGTTACAAAACGGAACATAAATAGCACAGCCGAGCTGGCGCTAATACACAACGAACTGAGGCACGAGAACGAAAACGGAATACTTAAACTACTTACAAACTTAGTACAAAAACAGCAAGGCACGGGAGAGATGACAGGAGGCACGACGGGCAAGGGAACACAGTGGTAACTGGGGGTAACATGGAGGGATGATGCCACAACCAGAAGAGAGGGAGACACACACTTAAATACCAAGACTAACGATGATTGACAACAGCTGGCCAGGCCAGTCCAAAACAAACATTTAACCACTAGACAATAAGCAATATACCAAAACACTAACCAGGGAAACCAATTCACACCAGGGTGGGGAAGTTCAACAACAACACACACAGTGACATCCCATTAATCATCCCATTAATCAAAGTAAGCATGTGAGTTAACAATGTAATCAATGTCTGCACCAACTGCTGGTGACCACTAGAGGGTGGTATGAGACTGGAGGAAGGTAGGCCTCCAATGTTCCTTCTCCCCCCACATCCCAAACGAGGGCTGAGTATGGGATCGTTATAGTACCCCCCCCCCCCCCCGAACGGGTGGCTTCCAGACGCTCGATAACAACGTCCGGGAATGGGCGAGGCCGGAGGCCGAGACCCCGGACCGAAGTGAGGGCGAGGACCCGGAGAACTGGGGCCGGGAGCCCGAAAAAAGAACCCAGGAGGGGCATAGCAGTCAGGGGGGCTGAAAACAGGTGCAGAGGCCCGGAGAGGGGGGCATTAGCTGGGAACAGAGGCCCGACGAGGGGGGGTGGGGATGGGTGCCGAGACCCGGAGAGGGGGGCTGGACCTGGGAACAGAGGCCCGATGAGGGGGGGTGGGGACAGGTGTAGAAGCCCAGGAAGGGGAGCTGGATCCCGGAGCCGGATCCTGGACGCAAGACCCTCCAGCCGCCGGACTAGGAACCGGATCAGGAGAGCCGGAACGGAGGTGCGGCGGCGACGACCCCCGGAGCAGGATCCCACGCAGACCATGGCGACGACCACGGCGAGGACCAGGACGCCGATCACGGCGCAGAGCTGGACCAGACGGGGAGCCAGGGTCAGTCGAGGAGCCGGGAGCCGGCACAGCAACCGGACCAGATGTAGAGGCCAGGCAGGGCACGGAGACCGGAGCGGTCTCAGCGGCGAGGCGTGGTGTAGGATCCGGGGATGAGGAGTCTGGACTCACTGTGGGGGAAAGGTTAGTTGGTTGAACCTGGCTAGTTACAGAGCCTAAGCTAGCAGTGGGAACTGTGCTAGCTGGGGAGGCCTGATTAGCTGTGGAGGCCTTGTTAGCAATACTAGCCTGAGCCTTGCTAGACCTCAGAGACTTGCTAGCTCTCGGAGGTCTGCGAACTGCGGGAGCTAAGCTAACTGTGGGGCCTGGACTCACTGTAGGGCCACTGCTAGCTGGGGAGACCTGGTTACCTTCAGGAGCTAGGCTAACAGTGAGGGTTATGCTAGCTGGTTGAACCTGGCTAGCTGCAGCGCCTAAGCTAGCAGTGGGGACTGTGCTAGCCGGGGGGGCCTGACCAGCTGCAGGAACAATGCTAGCTGGGAGGGCCTGGCTAACTGCAGGAGCTAGGCTAACGGTAGGGGTTGGATCAGCTGTGGATGCCTGGCTAGCTGCAGGGGCTAAGCTAGCAGATGAGGCTCGCCTAGCTGTCTCCATGAGAGCACAGACTTTGTCAGTCATAACCCTCATCTGAGGTGCCTGTGTTGGACTCTCCTTCGCTACGTTGTCTATGAGTTTCATCCAGAAGACCCATTTAGCTGGAGAGTAGTTGGTCAGATCCCTGTCTAACATGCCAAGCACAATGTCCAACGTCTCCGTGACTTTGTCCGCTGAGCTCTTGCGTGGTGGCGTCATTCTGTTACAATTGGGGTAGTGAGGGAAGGCGAGGAGAGCTCAGTTGCGGACAGGAATGGAGGAGGCAGAGACGGCAGGATAACGTGTATACATATAAACTTTACTGAAAGACAACACGTTACAAAACGGAACATAAATGGCACAGCCGAGCTGGCGCTAATACACGACGAACTGAGGCACGAGAACGAAAACGGAATACTTAAACTACTTACAATACTTAGTACAAAAACAGCAAGGCACGGGAGAGATGACAGGAGGCACGACAGGCAAGGGAACACAGTGGTAACTGGGGGTAACATGGAGGGATGACGCCACAACCAGAAGAGAGGAAGACACACACTTAAATACCAAGACTAACGATGATTGACAACAGCTGGCCAGGCCAGTCCAAAACAAACATTTAACCACTAGACAATAAGCAATATACCAAAACACTAACCAGTGAAACCAATTCACACCAGGGTGGGGAAGTTCAACAACAACACACACAGTGACATCCCATTAATCATCCCATTAATCAAAGTAAGCATTTGAGTTAACAATGTAATCAATGTCTGCACCAACTGCTGGTGACCACTAGAGGGTGGTATGAGACTGGAGGAAGGTATGCCTCCAATGTTCCTTCTCCCCCCACAGCCCAAACGAGGGCTGAGTATGGGATTGTTACAGTCGGCCACTACAAAGTAGGAAAACTCCCTCACGTGAAGAACTGAACCAGCCTTCCGTGAAGATGAAATTGTTTGGAAACCTCTGTTAATGAAGATCTGGATAAAGGAATTGATAGTAGCGTGAAGAACTGAACCAGCCTTCCGTGGAGATGAAATTGTTTGGAAACCTCTGTTAATGAAGACCTGGATAAAGGAATTGAAGGACGCCAAAGAGCTGTAATGCCCTACCACGAAGTGGAATTGTTTGGACGCTGCTGTAATTTATGAATGAAACATGACTCGTTGCTACATTGCTACATTGTTGCGCTTCCGTGCGAACGCTGTTGAGTATTGTAACGTCAGAATGACAAATTGATTAATTGTGATGCTGTGGGTTATGGAACGTATTGGATGCCGTAATATGTGGAACCATTGCAATTAATGTTGTCAGTCACTCTCGACGTGTGGAAACTAGACAGCGTCAGACTAATTGAATTGCGATACTGTGGATTATGGAACGGACTATGTGCCGTATTAATATGTAGAACCATCGCAATTAATGTTGTCTGGACGTGTGGAAACTAAAAGGCGCAATGGACTGATTTAATTCCGATACAGCAGTGGACTATGGAACGGAGAATTAAGTGGAACCATCGCAATTAATGTTGTGTGGAAACTAAATGACGTCGGGACATTGACAAACTAATTTAATTGCCATGCTGTGGATTATGGAACGTATTGGATGCCATAATATGTGGACCCATTGCAATTAATGTTGTCTGGACACTAAATGATGTCGGGACATTGACAAACTAATTTAATTGCCATGCTGTGGATTATGGAATGTACTGGATGCCGTAATATTTGGAACCATTGCAATTAATGTCCCTCTGGACGTGTGGAAACGAAATAACATTGGCACATTGACAAACTGATTGGTTACGATATTGTGGATATGGAACTGACTGTGTGCCGTATTGTTTGGAAGTGGAGCCATCGTAATTAGTGTCGTCACTGCACGTGTGGAAACTAAATTGTTCTCTTGGACATTGTAGATGTGTGGCAAATGCTATACTACATTACTGCATTCATAAGCAGGAAGAAACGCAAACCCTCTTTGAGGCTCTGACATCACGCTAAGTGAATGCAACATTCAAATTACAAAAGGATAAATAAAAAATAAAAAGAATAAATAACAATGTCTGAAGCCAAGATGAGGAAGAGGCAAACCAGTCATGGAGGTATGAAGACAGCCTCATCTATGCTAAGAGAGGCTGAAGCTGAAAAGGCAAGCTTAATGGTACGCCTTGCCAATTTAAAGAAAAAACAAGAGCTTGAGAAACAACAAAGAGATTTGAAATATGAAACATTGGAATTGGAAAACAGACAAGCCAAGCAAGCAGCCAAGCAAGCAGCCAAGCAAGCATCATCGATAAGAGTCTTTACTGAGAGGCGCAGCATTGAACCGGCCAATGAATATCATAATAATGATGCTGATAATGTTTTTATTAATCACTGTGTTGATTTCAGCTCCAAGGAGTATAAAATACGTAAACTCCCCCTTGAACTTCGCAAGTCGTGGTCGGAGTCCAGTTCATATTCCCTACAAGGAGTGGATTGGATGGGTTGAAGGTGACCTGCTGGGTCCTACCCAGAGACTTCCTCAGAATGAACCAGAGGACAATGGTGATGGGGGCGGTGAGGAAGAGGACAGCGGCGATGATGAAGAAGAGGACGACAAAGCGATCGCGCCTCATGTCCCCTCCAGGGAGTGGATTGTGGAGGGTGACCTGCTGGGTCCTTCCCAGACAGTTCCTCAGTATGAACCAGACGACAATGATGATGGGGACGGTGAGGAGGAGGACAACGATGATGAAGAAGAGGATGACGATGTTAAAGACATGGGAGGCAAGGATGAGGAGATGCCTAAGGAAGATAATTTCCAAGTCTTGGATTCAGGCAAACAAACTCCAATGGATGATAAAGATAATAACAAAATGGTTTCAGAGGAATCTTTACAAGATGGCAACTGTATGGCGACTATTCAAACATTTATGAAGTCACGAGAGACTAAACCGGGGAAATAATTCTACCTGCCAGACGCGCCAATTGTCAAGAAATCACTGCTCCAGGATACTGCGTTTGGTTACTTTATTGCAGTTAAAAACAGTTCATATAGTAACGTCATTAAAAGAAAATCACAGCTTGATTTAGTATTGTGTAGCATGCGGTCAGCAAAGTATGACTTCCCTGTTCACTCCCTCATTATTTCAATACCTGAAACTCGCCGGTGAACAGCTGACTTTACTACTACTACGACACCATGTGACCTCTTTGTGAATGACGTAACCATAACAACCCCTGGTCTATACCTGT
This sequence comes from Notolepis coatsorum, assembly GCF_963971535.1. Classification (NCBI taxonomy): domain Eukaryota; kingdom Metazoa; phylum Chordata; class Actinopteri; order Aulopiformes; family Paralepididae; genus Notolepis; species Notolepis coatsorum. The sequence continues at coordinate 169,643,470 of NC_140171.1, read as the reverse complement.
CACCAACATGTCGGCCCCTAATTATTACATAATCTCATTTCACAGTAATAATTACCAACACTTCAATTCATATAAAACACCACAATACAAATTTCTTTCCCTTTTTTTTTGTCTTTTTTGCGATTTTTTTTGTGCGCAAGGAGTTCATAAGGTCTTGATACTCTTCTTAAATCGAACCCCGCCCCAAAGTCAAGTCAATTCAAAGTCACGAAAAAGTCAAAATAGTCGTGAAAAAGAAACAAAGCCTTCATGACTCTGTCGACTCCTGAAGTAGGCAAATCTTCGTCACAGGTCTACAGCGAAAGCTGGTGCGGGTCTTAATTCGGACCTGTCGCACTAGACCGTTCCTGTCTGGCATTGTCTCTGTAATCCTCCCAATGATCCAGGAATTCCGTGGTGTGGAATCGTCCATTATGACCACTATGTCACCGGGGATGAAGTTCCGCTTGATCTTTGTTCTGTCGTTCCTGTAATTGTGGCAGATATGTGAGATGTCTACTGTTGAGAATTGATTCCACTTCGCAGAGTACTGTATGGAGTCCCTCCTCATCCTCTTCTCTCCATCCCATCCTCCTCTCGTCTTCTCCTCCATCCTCTTCTCTCTGTCCTCTCTTCCTCCTCCTCTCCTCCTTTCTCCATGTGCTGCTCTCTCAGCTTCTGCAAGTCGATTCTGAAACTTCTCCATAGATCCATATCTCTGAGACACCACATCACTGAGGCTGCGTTGTTCTCGCTCCGCCTGCTCCTTCATCCTCTTCAAACTCTTCCTCAACCAACCAACACCTCCATCATTCTTTACTGAGGCTTTATGTGCTGCAGTACCAGTCTTATGCACTGGGGGAAGACCACTCCCTCCATCTTTCCAGTATGGGTTCAACTCCAGCTTATGCAGACCAGCCTGTTGGATGGCCTCTGCCTTGGCTTTCTCCTCCTCTTGTCTCTTCTTCTCCTTTTTCTCCTTCTTGATCTTTTTTGACCTTTTCTTCTTCTTGGTCTTGAAGATGGTCTCCTGCTGTATCTGATGAAGACGTTGGTCCAGCTCTGGGAGGAGCCATGTGTTCTCTCCTCTCTGTATCTTCAACTCCTGCTTGGCCTCATTGATCACCTCCTGATGAGCTTTACGTTTATACTCCCTCTTCTCATTGATGCTGCTCGAGCTTTCAGAACTAGCTCCGAACGCTGCAATGACACTGTCGTCTCCTCCAACTGGTCTATTTACAGTCTATCCAAGCATCGTATTGACTGCATATGGCCCTCCATCCACACTTTGGATGACTTCCAGTGGTTCCAAGGCTCTGGGAACGTTCAGACCAAGTGTCGTGAGCCACATGTCTTGCAAGACAGACGTTCCCTGCACTCTCTGCTGATATGCGCAGTGCACAAGCATCCAAAGCAAACTCCATTCCTCTTTAGGAACTCGCTGTGAGCTCTCATCTCCAATAGAGTGCATGACTCCAGTGTGTGTCCACCCACTTTGCAGAAAAGGCAAGTCTTCTCATATCCATCCTTAACTCTGTTTTCCCAATGAGCATCTCTTTCAATCTGGGAATACGTTGTGGCAAAACTACTCCCTCTAGCCTGAAGACGAGGCACAGGTCTAGCTCTGCCACTTTCCTTGAAAGCCCCCACCATTGGAGTATCTTGTATATCTCCAAATATATTTTCAAATTTTCATCTCACGCTCAATAAAAATCACAATATCAGTAAACATAGCATGTTTGCGATGTCTTTCCTGGATGTTACATGCTTCTGTTCGCCACTTGTCCCTCAGCTTGTAGGGCAACTTCTTGATAACAGCAAGCATGTTTGCAGATGTGTTCAGGTCACATAGGTTATGCACGTCTTTCATGGCATTGCAGCATCCGCGCAAGAATAGGCTGTATGCTTGTAAGGCTTTCCCATCCTCCGACTTAATAGCTGGCCATGCACAGATTTTGTCCATGTAAGCGGATGCTATGACGTGCTCATTTTCAAAGTGTTCCTGGAGTAAAGCCTTCGCCGTAGCATATCCAGTGCCATCAGTCATGTGTTGACAACTTCTGACTAGTTGTTTAGGCTGCCCCCTGGTGTATTGCTCCAAATAGTGCAGGCAATCAACAGCATTGTCAGTCCTCCTTTCTATGGTCTGTTCAAAGGACTGCATAAAGCCATGGTACTGCAGAGGGTCACCTTCAAATGGTTAGATGTCTCTTTTAGGCAGTGAAGCAATGCATTGCTGATGCACCAACATGGAAGTGATGTCGTGACTGCTGTTGTTCCTGGAAACAGATTGTATGTCTCTATACAAAGACAATGGAGGCCCTGTAGCCTTTGGGACCGTGCTCTGTCTCTGTGTGGGCGCTGGGTACTCTGTAGCATTTGAGATCATAGTCTGGGTCTGTGTGAGTGCTGAGGGCTTCTGGAGGTATTTGGCTCCATCAGATTGGCTTTGCTTTGGCCTTGTGCCTCCAACATATGCAGGTTGTCCTCTTCCATCCTTGTGTGGTATAAATGCCTCTGCATTAATGTTGAGGCCTTTTTCAAAGTAGGATTCCATTCCATCCAATTTACGAGAAGCTGTACTCCACACCCCTGACCCAGAGGTTCTCAGAACATTCAGCCTTGCTGCCGATGCGGCTATGTCTGATTCAAGCTGAAGTTGTTCCTTTTGTTTTTTTATTTGAGCTTCCTGGTCTTGTAGAGCATGTTTTTGTTCAAGCAACTTTTGCCGAGCCATTAAGGCGGCCATGTCGGCCTCGGCTCTGAGACGTGTAGATGCATTTGAGGAAACATTTGATCTAATAGATCTTGAACCATAATTATTGCTACTATGGTTTGATATGCTGTCCCCTGGTTGAACATCCTCCTGAGCATAATGAATACTGTGCGACTGAGGCCCAGTCACTTCCACATTTCCCACACTCCCATGTTCTCCATTTTCCTCCTCTGCAGCCTCATGCTGCTGCATTTCAGTAGGCCTGTTATGAGCCTCTAACTGAGGTTTGTTTCCACTGGTTACTGAAAACCAGGCATTAACATCTTCAATGAATCCATCTTTATGTTTATTGACCTTTGAGAACCAGTCATTTTGTTTTTTGTATTTTATTTTTTTATTATCTTTTAAACAAACACATAAACAAACATGACAACACAAGATTAGATATACAAGCATTAATTAACAGTGCACATCCAATGAAATCAACCATTTAGTTAAATGTCTTATACAAGATATACCCCTGGTGTTCCACAAGGAAGCATACTAGGACCGCTACTCTTCCTAATTTATGCAAATGACATGTCGTCAGCCTGTGACTGCAACTTGTTCCTGTTTGCGGACAACTCAGCCCTGCTGGTCTCTGACAAGAACAAGTTGCAGGTTGAAAAAACCCTCAGCACGGAACTAGGCAAAATCTGCATATGGCTCGCTGATAACAAACTATCATTACACATGGGCAAAACAGAGTCCATTCTCTTCGGTTCAAATAACAAACTCAGCAAGACCGACGGCTTCTCAGTTACAGTGGGTGACAATATTGTCACAAGGAAAGACGAAATTACCTACCTGGGTTCCATCCTAGAGGCAAATCTTTCCTGTGACAAAATGGCATCCAATGTAATAAAAAAAGTCAACCAACGAACTAGATTCTTGTACCGGATCTCCTCTCTGGTAAACAAGAATACCCTGAAGACTCTAACAGGAGCACTCATTCAAGGGTACTATGACTATGCGTGCACCTCATGGTACCAAAGCACCTCAAAGGCGCTTAAAACAAAATTACAAACATCACAAAACAAACTGGTCAGACTACTACTTGACCTGAACCCCAGAACCCACCTCACCCCTGCCCACTTTGACAACCTAGGATGGCTTAGAGTAGACGACAGAGTACAGCAACTTGCAATGGGCCTGGTCTACAAGATACACTATACGACCGGGGTGCCCATGTACATGTCAAAATACTTCCCAAAGGTCAGTGAATACCACAACCACTACACCAGAGGAAGCTCAACAAATCATGTTAAACCCAGATTCGGCTCAAACAAGGGACTAAACACGTTTCGCAATTATGCCACAACAATGTGGAACGCCCTACCCAAAGCTGTAAAGGAATGTGAATCCCTGCCCACATTCAAAACCGCTCTTAAAGAGCACCTACGGGAGGCTGCAATTCGAAACTGGCCACCGTAAATGCCCAAAACCCCCACCACCTCCTAATAGACAGTCTCCTCCCCACCGCATGTATATATTCCCTCCCCGCCGTATGTATATTTCCCTCCCACCCACCCACCCCCTCCTAATGTACAGTCCCCTCCCCATCATATGTATATACTCTGTCAGGATCGAGGGGTAACAGTACTGTATATTTGAATACCGCTTATGTCACAAATGTATCAGTACCAAATACCTATATGTCCCTATGCCATAAATGTCATGTATGTTGTGTATGTCATAAATGTCTATATGAATTGAAAATGGGGGACCCTGATGGAAACAAGACAAACGTCTTTCTCAGGTCTGCATCCCCTTAACAATTGTATGTATTGAGCCGTACTGTATTGTACCCATTCTGCAATCTGTTAAATAAAGTTTTCATTCATTCATTCATTCATCCCTAATACCTGCTATCTAATACCCTACACACATATGCTCTTGCTCGCACCCCCCCGGACCCCCCATTGGATAATCCATCCATTATCATTCACTCCTGACCAGACATTCTCTCCACCACTTCTAACCACATTGTCATTTTGGATTCATTGAGACCCAAAATTCTAGCTGTAGATATTTCTAGATAAATCACATCGAGATATGTAAGAATCCAGACCTTCCGGCACATTTTTTCCGGTTGAAACCATCGTGATGCTATCAGCTTTTTAGCCACTGTGATACCAGATAAAACCAATCTCTTTAGCTGTATAGGTACTGCACACTCAAAAACATCATTCAGCTGTAATACAGAGGGGTGTACAGGTATATTCAGAGTTAAGAGATTTGATAATTGCTGGGTCGCTTCTTTCCAGAATATCTTAACTGGTGGGCAGTCCCAGTACATGTGCATAAATGTCCCCTCGTCCCCATTTGTACATAAGGAGCATTTGGAGTCTAGTTTAAGACCCATTCTGTTCAGTCTTATAGGAGTCAAGTATGTCCTGTGAATATAGTTAAGATTGATTTGTTGATGGTCCGGGTTCCTTGATGCAAGTCGAACATTTGCCCAGGCTTCTTGCCAATCAAAATCTTTTTCCAGGTCTGGTATATCCCTCCTCCAGACTGAGTCTAGGTGGAGGGTTTCATACGAGGACGTTAGTAATTGATGATAAAAATCTGATACAAAACCTCTCGATGTCTCTCTTTCTTAGAAGAATTTGTGGTATCTGTGGTGTACAATTGGTATCCTTAATGGAACACCGTGAGCCTTCAAACATAAGAATAACTGTGCGTAAAAATAATATGTGGAATTGGTGAGATACATTTTTTTTTGTATTTCATCATAACTACAAAAACCCTGTTTGTTGAAAACATCTCCTAATGTGTGTATGCCTTGCTTTTCCCATCTAGGGAATCTTATCGGTCGTTTTCCAATCAGGAGTGCATTGTTATTGAATAAGGGAGTATGATTATGCCATTTATGTGGGTTAGAATATTTTTGTTTGTGTTTCACGCCATATCCGGATCGCATGAGTAATTATGGGGCCAGTCATTTTGTTGTTCTTGTTCATCGTGTGGAATAAGAGGCATCAAATAGTTTATGTAGTTCATTAGAATTGTCAGACACTTGCATCAAAACGTCAAGTTGTGCTTTAACCAGTGCAACATTTTGCTAATTTTTCATGAGCTCTTTGACAGAGGTTATCAGATGTTTTATTTCCTCCACTTTCCCTTTGCGTTTCTTCGACTTTATTTGCAGAGCTTTTGCAGTGAGAGTAATTTTTCTCTTTTCCTTGTCCTGTTTTCCAACATTTGAACCAACTTTTATTCCACTCATTTTGAATGCACAAGAAAGTTATCACCATGAGAATCCAATTCCAATATCCAATGCATTCGCAAAGCCCGCCACATATATCAGCCACAGCAAACACGCAAAGAGAGCAGTGCAGCGCACGTTAATTGTTTGTTATCACACACATGATACAACTACAAGCTTGGGCCGCACACACACATCCACAGCGTGTTCAGCATAATAACAGTTTCCACTCAGCGGTAGAACCAGCTAAATTATTTTCCAAACGAACCAACATGGGTCCACAGCAGAACGCAACGGGTCGGGTTACATTACGGTAAATCCGTTGATATACGCTGGCTCGGTCCGGTCCTTTGTGCGTGCGTGCGATCATTCCATTGTTTGCATGCGTGCGTTGCTCCTTTGCTCCGCGTCCAATAATGTCTGACTTGTCGGGACCTTTCGTGGCTCCAATCCTTCGTTCAGTGTCACTTTTTGCTGACAAATGTATGGCGACTATCCAAACATTTATGTAGTCACCGAGAGACTAAACCGGGGAAATAATTCTACCTGCCAGACGCGCCGATTGTCAAGAAATCACTGCTCCAGGATACTGCGTTTGGTTACTTGATTGCGGTTAAAAACAGTTCATATAGTAACGTCATTAAAAGGCGAATCACGACTTCCGGTATGAGAGCAGACGGGTAGCACACCTGGTCAAATGAGCGAAAAAACTGATAAATAAAGACCCGAAAAGTGATTAAGAATAAAAGATGCACACGAGAAGTAAGGAGGAGATAACGATTGTGAAGGAAAGAGAAATGGAGGACTCACGAGAAGAGGAGAATTTGAAGGAACAGAGCCCCCGAAGCGAGGCCGAGAAGGGACAGGCGGAGGAAGGGGGAGGTTCCGCTGAGACAGACACGGGAATGCCAGGATGGGCTGTGGTCATGCAGGCCGGAATATTGGCGACCATAAAAATGAACATGGACACGATGCAGGCGACCATACAAATGAACACGGACACGATAAGGAACGATATTGGGAAGCTACGGGAGGAATTAAGGAAGGAACAGGAGGACTTCAGAGGCGAAATAAATACAGAACTCAAAATGGTGGATGAGAAGATGGCGGAGCAGGATAGGAACGTAACCGAGCTAGAAACAAGAGTGGCGCAAGCAGAAGAATGGAATACAGAGATACACGAGGTATTAACAAAAGCGATTCAACAACAAGAAAAGATGGAGTCAAAGATGTCGGATATGGAGGGGAGGTCACAGAGAAATAACATCAGAATATGGGGATTGAAAGAAGCGGTCGAAGGGGAATCGGTGACCCTATATGTGGAAAAGCTTATCAAAGAAGAATTGAAGGAGACGGGACTGGAAAAAATGGAGATACAGAGGGCCCACAGGGCGCTGGCTCCGAGACCGCAACCGGACAGACCCCCGAGGGCGGTGATTATTAACTTTCTGAGGTTCGAGGTGAAAGAATTGATACTTAGAACCGCGTGGACCAAGAAGATAGAAATCGAGGGGAAAAGGCTGTCGTTTGACCACGATTACTCGACAGCGGTGGCAATAACACGCAGGTCTTACGCGGGACTGAAGAGAATTCTGAAAGAAAACGGAATGAAATTCCAATCACCCATGACCTCGCTAAGGAAGGAAGGGACGGTGACATACGCGACGGCGCGGGAGGCGGCGGGGGAGATGAGGCGACGGGGGAGATGAGGCGACGGGGGATGCAGACGGCGGAGGACGGAGACGGAAGGAGACAGGAGGACCAGACGTTGAGCCTGCAACAGAGACTGGAGAAAGCACGCAAGTGGACCAGAGTAGGAGACCGGAACCTGGGAGAGGAGAGAGGAGAGAGAAGAAGGCCGAGGTGAGACGTGACAGACCGAAGATGGAGACAGACGAGGAGGCCAGAGACGGAGAAGGAGGGGAGAGGAGGCGGGAGGAGACGAACGGATGAGTACACGCACAAGGGATAGAAAAAATGATCCAAATAGTGACAAAATATACGAACTGAAATAACATATACATAAACACACATTCCCAGGTAGAGACAAGGTATAGGAACAGACGTGACATATACATGGACACGCAGTACAAACGCTGGTGGAGGAAATAAATGGAAATATAATTAGGTAAAATAGACGGAACACAAAACATATTGAAACAAATACATAGGCACACGCTGCGAGTAACAAAGTTGGAAGTAATTAAGGGGATAAATAAGCATCACATAGAAAATAGAGGGGGGGGAAAAGAAAGTAAGAGATAGGAAGAGGGGTAGACAGAGGACACCACACACTTGTTTGGGAGGAAGGAGGGACATTGGAACATGTGAGCCAGATTGAGAAAGACCTAGGAAATGGGGATCTTTGAACAGAAAGAAAGACACAGAGCGCTTTTGACCAGGAGCTCGACAGCACTAAAAACAGCAAGAAGGCTGGACAATTATGACGAGCGGTTGGGGGCAAGGGTTTCAGACCCCCACGCCGTCAGGAGGAGGCCTCTCACTAGGAGAGCAGTTACTCCTCACCCACCAGCAGGGGACAGGGGGGGACACAGGGACCCCCCGAACGCCTTGGGAGCACTTTATGTAGAGTTTATGTTTTTTATTTATGTTAATCATTATATGTATTCGGTGAAGAGAGCGGAGGCTACAACCGGAGGGGGAAATATGTGTGACATGGGGGGGACTGACAGACGAACGAAGAAGAAAGATGACAAAGGTTAAAGGTATAAAAATGATGTCGTTAAACGTTAATGGAATGAATAATCCGATAAAGAGGGGCAAAGTGATGTTGAAATGTAGAAAAAGTGAGATGCAAGTGATTTTTTTGCAGGAGACACATTTGATAGCACAGGAACATGAGAAACTGAAAAGATTTGGATATGAAAATGCATACTATAGTTCCTTTAAACAGACCCTGAGGTGAGCCACGTTAATCAAGAACACAGTAAAGTTTGAATTGATAAAATAAGTAAGAGACAAGGAGGGGAGATTTGTTCTGGTGAAGGGGAAAATGGAGGGTCAAATGGTTACGTTAGTGAATGTTTATGCACCCCCAGAGAGTGAGAGGGATTTATATGAGACCATTTTTTATATGATAGTGATGGAACTAGAAGGGATATTGATATGTGGTATTGAATCACGACTTAGACACCACGAGTACTAGGAAAGCGCGGCCGCAAATCAGCAGATATATGAATATTCAAATGACGGAAATGGGAATTACAGACGTTTGGAGGGGGATGCACGCCATGGACAGGGAATACACACATTACTCACACCCACACGTGACATATGCGAGAATAGACTATTTTTTGATGACGACGGGGGACAGTTACAGGGTACGGGAGAGCAGAATAGGAGTAGCGGACATATCGGATCACAGTGCCATATATCTGACAGTAGATCTGGAGGGAAGACGGAGGAACACGATCTGGAGACTAAATGTAGGAATACTAAATAACAAGGGGGTGGTGAGTCAGATCAAGGAGGAGATAGCCAGGTATAAGGAGGAAAATGACAACGGGGAGGTCGACCCGAACATTCTATGGGACACACTGAAGGTGGTGATAAGGGGGAAATTGATGGAGAAAACAGCAATGCTGAAGAAAGCCAGAACGGAGACATATCACAATCTGATAGGGAAGCTGAAGGATCTAGAGGGGAGACACCAGATATCAAAAGAACAGGAAACGCTCTGAGAAATCAAAGAAGTAAAGGCCAGGATAAATAGGGAATTATTGACGGAAATAGAAAAGAAAGCGAGGTTTATGAAACAAACGTACTATGAAGGGGGACCAAAAGCGACCAGACTGTTGGCTAGGAGAATCAGGACGCAACAGAAGTTAAACACAATACACACAATAAGAGATACAAAGACTAATGAAATATTGAGGGACCCAGCTGAAATAGAGAGGACATTTAGAGAATACTATGAGAAACTATACACACAGCCAAAGGCAGCGGGAGAAGAGGAAATAGAAGCTTATCTGGAGAAGCTAGAGTTACCATCGATAGGGAAAGAACAGAATGAAGAATTAAATAAAATAATTACGGAACGGGAACTGGAAGAGGCAATTAGTAGAGCTAAAAACAACAAATCTCCGAGGAGCGACGGATTCCCATCGGAATTCTACAAGACATTTAGAACAGAATTAGCACCCATGTTAGGGGCGGCATTCAGAAACACGATGGAAGAGGGCAAAATGCCCCCCTCGTGGAAGGAAGCCGTAATCACCACGATACCGAAGGAAGGGAAGGATAGAGAATTATGTAGTAGTTTCAGACCTGTGTCCATACTCAACGTGGATTACAAGATGTATACATCAATAATATCAAAGAGATTCGAGACGTTTATGCCGGACATTATAGATGAAGATCAAACTGGATTCATTAAAGGCAGACAGACACAGGACAACGTGAGAAAGACATTACACATAGTGGAGGAGATACAAAAACAAGGTGGTAGTGCGGTACTGATTAGCCTAGATGCAGAAAAGGCATTCGACAGTGTGAGTTGGACATTTTTATATAAAACATTGATGAGGTTCGGAGGGCAATGAAGATGATCAAGGCACTATATCAAGAACCGACAGCGAGAGTTAAGGTGAATGGCAGCCTGACGGATAGAATCAGATTAGAGAGGGCTACCAGACAGGGATGTTGTCTCTCACCAACGCTCTTCGCCGTTTTCATAGAACCACTGGCACAACTGATCAGACAGACCGAGGACATCAAGGGAGTAAGGATAAAGGGAACGGAATATAAACTAGGCCTATTTGCGGACGCCGTGATAGTATACATGAGGCAGCCAGACAAGAGCTTCCCGGCACTGATGGATCTACTACTGAAGGAATATGGCCACTACTCAGGATACAAACTAAACGTGACAAAGACACAGACCTTAGCATGGAACTATACCCCAACGACAGAAATTAGGGAGGAGTACGGGATAAGATGGGGCATGGACAAGATTAAATACCTAGGGGTGAACATCACGAGAGGAGTGGGGAAACTGTTTGAAGCGAACTATACACAGATAAATCAGAACATCAAGAGAGACTTAGAGAGATGGACAGTAATGCCCTTGGACTTCAATTCAAGAATAGAGGTAATTAAGATGAACATAATATCAAGGTTACTGTACCTGTTCCAGTCACTGCCGATACAAATACCACAGAATCAATTCAGGGAGTGGGACAGACTGATATCGAGGTTCATATGGGCGGGGAGAAGACCACGGGTCAGATATAAAACACTACAACTACCAAAGGAAGAGGGAGGGATGGCAGTACCCAGCCTACAAGATTATTATTATGCAGCACAACTGAGAGCAGTGACGTGCTGGTGTAACGACAGATATGAGGCAAGATGGAAAGACATTGAAAAAGAAGGGGAGGGATACAAGGTACAAGCTCTGGTGGGAGATAGGGAACTATTCAAAGAAAAAGAGGGACTGTTAGATCCAATCACCAAATGCACCTTGACCATATGGAACAGAGTAGTAAAGACACACAAATTGGAGAAGCAGTCAGGGGTTCTGAGATGGGTAGCACATGACAAGAGATTCAAACCAGGGAGGTTGGACCATGGATTCAGAAGGTGGGAGTGGGGGGGGGGGGGGGGGGGGGGGGGGCAACAGCGATATGCAAAATGATAGAGAAGGGGGAAATGCAGACACTACCAAAATTAAAGGAGAAATTTGGACTAGAAAACAGGGACCACTTCAGATATCTACAGGTTAGAGACTACTACAACAAAGAAATAAGGGGGGCCAAAGACGAAGAACAGAATGGAATAATCAAGATGATAGTATGGGCATACGAAGGGGGGCAAGGAAGAGTAATATCAGCACTATACCGGGCTATAATGAACAGCAAGGGACACACGACCGATTACATAAGGGAGAAATGGGAGAGAGAACTAGAGATAGGAATAACAGAGAAGGAATGGGGTAACATATGCGAGGTGCAACATTCAACAACAGGATCGAGGATATGGAAAGAGTTTGGATGGAAAAACATAATCAGATTCTTTATAACCCCAGAGTTGAAGGGAAAATATGCACCAACACAAAGGGCATGCTGGAGGATGTGTGGGAAGGAGGGGGCAAATCACACACACATATTCTGGGGATGTCAGAAGCTGAAGGGGTATTGGGAGGAGATAGGGGAGGCAATGATCAGAATATTAGGATACGGGTTACCACAAACGGGACTGGTGCTTTACTTAGGGGACCTGACACACGAGGGAATACAAGGGGGGGACAAGTATTTAATAAAGATAATGTTGATATCGGCCAGAAAAGCAATAACGAGACTGTGGTACAAAGAAGACCCACCGACAATAGCACAATGGGTAGGAATAGTAGAGGAGATACAGGATATGGAGAGGATAACGCACATGCTGAGGCTACAGGAAGAGAAATTTGGGGAAAGATGGGGAAAGTGGGAGGATTATAAAGGGAACGAAAACGACATCACAGAGGAAGGAACAAATGAAACACAAGAGGGCGAAGGGTAAAGGAGGAAAGAGGTTCAAGGAGGGTCTCTGAACCCATGTCACACACTTACTGTTTTCTATTTTCATTTTTGTTTAAGGTACGACAACCGTTTTATGTTTTTACATTTTATTATTTATGTATGTGGAAATTTTGCTTAAATCAGTGTGTTTTTTTTATTTCCATTTTTGAGTATTAACATTTTTATTGTTTTTGTCTTTAACGTTTATGTCTGTTGAATAGTACTGTAGATGTCATTGTATATGTTGTGATGTATGTCTATAAATGTTTAATAAAAATGTAAGTTTTAAAAAAAAAGGCGAATCACAGCTTGATTTACTATAGTGTAGCGTGCGGTCAGCAAAGTATCACTTCCCCGTTCACTCCCTCATTATTTCAATACCTGAAACTCGCCGGTGAACAGCTGACTTTACTACTACTACGACACCATGTGACATCTTTGTGAATGACGTAACCATAACAACCCGTGGTCTATACAGTACCTGTCACCAACAGCAACCAAGCTGCCAAAGATAATCTAAAAAGCCAAGGTAACAAGGTCCCCAAGGCAGAAGCACAAAATAAGGAAAGAATACCCAAGAAAGATGATAGAGCGGCGAAAAGAGAGAATACGACAAGAAAAAGCAACACGCCTATCAAAGATTCTGAAGGAGGAAGAAGAGAAAAAACACCTAGAAAAGAGGACAGTCCTGATTAACCCTGATGGAGAGTCACAACCAATGAACATTGAACATTGAACATTGAATAGACATTGAATAGACATTGGCTATATGCCTATAAGAGCTATGGCTCTGTTGTGGAAAGAAAAAGCATTATATTTTTCTTTGGCTCGAATAGATTTTGTTTGTTTATATTTTTAGAACAGTACCCATAATAATGGAACCAGTTGTTGGACCAAAGCCTGACCAACAGCCTAATGCTTTGAAATACTTTGAATGTTATTGAAATACCTTGACTGTTATTTGAATCACTAACTAATTTGTTCTTCCCATGCACAGGGACAAGTGGAAACCAGGGCCCTCATTTATCAACAATTCTTAGAAAGTGTTCTATTTCCGTTCTTAAACACAGAATTTAAAATGTGTGTACGTACAGAAAAATCGGGATTTATCTGTGTTGATAAATACCATTTGTTCTTAATGTCTATGCTCATGCACGATTATCCATATATGGTCATGAAACACCCCCATGGGATGTGAAATAATGGACTAAGCCGAGCGAACTCTGAGAAACTTCACGGAGAGCGAGATTGATCACAGAGGTCTAACCAACTAATTCAACGTATACAGCATTTCCCGTTGTGAACAATCTTATTTGGAAACATGACACACAGAATAATAGTATTTAGCGGTTTACTTTAAACAATATTTAATCGTATGATTATAGATATTTTTAGAGAATAAATAAATCCAATGAAGTTGTCAAGTTCACACTTCACAGACAACTCTGCTGAGGAGGAGGGATCGTGTAGACTATCTTCCGTGCGGCGGGAGCCAAGGATGTTGTCTGACCCAGTCCTGCTACAGAACCAGCACATTGACAGAAATAAATGACAAGCTGACCCGACATTAAGCACTGTAATGACTGAAATGAAATACATTTCAGCCGGCCAACTCTGCGCTCTACAATGCCTATTGTGCGCTCGTGAGCCTGTGGTTCTGGTCAGAGTCATTATGGCTTCAGGCCTGAATGAGTCGTGTTCCTCCCAGCCACCGGCAACGACATTATCAGCCAAATTTGCTCCATGCTCCAATGTGGGTATCAAATTGCGGTACAAATCAAGGAGAATGTGTCTCGGGTAGCGAACTCTACTTAATATTATTATGTTCTCTCTCTGCAAATAGACATGCCCTATATCTCTGAAAACATCTGAGCACACACCGCGAGAAGTATTCCTATAATAACGCTATGAACCAGGCTGAATTCATTCGGAAATACCTATTCCAAATGCTATTTAGGGTTTGACAATAATTACACTAACGTCGCTATTTTACAATGCACTATAGTGAATTACGGGTCATACAGAACACCTCATTGTTGAAACGAATGCATGAAACTGATGAAAGCATAATGCCATCCGTCTGCAGTCTTCATATTCTACCGCTGGGCGCCAGGTACGCACGGCCTGAGCTGTGCGTAAATATACGCACAAAGTCAAGCACACGTTCAAATTGATAAGTCCCACACATTGCTTATAAATGATCGTACGCACGGGTTACGCACATATCTGTGCATACGCACGATTGTTAAATGAGGGCCCAGGACCCAGTCAAGCTTATTTGTGTTTAGAACTATGATTTGAAATTGGTTATGTCGGTAGCTTCTTTGATATATATATATATATATTTTGTAATTGTGTTTTAATGCAAAATTAAGGGGCCGGCATGTAGAAGCAGAAACCGACTTGGTGGATTTGTATTGTTAGAATATTAGAATTCATATTGTTTAGACTAGGTGTCATATTTATGTTTGAACTCTAGGGCAGTGGTTCGCAAACTGTGGTATGCGTACCACTAGTGGTACTTGGTGGTACTGCTGGTGGTACTTAAATTTATCAAAACAACTACCAGATTCACTCATAACGTTATTTCGCATGACAACACAGCCCAGCTGTCAGAAACTGTACATTGTAACGTTATATAACGCAACGTTATATAGCGTTCAGTGGAGGTTTCTCTATGACAACACGTGAAACACAAATTCACTCATAATTCATAATTATTATTAATTTACATATATATATATATAAAAAAAAATATATATATATATATATATATATACAATTTAATTTTTTTTAATTATTATTATTTTATATTTTTTTATTAGAAAAGTTTTCCTCTGTAAAAAGATGCCAGTGAATTTTTTTTTCTTCAAAAATGGCCAAAATTGACAGCTCTGAGCAGGCCTGCACTGTAGTAATGACTGCAGTAATATTCGTGCAGATTCACTTCACAGGCTGACCCAATGTTAAATAAATAATAAATAACAGCCAATCGAAATAGGCTATTAACTTCGTCTATGCACGGTCTGTGCAGTTAAACTCTTGCCATTGAATGGAGGATTGAATGATTGACAGCCCTTGACATCCAATACACGGAGGTTGAATATGATTGGCAGCCTTGCAAATCCAATCAGAGATTGCTGCATTGCAAAGTCAAAACGGGACCAGCTGCAGGTCCGGAGGTTAGGTTTAGCTCGGGCCAATCTCAAGTTTCTCAAGTTTCTTTATTAGTTGTCATACAGAAGTACAGAATACTTTTATACAAAATGTAACAGAAAGAAGCATTTTGTATAAAAGTATTCTGTACTTCTGTATGACAACTAATAAAGAAACTTGAGAAACTTGAGATTGGCCCGAGCTAAACCTAACCTCCGGACCTGCAGCTGGCCCGTTTTGACTGTTTGAAAGAGCAAGCTAGTAGTTTAGTTGTTGTTTAGTAGTTAGTAAGCTGTACAGCTATAACAAGTCAAGTCAGGCTAAATTAAACTTTGCGCCAACATTAGGACCGAAGTATAAACCAGCAACTGAGCAACATGAAGAAGTGGACTTATGCATCTGGATCAGAAAAAATGTTGTGGATGAAAAAGTAAGTAGGCTACAGTGTTTGCAAAATATTGTATGCTAACAGTAGCTAGCCAGCTTAGCCTACATCACAATGATTATCACCAAGCTAACTTACTGTACACACTGTAGGGCTGGGCAATTAATCAAAACAGAATCGCGATATCGATTCATAGACCTATGCAATCTCATTTCTAAGTTATAACAATTTTTCTTTTAAACTATTTTTTTTTTTTACTTTTTAAATTATTTTATCTGGGTTGAACATGATTTGTGGAACTCCCTCTGGTGTTGTGGTCGTAGTATTCACTGACCTTTGGGAAGTATTTCGACATGCACATGGGTATCTTAGTGGTGTAGTGTATCTTGTAGACCAGGCCCATTGCAAGTTGCTGTACTCTGTCGTCTACTCTAAGCCATCCTAGGTTGTCAAAGTGGGCAGGGGTGAGGTGGGTTTTAGGAGTAAGGTCAAGCAGTAGTCTGACCAGTTTGTTTTGTGATGTTTGTAATCTTGTTTTTAGTGCCTTTGAGGTGCTTTGGTACCATGAGGTGCAAGCATAGTCGTAGTACCCTTGAATGAGTGCTCCTGTTAGAGTCTTCAAGGTATTCTTGTTTACCAGAGAGGAGATCCGGTACAGGAATCTAGTTTGTTGGTTGACTTAGTTTTATTACATTGGATCCCATTTTGTCACAGGAATGATTTGCCTCTATAGGATGGAACCCAGGTAGGGAATTTCATCTTTCCTTTTAAGATAAGATAAGATATTCCTTTATTGATCCCCTTGGGGAAATTCAGGCATCATAGCAGCATGGGGGAAGGGGGGGGGGGGTACAGGTAGTGAAAACAACACAAGCAGTGTGTCATGTATAAAGGTCTAATGACCATATAGAATATGACTGGAGCGGGCTGTACATGAAAACCAGCCCGTCCAGCGGATGCTTTAAGCACCGTCCCGAGCAAGTAAGAAACAACACAAGACGTTTTCCAAATAGTAAATTATATATTTATGGTGATAGGGATTGAAACCTCCACCATAATGCACAGGGGAAAAAGGTAGGGGAGGACAAACAAGACATACATATATACAAACAAACACTTAGTAAATAATATAAATGTAACTGTGCCAGTCATGGGACACAAAGAGAAAACCACACGATATCATTCCACAGCTACAGCTATGCGAGAAGGCAACCTCCTCACTCCACTCTGGAACGTGGCAGTGATTCAAATGAGGCGCCCCGTGTGTGTGTCATCCTCCAGACTATATCCCCTCATTCCACTGACTGCCCACAGGTGTACGAAGCAGGTGCAATCAGCTCAATCAGGGGAATGAGTGGTATCTGGAAAAAAGAGAAAGAAAAGCAAAATTAGGAGATGACACATCACACAAACAAAAATAACACAACTACTACTAACCATACTAACCGGAGGTTACATGGTGTTCAGAAATATGGCAATAATGATAATGAATCAACCCACGTATGTGACA
Source organism: Notolepis coatsorum (assembly GCF_963971535.1). Taxonomy (NCBI): domain Eukaryota; kingdom Metazoa; phylum Chordata; class Actinopteri; order Aulopiformes; family Paralepididae; genus Notolepis; species Notolepis coatsorum. Next base: position 169,625,953 of record NC_140171.1, on the reverse strand, counting down.
CCTCCCCCCATAGAAGTGAACCCACTGGGTGAACAAAACAGTATTGCCTATACAACAATGTCAGATTAGTACCGCCCCCCCAGACCTACCCTCTGGACAAGGCATCAGCCACAATATTGTCCACGCCCTTCCTGTGATGGATGACAATATTGTAGCCCTGCACCAGCAGGGCCCAACGCATCAACCTTTGGTTGTGGTTGTACATCTGAGCTAAAAACACAAGGGGATTGTGGTCCGTGTAGATCAGCACTGGAAGAGAGCTGGACCCCACATACACCTCAAAGTGCTGGAGGGCGAGGAGCATCGTCAGCGTCTCCTTCTCAATGGTGGAATAGTTCAACTGATGTTGCTTGAACTTCACCGAGAAGTAGCAAACCGGATGACGCACGTCGCCCTCTCCCACCTGTAACAGCACAGCTCCAGCCCCAGCAGCACTCGCGTCGACCTCCAACTGAAAAGGAGATGCAAAGTCAGGGGCTGCCAGAACAGGCGCACTGCACAAGAGGGATTTAGCAGCCTCGAAGGCGCACTGACATTCCGCGGACCACACAAAAGGCACAACGGGACTACATAAAGAGGTGAGAGGAGCTACCACCACCGAAAAGTTATTACAAAAACAACGGTAGTACCCAGCCATTCCCAGGAAGCGACGTAACTCGCGCCTCGTGGAAGGGGCTGGATATGCGAGGATCGCTGTGACCTTAGCGTCCACTGGACGGACCTGCCCATGCCCCACCTGCTTGCCCAAGTAGGTCACAGTAGCCTTACCAAACTCACATTTAGCGAGGTTCAAGGTCAAAGACGCCTCTGCTAAACGCGCAAATACCACCTCCAAATTAGCAATGTGCTCCACCCACGTGTCAGAGTACACCACCACATCATCCAAATACACATTGCATTTAGGCACACCCCCCAACACCATGTGCATCAAACGTTGAAACGTGGCCGGAGCGTTCCTCATCCCGAAGGCCATGACGGTGTACTGCAGAAAATGGTCAGATGTAACGAACGCTGAAATATCCGAGGCACGCTCTGTCAGGGGGACCTGCCAGTACCCCTTCAAGAGGTCGAGCTTCGTGATAAACACAGCGGGCCCAATACTGTCTATGCAGTCATCCATCCTGGGTAACGGGAATGAGTCAGGCACCGTTACAGCGTTTACCTTCCTGTAGTCAGTACAAAAACGGGGAGAGCCATCAGCTTTCGGAGCCAAAAGGCAAGGAGAGCTCCAAGGACTACGGCTAGGTTTAGCCATCCCATTCTCCAGAAGGTACAGAGCCTCCTTCTTCATTACCTCTCTCTTCGCCACTGGACATCGATATGCATGTTGCTTAATGGGGTTCGCACTCCCAACATCAACATCGTGCTCCAGGACGGACGTTCTAGAAGGCACATTAGAGAACAACACTGGATATGACAACAACAGTTGCCTTACATCATCACCCTGTGACTTGGGCAGGTACAGCAGACGAGCCGCGACGTCCCTCATGAACTCAGAGTTAGTCAAACGCCCCGTCTGCTGACCCTCGGACAACACCTTTAAATCATCGTCCGGCAGGGGGTTTACACATGTCAACAAAACAGCTGGAACAGCTCCCGGCCTCCCAGACTGCACCTCCTGCGTAGTCCCACCAGTTCGGGTGAGATATTTCTTTAACATGTTGATATGACACAACCGTGTCTTCCTGCGCCTCTCGGGCGTACATATCACATAATTGGTGTCTGACACTTTCCTCTCCACTCTATAGGGCCCCGAAAACCGGGCAGAGAGCGCTGACCCAGGCATGGGCAGCAAAACCAGCACCTCATCGCCAGCCTCGAACCGCCGCCCCACCGCCTTCTTGTCAAACCTCACCTTCATCTCCCCCTGGGCAGAGGCGAGGGCCTCCCTAGCCAACGAGGATGCACCGTGGAGACGCTCCTTACACTGGGAGACAAAATCACACATATTTGATGTAGGAGGAGAACCAGACAACATTTTCTCCTTGAGCATTTTTAATGGCCCATGCACACTGTGACCAAACACCAGCTCTGCAGGGCTAAACCCAAGTGACTCCTGCTTAGCATCCCTAATAGCAAACAGTACAAAAGGCACACCCTCGTCCCAACCACAACCCGTATCAATACAGTACTTTTTCAGCATTGCCTTCAGCGTCTGGTGCCAGCGCTCTAGCGCCCCCTGTGATTCAGGATGGTATGCACTAGACACCGTGTGACTGATACCCAAAGCCTGTAATGACTGATTAAAGGTTTTAGACATGAAATTCGTGCCTTGATCACTTTGCACAGTTTTTGGTAAACCAAAAGTAGCAAAAAACTTGTTTAGTGCCTTGGTAATGGCCGGGGCCGTAATTGTCCTCAGAGGTATCGCCTCTGGGAAACGGGTGGCAAGACACATAATAGTTAACATGTATTGATCTCCTGCCTTTGTTCCCAAGCAGGGGACCCACACAGTCAATGATCACATGCTCAAAAGGTTCCCCTATTGCTGGAACGGGGTGCAGGGGAGCTGGAGGAACCCCCTGATTCGGCTTCCCCACTATTTGACATGTACTGCAAGTACCACAAAAGTCTACCACATCGGCCTTCAGACCGGGCCAAAAGAAATTCTGCAGGATCCTGTCATAAGTTTTAGAGATACCCAAATGACCAGACCAGATATGTTCATGTGCCAACATCAAAACGTGACGCCTACACTCCACTGGCAACACCACTTGGTGCACCATACTCCAGTCTTCTCCACACTTCAAGTCTGTCACACCTGGCCTAGCTACCCAGGTGCGCATCAACACCCCTTTTTCCATCAAAAAGGTGTGTTTCCTACTGTCAGTAGTGCTGGCTACTGCCGCAAAACAGCTTGATAGGGAGGAATCATTCCGCTGGGCATCGATCAATGCTTGACGTGCCAGTGGCAATGGTACGTCAGAAAATTTGGGATTTACCAGCGTCCTCTGAACGCTACTCACACACTTTTCCATCTCGCCACTAGATGGCCACCTGTCCTCAGCTAGAGCCTTGCCACAGATAGAGTCACCCAGCGACACTGCTTGCTCTCGTTTCCTCTCCTGAGCCCTAGTTACAGCACAGACAGGAAAAACATTTGGGTGACTTTTAATCAACGCATCGCACAGAAACTCAGACACTGGGGCGTCCACTACCTCCAGAACAGGAATTACCTTTCCCCCGGCTATATCATTCCCCATGATAAAATCAATTCCGGCTACCGGAAAAGACGAACGAACCGCCATGGAAAAACAACCTGTGACTAAATCTGATTTCACATGTATCCTATGTAAAGGGGCGGGTGTAAAACCCATTTCGATACCCCGCACAATAGCACTTGATTTACAAGATGACTCCTCATTCAACGGCAACACATCCGCCAGGATAAAGGACTGCGAACCACCCGTATCACGAAGGATTCTCACCTCCCGTTGGTCACAGACTTCACCCGACAGTGACACAAAACCAGAACAAATAAAAGGTTCAAAACAACTGTCTGGTTTCTCCTGCTCTGGGCGTGATACAGGGCCAATCAACCCCACCCCCTTTGGTTTCTGAGCTGGTCCCCTAGTATCTTGCCGATCGCGCAATGCATAACAGTCCGCCACCAAATGACCTAGCTTCTTACAATAATTACACACAATGCCCCTTCTAGACGGCGGTGAGCGCGATCAGAATGCTCGCTCGTCACCTCCCTGATACGGCGACTCAGAAGGAGAGAACGCACCACCTCCTACATACACATAATTTCGCACAGCAAAATTTTTGTGGATCAATGCGAACTCGTCTGCTAAAATTGCAGCTTCCTGGAGGGTAGAAACTTTGCGTTCCTCTAAGTACACTACAATGCGTTCGGGCATGCAGTTCTTAAATTGCTCAATGAGGACTAACTCGCTCAAAGCTGCGACGCCATCCACGTTACATGCTGCACACCAACGATCAAACATAGTCCGTTGTTCACGGGAAAAATCAACATGTGTTTGAGAGGGAGCTTTACTTAGTGCCCTAAATCGTTGCCTATACGCTTCCGGCACCAATTCATATACGCGCAAGACAGCTAGGGATGGGTACCTTTCACATTTGAACCGATACCGGTACCGGTACCTGTGAATCGATACCGGTACCCAACGGTACCTTTTTTCGGTACTTTAGTCTCAAGAAATTTAATTTACCTACCTCAGTCGTAAAAAAAAAATCCAAACTTCAAATAACTACAATTTCGACAGTTTTTGGCTTGTCATTGCTCCGACTGCTTTGTTGTTGAATCAAGTCAAATCCTAGGTAAGCATATATTGTGCGTGTGAACGTTGACATGAAAATAAAAAAGTTAAAAAAAAAAGTTAAAAAAAAGTTTAAAAAATAAAAATAAAAAAAGGTTTCTCACTTGATTCGATACTCGGTAGTACCGACGTGTTTCGGTTCGGTACCTCAAAAGTACCGAATTCGGTACCCATCCCTAAAGACAGCACTCTTCACTTTCTCATATACCACGCTGTCTTCCATCGATAATGACCGGCACGCCTCCTGAGCCCTACCAGTGAGTCTGCATTGTAATAAAATCGCCCACATGTCCTTTGGCCAATGCAAAGCCCACGCTATATGCTCAAAAGCAGAGAAATATGATTCCACTTCAGACTCCCGAAAAATGGGAACTAAAGAAATATGCTGCCCAATAATAAAAGGGGCCTGGGAGACTTCAGTTGAGGAGGAGGAAGAGCCACCACTCTCCAACTCCATCCTTCTTATAGTCACCTGGAGCGCCCTGTCCTTCTCCTCCTTTTCCCTCAGCATCTCTCTTTCCTCCCTTCTCTCTTCCCTGTCTCTCTCTTCCTTCCTCTCTTCCCTGTCTCGCATAGCCGCTCTCTCCTCCATCTGGAGACGGGCCAAACGTCTACTCGATTTAAGAGTGGGAGAAGAAACAGAGGCACGTCCTGAGTGTACAGAGTTATCACTGTCATTCTCCTCCCCCTTGGTAATGCCACCTCTCCGTTTTTGTCTTCTCAGAGACATTTCCCTGGGCTATGGGCAAACTAAATATATTTTTATCCAACAACCCAGCCAGCACGATTGCTTTCAACTCCTCCTTACTTTTCGAACGTTGGACAGTAATGCCATAATGTTTGGCGACACTACACAAGTCTATTTTTGTGCAGATATCAATTTGATCCCTCGTAGGGTCCGCCAAAAAAACGTCCAAAGTAAAAGCCGCCCCAGCCATACCTCTTGCAGAATATGACTATGCCACAAATAACATATGTATAAATACCCTGTGCTCCCGTAGCAACCCGCGTTTACCACCAAACAAATAACAGGCACCAGGAAACATCCACTCACCTACTCCACAATATCCGTGCGTAACACATTTAATCGCCACATTCCGCAGTATACATTTTAACCAATCTGATTTAATGCCCACATCTACCATTCATGAAAACAATAAACATTGGTCCTAACCACCTAACTAGGATCACCTGTGTCACTCTAGCATATCCCCAGCTAAACTACTCCCCTAGCGGGACGAGGCTACACATATCTTCAGTCGCTTACCGATTTTATTGCGCGCTCCACCGGAATTACGACGCGTGCCCCCCTCCCACTAACCAGGCAGGTGATCGCCCTGTTACCTATGTGGCAGAAAAAAGATTTAGTTAAGAGTATTACACACAAGAACGGTTTACATCAATCAAACTGTGTAGCACGGACAATGGAAACACAACAATATAACTTACCAATGAAAAACAAACGCTATCTTACCTGACATGCTCCAATCGACAAGTTACAATGTTACATAACAAACAAGGAACTATACAATTGTGCAAACTAATGAGCCCCCATGTCATGTACAAAGGTCTAATGACCATATAGAATATGACTGGAGCGGGCTGTACATGAAAACCAGCCCGTCCAGCGGATGCTTTAAGCACCGTCCCGAGCAAGTAAGAAACAACACAAGACGTTTTCCAAATAGTAAATTATATATTTATGGTGATAGGGATTGAAACCTCCACCATAATGCACAGGGGAAAAAGGTAGGGGAGGACAAACAAGACATACATATATACAAACAAACACTGGGACACAAAGAGAAAACCACACGATATCATTCCACAGCTACAGCTAGGCGAGAAGGCAACCTCCTCACTCCACTCTGGAATGTGGCAGTGATTCAAATGAGGTGCCCCATGTGTGTGTCATCCTCCAGACTATATCCCCTCATTCCACTGACTGCCCACAGGTGTACGAAGCAGGTGCAATCAGCTCAATCAGGGGAATGAGTGGTATCTGGAAAAAAGAGAAAGAAAAGCAAAATTAGGAGATGACACATCACACAAACAAAAATAACACAACTACTACTAACCATACTAACCGGACTAACATGGTGTTCAGAAATATGGCAATAATGATAATGAATCAACCCACGTACGTGACACAGTGTAAACAAATAGGTCAATATAATTTACTATCTAACTAACTGAAATATATTTTCACAGTGTCACATAAGGTGCAGTATGCATAAGGTAGTGTTATAATTTACTATCTAACTAACTGAAATATATATTATTCATTATTCACAGTATCACAGTATCCACATAAGGTGCAGTATGCATAAGGTAGTGTTATTGTCCTACTTGGGTTCCTATTAGTTCTAGGTCGATGTCTGGCAGCAGTTGCTGCCCACTGTTGTGGAGCCTGATGGCAACTGGTATGAAGGACTGTCCGAGGCGGTTAGTTGAGTGTCGGGGGGGTGTTACGATTAGTACGCTTCTTAGTCATGTTGGACCCAGATGGCAGAGTATAAATTGATGAGACCGGAGACAGAACGTGACGATTAACGGTTTACTTCACAACACATACACGTACACACACAGGTAACATTTATCAATGATCGCGCCCAGCAGGGCAGGACAGACAGGACTATATACACACAGACTAATTGACAAGACACAGAGGGTAATTTACAAACAAGACACAGGTGTGGTAGACAGAAACAATAGAACACAGAGTACACTGGAAAACAATAACAAATAACCAACCAGACTAAACATAATTACAAACCACAGACAGGGGAACACAGACTAACACAGTGGAGACAACAACAACAACAACAACAACACAGATAGTACACATAACAGACACAACTGACAATAAACAATAATGAGTTGGTGTGTGAGCTGATGCCAGATCGGCATCAGCCCACCGGTTGGAAATGATGACTGAAAGTTATTGTTATTGATGGGAGGTTGTGAATATAAATGTCTGGATCCTGATCCCATAGGACCAGGACCGGAGAAAGTGTTACAGTACCCCGCCCTCGAAGGTCGACTCCCAGGCGACCCAACAGGCCCCCCGGGAACGGGGAGGGTGGGGGGGACGGAAGCCGCATCAGCGAAAAGAGGAGGGGGGAGGACGGGGGTTCGAGGGACGGGGCCTGCGGGAACAGGAACGGGGGGAGGGGGCTGACGAGGAGGGCTGGAGCAGGGAAGGATGGGAGGAAGAGACGACGGCTCCGGAGCGCGACCTGGGGCTGGGGTCTCCACGGTGGCGAGACCCCCCGCCGAACCCCGAACCGGAGGCTCCCTGGCGACAGGACGCGGTGCAGGACCCCCAACCGGGGTCCCTCCGGCAGCGGAATCCGACGTCGTCCTCCAGGTCTGCCATGGTGGTGGCTCATTTTCTGGAACCTCCCAGGGCGGAGGAGACCTCGACCAGACCGGCGAGGAAGACCTGCGGTCCTGGGAACCCCTTCCCCTGGGGCTGTGGCGTCGGGATCCGCGCCCCGTCCCCGACGCTCCCCTGCGGACCAGGCGACTTCCCACCCAGGGATCCAGCACCGGGGTGGCCGCGGCGCAAGCACCCGATATCATCGGTGCCGCTGGCCCAGCCACTGCGTCCCATGGTGCCAGACCCAGAGCGGTCGCCTGGTCGGCACGCAGGATGGAAGCGCCCAGGATCCCGAGCGCGAAGCTGGCTCCGTCTCTCCTCTCTGCCGGGTCCAAGTTCGGCGCGATCATTCTGTTACGATTAGTACGCTTCTTAGTCATGTTGGACCCAGATGGCAGAGTATAAATTGATGAGACCGGAGACAGAACGTGACGATTAACGGTTTACTTCACAACACATACACGTACACACACAGGTAACATTTATCAATGATCGCGCCCAGCAGGGCAGGACAGACAGGACTATATACACACAGACTAATTGACAAGACACAGAGGGTAATTTACAAACAAGACACAGGTGTGGTAGACAGAAACAATAGAACACAGAGTACACTGGAAAACAATAACAAATAACCAACCAGACTAAACATAATTACAAACCACAGACAGGGGAACACAGACTAACACAGTGGAGACAACAACAACAACAACAACACAGATAGTACACATAACAGACACAACTGACAATAAACAATAATGAGTTGGTGTGTGAGCTGATGCCAGATCGGCATCAGCCCACCGGTTGGAAATGATGACTGAAAGTTATTGTTATTGATGGGAGGTTGTGAATATAAATGTCTGGATCCTGATCCCATAGGACCAGGACCGGAGGAAGTGTTACAGGGGGGTATGAGTCTGTGGCTTCCTTGTCACCTTCACCTAATATGTTTTGATCTGGTCAGGTGCGCTGTCACCTAAAATGTTTTGATCTGATCAGGTGCGCTGTCACCTAATATGTTTTGATCTGGTCAGGTGCGCTGTCACCTAATATGATTTCATCTGGTCAGGTGCGCTGTCACCTAATATGATTTCATCTGGTCAGGTGCGCTGTCACCTAATGTTAATATGTTTTCATCTGTGTCCACTGACCACTGACACACAGTGGGGGATGTTTTAAAAATATAATTTAATATAATATAATAATTTGTGCTTCACCTAAAAATTTGGTCAGCAGCCTCCACTGATAGCGTTATTTCACGTTTTTATTCATAGCGTTATTTCGCGTGACAACACAGCACAGCTGTCAGAAACTGCCCATTGAGGGGGTTTGAATCACTGTACATCAGTGGAGGCTGCTGACTGATTAACTAGAAACTGTACATACAGAGTTAAGTGTACTGTACTGTACAATACAGAGTTAAGTGTGTACTGTACATACAGAGTGTAGTGTACAATACAGAGTTACAGTAGACTCTGTATGTACAGTACACACTTAACTCTGTATTGTACAGTACACTCTGTATGTACAGTACACACTTAACTCTGTATTGTACAGTACACTTAACTCTGTATGTACAGTACTCACTTAACTCTGTATGTACAGTACACACTTAACTCTGTATTGTACAGTACAGTACACTTAACTCTGTATGTACAGTACACACTTAACTCTGTATTGTACAGTACAGTACACTTAACTCTGTATGTACAGTACACACTTAACTATGTATGTACAGTACACTTAACTATATGTATTGTACAGTACACTCTGTATGTACAGTACACACTTAACTCTGTATGTACAGTACACTCTTAACTCTGTATGTACAGTACACTCTTAACTCTGTATGTACAGTACACTCTTACTGATTAACGATAGGTTATGTAGATAACCTAGTTATATTAGTATAGGCTAAGCGTCCCGCTCTGAGCCTTACGAGATACTTCCATCTCCTGTGATACCTAATGTATCTCCCACGAACAAAAAACACATGCACCCCACCTGTATGGGGCCCCGCCCCTTATGGTGGTACCACCCATATAACCATGACTCTGGTCATGAAACACCCTTCCTCGCCAAAAACCCGTCCCAGGAAAAGACCCCTCAAGAGGGAACTCAGGGCGCGCAGAGCGGGACGCTTAGCCTATACTAATATAACTAGGTTATCTACATAACCTATCGTTATATATCGTATAGCATCGCGTCCCGCTCTGAGCCTTACGAGATAATGGGGAAGAGCGGGCGCGAGACCCGACAGATGTACCCCCTGAGGACCCGTAAGCCACAGACCCCAGAACCGCCTGGGAGACAGAACCCCCGGTCATGTCCATGAGGTAAAACCTTACAAAGGGGCCCGGTGAGGACCATGAAGCTGCAGCACAGATGTCCTCCACCGAGGCCCCACCCAGGAGAGCGGCAGAGGCAGCCACCCCACGAGTGGAGTGCGCCCTGACGCCCCCAGGGGGATCCTGCCCAGCCAATGTGTAGCAGAGGGCAATACCCTCGCACAACCAATGGGACAGGCGCTGCTTCGACAGTGCCTTACCAGCACGAGCCCCACCGTAACAGACAAAAAGCTGGTCGGTAACCCTGAAGTCCTGAGTACGGCTGAGGTAAAACCCCAAAGCACGGACTGGACATGACAGGTGAAGGCCCGCATCCAACTCACTAGTGTGAGGAGGAGGACGAAAAGCCTGAACCACAATATCCCGGGAGCGGAAAGAACTCCGGATATTCTTAGGCACGAAAGCAGGATTAGGTTGCAGAGTGGCACCGCAATCGGTCCGAAAAGACAGGCACTCTGGACGTACCGAGAGAGCACAGAGCTCACCCACGCGTTTAGCGGAAGTGACAGCCAGTAGGAACGCGGTCTTGAAAGACAGCCGTCCCAACGGCGCCTGCTCGAGCGGCTCAAACGGGGCCAAAGACAACCGACCGAGGACCAATTGAAGATCCCAAGTCGGAGCCAAGGAGCGTTGCACCGGCTTAACGCGTCGAGCGCCAAGCAGGAAACGCTTCACAAGAGGGTGGCTGAACAAGACATCCCCCTCAAATCCCTCATGATAGGAGGATATAGCTGCTGTATATACCCTCACTGTCGAAGCCGACAGACTATCAAGGAGAGACTGGAGATAACCCAGAACAGCATCCAGGGGGCAGGAGACTGGGTCCCAGCCCCCCCCCTTACACCATTCTTGGAACGCACGCCACCTGCCCGCGTAAACCGCGACAGTGGTGGGAGCATGCGCACACCGGATGGTATCAACCACTGCGGGATCCATCCTCTCCAGACTCACCCTCCCACCAGCCACACCACCAGGCGTTGACCCAACACCGGAGGCTGGACAAGCACTCCGTTGTGCTGCGAGAGGGCCGTCGCTGACCACGGAATGACCCAAGGAGGAGCGACCAGAAGCTGGATTAAGACCGGGAACCACACTGACGTGCCCCGGTCCGGCGCGACCAGGATCACCGTCCTGCGCTCCCTCCGTATCCGCTCCAACAGCTGACTCAACAGCTGTACAGGAGGGAAGGCGTACAGAAGACCGGGCGGCCACGGAAAGGTCGAGAAGGCATCCACCCCCAAGGGGGGATGATCCGCTCGACTGAGCGAGAACCACAAGGGGCACTTGTGAGAACGTCGGCACGCAAACAGATCTACCGAGGCCTCCCCGAACCGATCCCAGATCTGTCTGACTATGTCGGGGCGGAGTTCCCACTCGTCGCGACGAGGACCGCCCCGAGACATTATATCCACCGCCACATTTTCCGTACCAGGAACGTGGAGCGCCCGCAGACTGCGCAGCCTGCGGGATGCCCATAGCAACAGTTCGCGCGCCACCCGGAGCAGGCAGGCGGAACGAGTCCCACCCTGCCTGTTGATATACGCCGCCGCCGTCACATTGTCCGTCCTGATCAAAACATGTTCGCCTACCACCAGGTGGCCGAGCCGTTTGAGGACCAGGAGGACCGCCTTCAACTCCAACACATTGATATGCAGGACAGCTGGGTCGGCATGACCCGTCCAGCTGCCCCCCACTGCGTGGGTCCGAAACGCCCCTCCCCAACCTGTGAGAGAGGCGTCGGTGAAAACCGTGACGTGGGAGCCACTGCTGCCCATGGGGACCCCAGCGGAGAGGATACCCAGCCTCCCCCAGTGGGCGAGATCCCCCCATATCGACAAAGGAACCGTCAACCGTCTCCCTTTGCCCCACACCGGATCTATTCTCAAAGAGAGAAACCACCTCTGTATCCGCCTCATAAAGAGGAGGCCAAGAGGAACTACCGTGTGGGCCGCCGACATAAGGCCCAGCAGACGCATCACCTGCAGCGCCGTAACCGTCCCTCCCAGACGGAAACCCCCGAGCGCGTGACGGAGAGCCCCCCGACGCTGCTCCGAGAGGGTCGCAAGCATGGGCTTCGACCTCAATGTCAAGCCCAAGTACTCCACCTGTTGACTGGGAAGAGGGGTACTCTTCTTCCAATTCACAGCAAAACCCAGGCTGGTGAGGAATTCCACCACCAGTCGAGTATGAGACCTGGCAACCTCCTCTGAACGGCTGAGGAGCAGAATGTCGTCGAGATAGAACAGAACTCGAATCCCCCGATGACGTAAAGGCCCCAGAGCAGCCGCCACGCACTTGGTGAATGTGCGGGGAGCCAGAGAATAACCGAACGGCATTCTGTGGTACTCGTACGCTACGCCCTGAAACAGGAACCGTAGGAACTTCCTGTGAGGAGGGAAAATGGGTATGTGAAAATACGCATCCTTCAGGTCTATGGAGGTGAACCAGTCCCCCCTCCTGACAGCAAGCAGAAGGAGTCGGACGGTCAACATCCTGAACGGTCTCACTACAATCAACCGATTGAACATGGACAGATTCAGTATAGGTCTGACCCCCCCAGTTTTCTTGGGCACCAGAAAATAACGGGAGTAGACGCCTGACATTGCGTCCTCTCTCGGGACCACAACGACGGCCTGCTTCGCCAACAGAGATTGAATCTCGTCGGCCAGGGCTGTCACCGCGCCCGACCCTAACAATAGGGTTGGCACCAAACCTGAGAACGGAGGATGGGGCCGCGCAAACTGCAAAACCAGCCCCGCCTCCAACGTTCTCCTCATCCACCGATTCAAGGGACATTCCCGTCGCCATATGTGAATATAATCCCACAGCGCCCCCGCCGTCAACTGACGCTGGGCCGCAAGGAACAGCAGATAATTGGCCCGGTCCCCCCCGTCGTGCAAAGCACCCAAGGGGGGACCCCGACAGAAAGGGCCGGTTTGATACGGGAGAAGCGGTCATCAAACTTGTGGACACACACTCACCCCCTGAACACCCCTCCAGCACACGCTGAGGAGCCGTTCCGCAGCCAGACACGCAAGGCCTGAGGACCCCATGGGCTCCTACACGCCGAAGCCCTGCAGTGATATTGCTACCACTCAAATCACGCCAGCCTCTCCTTTGCAGACCACTGCCGGTTTGACGGGAGTGGGAGGCAACAGCGCGATACCCCGCCTGGCGAGGGCGAAGCCGGGGTAACCCCTGCTGAGCATTCAACAGAAGAGGCACCGAGTCCCCCTGCTGACCACTGGAGCTAGTGGCAGCTGCAACACCAGGTTCCACCCACCCACAACCTGCGGTGTAGGAACCACGCGACGACGGAACATTCTCACGGACAGACCCAGGCTCAGCCATCAACTGGGTGTCAGCCCCTGTCTCCATGAGAAGTGAAGAATGGGGCCGCATACGCTTCAAAGAAGGTTCGCGGCCCGCAGCCAAAGGAGAACGCTCAAAGCCCCGCTTCCGGGGATACCAGAGAGAGGACTGAACGGGGAGCGGGCTGCTCGCGGCAAAATGACGACGGGGTGGTTTACCAACCCCGAAATCACCCAAAATGGCCGATCCCTCGGCCGCCAAGACTGTCGGCCTTGCGAAACCCTGTCGATTCTCCAACCAGGGCACCACTGGCGGGGGAAACATGGCCGCCTGTCGAGGATCTCGCCACAGTCGTTGACGAGACCGTGCTCCCACCCCTGGCTGCACAGCGTGAGGCGGTGTAGGACCCGAATCAAAAACCGCCTGCGCCTCCACAGAACGCCCAAAAAGACTATCTGTGGAAAAAGGAGTCGTGAGGAGAGAAAACCTATCCTCTTCCCCAAGAGGAGACTGCTCCAACCAAAGATGCCTAACAACCAAAGTCGATAGCATCCGAACCCTCCCCGCAGTTATAGCTTGCGACTGAGTCAAGATCTCTATAACACCACAAACATGAATCACGTTCATAGTGTCGGTTGGACCCAAAGACCTACAACCCGACGCCATCTTGGATAGGAAAGTAGCCAGCTGAGCCACAACACTGGCCGCCGCTAAATGCCATCCTGCAGCAGTATACCACTCATTCGTCCATACTGCCACCCTCCGAGCCGACATGCTATCAAGCAACGGCCGGGCGGAACGTCGTTCATCCCCGCCTGGGCACAAAAAAGAAGCTACCTGGCTACTTAGCCAAGGTACCCCCGGGCTGCACCCCGTCGTCAGCCCCTTCACCCGCAAAAAAGGTAAATAGAGCTCAGCGAACTCCCCCACACCCACCACCGACTGACCTTCATCAATGAAGGTGGCAAGAGGAGGGAAAAGCGGAATCCCGCGGCGGGGATTATTAGACATTCCAGCGTCAACATCAGCGTTAGCAGAAGAAGCAGCAGTAGCATTAGCATTAGCAGTAGCAGTAGCATTAGCGTCAACAGCATGTTCCAGGATCGCCAAGACATCGCCCACTACAGTGGAACGATCGCCAAGCCGCCCCGGCCCTGGTGCCGAAACATACTCCACAGCACGACCAACACCGACATCGACGCCTACTGACACAGACCTCACCTTTGTACAAGCCGACCCGTTAGCCAAACCTTGTACGCTGCCCCTCGGTCCGTCGCCGTCAGCCGAGGAACCACCAGCATAGGTCTGCGTCGTCGAAACAAGCTCCGGAGAATCCAGGGAAACACAATCCTCCGGTAAGCCCTCAACATTATTAATCTTCCTTAATCTTTTCATTCCGCTAGCTCGTATGGTGCAAGCATCCAGTACGCTGGGACGAAAATAGAGGAAGGGTGTTTCATGACCAGAGTCATGGTTATATGGGTGGTACCACCATAAGGGGCGGGGCCCCATACAGGTGGGGTGCATGTGTTTTTTGTTCGTGGGAGATACATTAGGTATCACAGGAGATGGAAGTATCTCGTAAGGCTCAGAGCGGGACGCGATGCTATACGATATATAACTAGAAACTGTACATTGTAACGCAACGTTATATAATGTTATTTCGTGTTTTTATTCATAACGTTATTTCGCGTGACAACACTGTACATCAGTGGAGGCTGCTGACCAAATTTTTAGGTGAAGCACAAATTATTATATTATATATTAAATTATATTTTTTAAACATCCCCAACGCTGCAACACCCCCATTCCTCCCAGGTGTCAGGCTCCTCATTCGCTTCCATTAATTTTGGGGACCATGTTTAAATATCGGAGATGAACGTTATTACGATTTATATGAATAGCTAGTTACGTTTATATAGAGAGATGATAAATTAATTAAACGTAAAAAAAATAGGCTCTACAGCAAGCTGACGAACGAGTTGACCTATCCGTCGATATTAAAACTGAGTGACGAATGTATAATTTACACTTGTGCCAATTGCCTACTTATTATTAAGCTAGGCATTGCGCGAGCGTTGCTTGATTAACCTGCGTGGTTATTATGTAGGGGGGATTACGAATGCATAATGCCGCGGCAACCTATTAATATTACCTATGCGACCTACAGTATGTGACACATTAAAGATGGCGGCTTGCGTTCTGAACGAGCGTATTCGCGAAGGAGAGCGCTGCGCCGCTCTGCCACGGGGGCGTGCTAGGCATGGTCACGTGGGCGTCGTGGCCAATCAAGCGGAACGAAACGCTGAACGCAAGTAGGTTACCTTAAGTGTTCACGCGGCCAGCGTAGTGTTTCTAGTTGTGGTGGCGCGATAGTTAGATAACCTAAGTGGGGAACAACCAGGAGATCAATGTGACAGAGAGTAATGCAGTCTAAGCAGTCATAAATATTTTATTCAACTTCAGCCCTGATCATTACCATTTTTATTTTTAGAGTTTTTTGTAATGTCAGATAAAAAATTAAATACTCCCACTTTTCTGAAAAGAGTTGTTGTTAAATCTGACATTACAAAAAATCCATCAAAATCTATGTTGTTGCTAATCATTGACACATGCCTAGCCTGCAATAATCCCCCCCAGAAAAATGTACTTTGCATTTGATATATTGAAAATATTTAACTTTTTTTTTTTTTTTTTTTAATAATTTGTGATGCCATCACACAAGCTGGCATTTAAGTTCAAGTTTCAAGTTTCAAGTTTCTTTAATATTTGTCATACAGAAGTACAGAATACTTTTATACAAAATGCTTCTTACTGTTACGCTCCAGAGACTGTGCAAGACAAGATAATTATGAAATAAAATAACATAGTAAAATTAGAAGTAAAAAAATGAGGTCACAGTGTTCAGTTTAGACATATGTACAATGTTCGATGCAGAATAGACGTAGTTACCATACAATATACAATACTGTGCAGTGTACTAATATACAATACTATATAGTGCAAGGCAGAAATTGGACGAGGTGCAATTTAGGTACAATTCACAGTAGGTGTACGAGTTGTAGTGCAAATCCTTTATCAATAAATATAAAGTGTAAAGTGTGTTTGTGTGATCTAAAGTGTGGAGAGTGGGTGCTGCAGTGTGTTGTTTGTTTGAGTGAGTGTGTGCGTGTGGGTGTGTGTGCTGTGTGCATTTGATGGTTGTTGCATAGTGTTTATTGTTCGTTTAGCAGCCTGATGGCCTGGGGATAGAAGCTTCTTCTGAGTCTTTCTGTGCTCGCCTTAAGACTCCGGTATCGCTTGCCTGACCGCAGCAGTTCAAAGAGGCAGTTGTTCGGGTGGCTCGAGTCCTTAATAATTCTCTTAGCCTTCCCCTTGCACCGCTTGTTGTAAATGTTCTGGAGGGTGGGAAGCCCCCCTCCAATTGTGCGTTCGGCTGAACGTGTCACTCTTTGTAGTCTGCTACGGTCTTGTGCAGTGCTATTCCCAAACCAGGAGGTGATGTTGCCGGTCAGGATGCTCTCTATTGTACATGAGTAGAAGTTCCTAAGGATCTTCTGACTGACTTGGAACTTCCTTAGGCGCCTGAGGAAGTAGAGGCGTTGTCGTGCCTTCTTCACAACACTGTCAATGTGTGTGGTCCATGTCAAGTCCTCGGATATGTGGGCTCCGAGGTACTTGAAACTGTTCACTCTCTCAACCGGTGCCTCGTCGATGCTGAGGGGGCTGTAGTCCTTGACCCCCGACCTCCTGAAGTCCACAATCATCTCTTTTGTTTTGCTGACGTTCAGGGAGAGGCAGTTCTCCTGACACCACTGTGACAGGTTCTCTACCTCTTTCAGGTAGGCCCTTTCGTCGTTGGCAGAGATCAGGCCCACCACTACTGTGTCATCAGCAAATTTGATGATGGTGTTGTTGTTCCGCTGTGCTACGCAGTCATGTGTGTACAGGGAGTAGAGGAGGGGGCTCAGAACACTGGGGGGCCCCTATGTTGAGCGTGATGGATGAGGAGGTGCAGTTGCCGGCTCTTACCACCTGGGGTCTGCCCGTCAGGAAGTCCAAGACCCACTGGCAGAGGTCATAGTTCAAGCCCAGGTCCCTGAGCTTGGCTATGAGTTTGGAGGGGACTATGGTATTGAATGCTGAGCTGTAGTCGATGAACAGCATTCTCACATAGTTCCCCTGCCTCTTGTCCAGGTGTGATGCTGCTGTGTGTAAATGGTTACAATTCGAAAATGTATTGAATATGTTTTTTTTCTTTTTTTTTTTTTTTACAATAATTTGTGATGCCCATCACAAACACTGGAATAAAAAAAATCCTGCACCAGAATGCAGGAAATTAAGACTTTGTAACAAAATAATTCCTGGTGGGGGACCCCCAGAAAGTGGCCTGACTGGGGCTATATTTCACACTATATTTCCCAGCCTGAATTATTTCCCCAGTCCGGCCCTGCTTATGTGAGTTGTCAATGGACAACAACATGCTGTGTGTGTGTGTGTGTCTGTGTCTGTGTCTGTGTCTGTGTCTGTGTCTGTGTCTGTGTCTGTGTCTGTGTCTGTGTGTGTGTGTGTGTGTGTGTGTGTGTGTGTGTGTGTGTGTGTGTGTGTGTGTGTGTGTGTGTGTGAGAAAATGAAGGACAATTGCTTGCTGTGTGTGTGAGAGAGAGAGAGAGAGAGAGAGAGAGAGAGAGAGAGAGAGAGAGAGAGAGAGAGAGAGAGAGAGAGAGAATTAAGTACATTTGCTGAAATACAGTTGTTCTTAATTTTCTCACTTGCTATGTGAGAATGTTAGTTATTATGTTCTCAATGCCCCTTGCATTGTATGAGTTGTGTGGAAGAGTTTGCTAGTTCTAGTGCTACCCCTTTGTACATTGTGGCTGTGTCTGACAAAAGTTAACAATAAATAATGGTATTAGGAATACATTTGCCTCCTGCGTGAACTGTGCATAGCTGAATAGACTGTATTTTAACGTCGGCCATATGGTGGTACTTGGAGAGCCAGCTACGTTCTCAGGTGGTACTTGGTGTAAAACGTTTGAGAACCACTGCTCTAGGGGGCACACCTCCTCTATAAGTAACCTAGCTGATCACTGTATAGTGCTGTGACAAACTGTCAAAAAGGGCTTTCGTTTGATTCAGGAGGTTGATGAACTGGCACGCTGGTGCTGGGATAACAGCCTACTCCTGAACATTGGTAAAACCAAAGAGCTGATCGTGGATTTTAGGAGAATACAGCAGGGGACACACACGTCACTGCGGATAAATGGGGCTATTGTGGACAGGGTGAGCAGTTTCAAGTACCTGGGAGTCCACTGACATGGTCAACACACATAGATTGTGGTGAAAAAGGCGAAACAGCGCCTCTATCACCTGAGACAGTTAAGGAAGTTCAGAGTATCGGGACAGATACTCCACTCCTTCTATTCCGGGGCTGTAAGAGCATTCTGACTGGAAACATCACTGCCTGGTTTGGAAACAGCATGGCACAGGACAGGAAGGCCCTCCAGAGAGTGGTGCGCTCAGCAGAGCGTACTGCGGGTATTGCACTACCAACCCTGCAGGACTTATATAACAGGAGGTACAAATCCAGAGCCTGCAGAATAATGAAAGACCCCCACCACCCCAACAACAGCCTGTTCAAGCTGCTGCGGTCAGGCAAGTGCCTACGTACACACACTGCGAGAACAGAGAGACTTGTAATAAAAAAAGTCAACCAACGAACGCGATTCTTGTACCGGATCTCCTCTCTGGTAAACAAGAATACCCTGAAGACTCTAGCAGGAGCACTCATTCAAGGGTACTACGACTATGCTTGCACCTCATGGTACCAAAGCACCTCAAAGGCACTAAAAAACAAATTACAAACATCTCAAAACAAGCTAGTCAGACTACTACTTGACCTGACTCCTAGAACCCACCTCACCCCTGCCCACTTTGACAACCTAGGATGGCTTAGAGTAGACGACAGAGTACAGCAACTTGCAATGGGCCTGGTCTACAAGATACACTACGCGACCAAGGTACCCATGTACATGTCAAAATACTTCCCAAAGGTCAGTGAATACCACGATCACAACACCAGAGGGAGCTCCACAAATCATGTAAAACCCAGATTCGGCTCAAACAAGGGACTAAACACGTTTCGCAATTATGCCACATCAATGTGGAACGCCCTGCCTAAAGCTGTAAAGGAATGTGAATCACTACCCACCTTCAAAAACACTCTCAAAAAACACCTACGTGAGACTGCAATTCGAAACTGGCCCCTACAAATGTCCTAACCTAGTTGTACAGTAAATGACCAAGTAAGGCTTTGTCAACATTCCAATGTACAGTGTAAAATGTGTGTGTGTCCCCTACCCAACCCCCCCCCCCCCCCCCCCCACCTCCAATGTACAGCCCTCACCCAACCCACCCAACCCCACCCCACCAACCTCCTCCAATGTACAGTTTCTACGCCAAATGTATATACACTCCTTTTCTGGACACTTTTGTATCACAAACAGTACTGTATTTGCAAATCTGATATGTCATAAATGTATAGATGTAGCAGTACTGTCTATCTGTATGTCATGTATGTCATATATGTTATGATGAATTGAAAATGGGGGACCCTGGTGGAAACAAGACGAAAGTCTTTCTCTGGTCTGCATCCCCTTAACAATTGTATGTATTGAGATGTACTGTACTGTACCCATTCTGCAATCTGTTAATAAACTTTTCAATCAATCAATCAATCAAGCTTCTTCCCCCAGGCCATCAGAACACTGAATACTCCACTCACAAGTACACACACGCACGCACGCACACATGCACACACGTCCTTGCACCAACCTGGATGAGCTGAGGTACACACTAGCATCTACCACAGATTCATCAGCTGCAAATCTACCCCCAACAGAAGATGCCTTCCAGCAACATGTGTTGAGAGCCTTGTACCAAACAGCAGTGTGGTGTCACAGCCATCTGGCCAAGCCTCTTCTCTGGAACCCAGTTGGTAGAGGGTGGAGGCTCAGAGAAGATGGGACCATTGAACCTGTGATGTTCCAGAAAGCACCGGCACCTAAGGAAGTTTGAGACATCACCCACCTGTACTGTAAAGATGGAAACTGCAATGATGCCAGCAAATGCCAATGTCTTTCAGTGGGCTTGACTTGCACTGCGCTTTGCTCTTGCTCTTTGCCTAACTGCCCAAATATGATCCATTTAGTCACTGATGATAATGTGGATGAGTGACGGTGATGTGTTGCTAGAATAAAGAATCAATAGGTTTATTTGTCACATACATACCAGGGCATACAGTGAAATGCGGGTGGTCATGCCCACATCGATTGTGCAATAATACAATAATAAAATAGACAGAAAAAAAACAGGTAAGACATAAGATGTGCATGATAAAAATAGACATGCTAAATTCCTGAGAAGGCACTGGTTCCTATGTACACTACTATACAATATACAATTTTAACTCTGTCATTATGTTTTACTTACTATATCTAAACTATACAAGAACCACATCTGTTATTTCCTTAAAGTGACTTTTATATTCTTCATTCCTTTAAAGTGACTTTTCCGGGGCGCTCCAGTAGCACACCACATAGCGCGCTGATTCACGAAGCGGTCGCCCCGGGTTCGATTCCCCGACCCGGTGGCCATGTGCTGCATGTCTTCCCCTCTCTCCCCTGCCAAAAGGTCCTCCGTTGACCGAAAATGCTATAAATAAAATCTTAAAAAAAAAAAGTGACTTTTCCATTTAGTTTAAAGTGATTATTTAAAGCGGTTGCAGCATGTGTGTGTGTGTGTGTGTGACTGTGTGTGTGTGTGTGTGTGTGTGTGTGTGTGTGTACTTGTGAGTGGAGAGTTCAGTGTTCAGTGTTCTGATGGCCTGGGGGAAGAAGCTGAGCCGGAGTCTCTATGTGCTAGTAGTGTGTGTACGTAGGCGCTTGCCTGACCGCAGCAGCTTGAACAGGCTGTTGTTGGGGTGGTGGGGGTCTTTCATTATTCTGCAGGCTCTGGATTTGCACCTGAACTTCCTTAACTGTCTCAGGTGATAGAGGCGCTATTTCGCCTTTTTCACCACAGAATCTATGTGTGTTGACCATGTCAGGTCCTCTGTGATGTGGACTCCCAGGTACTTGAAACTGCTCACCCTGTCCATGATAGCCCCATTTATCCGCAGTGACGTGTGTGTCCCCTGCTGTATTCTCCTAAAATCCACGATCAGCTCTTTGGTTTTACCAATGTTCAGGAGTAGGCTGTTGTCCCAGCGTGCCAGTTGATCAACCTCCTACTCGTCATTGTTAGAGATCAGCCCCACCACCACTGTGTCGTCATGTGTGTACAGTGAATACAGCAGGGGCTCAGAATGCAGTAGATTGAAATAAAGGTGTTCTATTTATATTTCAACCTGATTCAATTGGATCTTTGTTTCCATATGAAGTATCATAAAATGTATCACATGAAATGTATAATTTATTAAATGTATCATAAATATATTAACATTATAGACCAGAACATTACCTCAAGTGACTTTACTTTGCAGTAACATTGAATTTGTCAACATGCTTCTCACCACTGATAATTTTTTTTTTTTTTTTTTTTTTGCTAATTAAAATGAAAGAAATGTATTTATTATTTAAATGCCTTTATTTCATATTCGACGCAGGCGGTAGGCTATATATAGCACATTTTGTTATTAATCTTATTAAACTGTATAGATGCTTGCTTCACCAATCACCTTCTCAGCTGCTATGTCTATGTCACCAACATCTTTATTTAATCACACTTTCATCATTAAGCAGGTAACCATCAATCTTGGTAAGCTGATAAAATCACTCCATTAATAGAAAGAGCAGGAGCTAAGTCTTTTCAGCCATCTGTTCCTGAGCATTATTAGCAGTGAAGTGTAGAAGAGAGGATACGGAATGCGATGGTTGATCTTCACAATATAATAATGTTTTTATTAACTTAACTGTTAATCAATTACAACGAATACTGCAGATTAATTATCTATTGAATGGTGGTGGTGGTCGCTCTCTCTCTCTCTCTCTCTCAGCTCTCTCTCTCTCTCTCTCTCTCTCTCGCTCTATTTCTCTCTGATGTGAAGGTAAACAGAAATAAGAGAAAGGCAATACAGAGAAATCAATGCCTGCCTGGCATTTAAAAAGAACATTGAACAATAAAGCCATAACCATGTATAAAAATACTTAACATGTTAACTTAACTGTTAACTCAATAACAACGAATACTGCAGATTAATTATCTATTGAATGGTGGTGGTGGTCTCTCTCTCTCTCTCTCTCTCTCTCTCTCTCTCTCTCTCTCTCTCTCTCTCTCTCTCTCTCTCTCTCTCTCTCTCTCTCTCTCTCTCTCTCTCTCTCTCTCTCTCTCTCTCTCTCTCTCTCTCTCTCTCTCTCTCTCTCTCTCTCTCTCTCTCTCTCTCTCTCTCTCTCTCTCTCTCTCTCTCTCTCTCTCTCTCTCTCTCTCTCTCTCTCTCTCTCTCTCTCTCTCTCTCTCTCTCTCTCTCTCTCTCTCTCTCTCTCTCTCTCTCTCTCTATTTCTCTCTGATGTGAAGGTAAACAGAAATAAGAGAAAGGCAATACAGAGAAATCAATGCCTGCCTGGCATTTAAAAAGACCATTGAACAATAAAGCCATAACCATGTATAAAAATACTTAACATGTTAACTTAACTGTTAACTCAATAACAACGAATATATATAGACAGATTAATTATCTATTTGAATGGTGGTGTGGATAACACGACTTGACACGATCATGTCCCAGAACAAAACCTTCTGAATACTCGAGTGACTGACGTCAGTCACGTTACGTACTCACGTCACACACACAGCTGCCACGGCCTCGCGGCTCGCTCCGACAGGTGACAGGCAGCGCTGCGCGCCTCGCCTCGCGAGACTCGAGTGAGCTGCTCTGGCTGCGCAAATGCATTGGTTTGTGATGCCGCCCGATTTTTTTATTTTAAATATAAGAGGGTATTGGAACGAGGCATTAAATTAACAACATTTAAAAAAAAAATTAAATAATAATCTTTGAACGAAAAAAAATTATATAAAAGAAAAAAAAACTATAATAATTTTTTTTTTTTTTTTTTTTTTTTTTTAATCTTTGAATTGCGGGACATTGTTTTGTTGTTGCGGGACGCGGGACAAACGGCCCAATATCGGGACTGTCCCGCGAGTTGCGGGACAGGTGGTCACCCTACTCCCTGACCATGCATGCTATATTTACACATGTGGTACACATTCAGCACAACCACACCTTTCCGAAAAAGCCCTCATCTGTGTTTCTATGACAAGTCATGGCAGAGCTACTACAAAGGAAATGAGAACATTCTGCAGATATTCATTTTTTACATATCCGCTTATTTTAAGTATGTGTACATAGGTATATATTTCCTACATGCATCATTCACTTTTGGACAATAAAACCCTGCAAACTGTACCAGCCGCAACTTGGACATTCTTCTATATTTACATCACAAATTGTGTTACTGAGTAGAGAACTAATTATGGGTGCATCGTGACGCCTGTCAACACATTCTGGGAGTGACAGTCGCCCCCTACACTGCCACTCCCTCAAAACCCCCTCCCTAATTTCCCCCCTCAGCTCGCCCCCCCCCCTAACTGTACAGACAGATCCGGGGCCATTCTACCTAATGAGCCTTTGGCTATGCCATCCACAATTTCGTTCTCTTCAACTCCCGAGTGCCCTGGGACCCAGCAGAACTTTACCTCACAGCCAACCTTCTCCAGCCTAAACAACACCATCAAAATCTCCTGGATCAGGTCAGGCCGAGCCTTTGACTTGCCCTCTCTCAAGGCCACCAAAGCCGCCGCTGAGTCCGAGCACAGAAGCACCCTCTCCGGCTTGACATCCTCCACCCACCATAATGCCCAGCGGATAGCCAGCACTTCTGTCACTCCTCCTTAGTCCATCCAATACTTCAAATATATCTTCGGCAGCTGCAGTTAGTCCGTTCTTTACACAATCTACATTCTAGATACGTTCAGAGAATTATAGATTAGTATTAGGTATTAGCCCATTAATTATAGATTAGTATTATTCCATTAATTCTAGATTAGTATTATTCCATTAGCCATAGACAATGAAGTGAAGCTGTAGGCACAAACAGCGCAGGCATTGACGTCATTTCCGCTGGGTCGGGGACTACGGGAAAAAGGCTCTTCAAGGTAGAACATAGATATATAAACATTAGATGGCTCAAGGCAGAGTCTCCCGCATAGTTCACCGGCAGCCATCTTGCTTGAGTGGACTACTGCTTTAGGGCTTGTGTCCACCAGGGACGTTTTATGAGTTGTCAGCTCCAGTGGTGCGTTATTGAAATCATCTGGGTTTGCACGCACCACGTGCACGCGCACTCCCGGCGCGTGCGCGCGCTCCCGCGAATGCGCATTTAATGTCCCCTCGCTTGAGCACACACAGTCAATTTCGCAGAGTACATTTTACTCAAACTGAGTAAAATGTTACTTACTTGGGCTCAAATGGACTCAGTTTGAGTAAAATTTACTCTGCGAAATTTACTGTGCAGACTAAAGACAGTGCCTAATTGCCTCTACGAATGGAATGTAACATGTCTTCACAACAAGTTAGGTGTGAACGTATCTGAGAACGTATTTAACACACCTGACGACCGGCGCTATTGATATGCAAATAGCGAGTACTTATCTGGGTGAAGAACACATGCCTGGTGAGCTCCTTTCTGTCATTAATTTCTATGCTGGAGAAGCGACAGGCGCGCTCCTCTTCCCAGCGCCGCGCCTCGCATTTATGAGCTCTCCGCGGCAGCGTTTTTTGGCGGAGCGCTCCCAGCGCATAAAGTTGAAACTAGTTCAACTTTTGGAAAGGAGCGCGTTCATCAATGTAACTCATCGAGGAAGGGGCGGAGCCGCGGCTGGCGCGAGCCTCAGAAAAACGCTCTGAGCTTTTTTTTTTTCTTTTTTCAAATCGGTCCGCCTTGAAAAAAAGGCTTTTAGTGGACACATAGCCTTAAGGTGATGATCCGCACACAAACAAAAAGATAACTCGCTGAAATCTTGACGGATTTACAAACGGTTTGGTTTATTACAAACGTTATTAACGTGGCTATGATTCTTGCTTTCTTTTCATATGAAAGTCCATTATAAGGATGCAGTATGATAACTTCATCTCTGACGTTTTTATCAAACCAAACGGTTGAAAATTGAGCAAGCTATGGTTATTTCAATAGTACATGCACCATAGACATGCATGTTATGAGTGGGCGTGCTCCACCCACGCAAGATGGTCGCATGTGGCAACGTCTGTTTCCATTAGCCAGCATCGCGGGTGAGTCATCTAGTGATATATATCTATGGGAAAGAAGACCAACTCTTGAATTTGCCAACAGAGGGCACTCAAAGTGCAGTAAGTGTAAAATAATGAGTTACGGTCAATGGGATGTTTTGAAGGTAAGCTATTTATGAATCCCCTTAGAGAAATTCAAGGGTCATAGCAGATAAAGATAATGGTCTGATCTGCTGGACATACAGTCTTTCATTATTTTGGCTCTACACACCACTAGAAGGGATTCGAAGTTATTATAATTTTTATTTTTTTCGTTTATTTGGACGGGACAATGCAAAATGAATTAACACTGTGGAGTGTAAAAATTGACGGATTTAGCACGAGGCTAATTTCCATCCGTTGTCCCCAAACATAAAAACAGGACTCATAGAAACAGTAAGAAATGTACAAATACATAAAAACAGGACACATAAAAACAGTAAAAAATTTACAAATATATAACAGCAACTTTTTTAAGTTGCCCTCTAAAAGAAGCAAGGGTGGGGCTTTCCCTTATGGAAATGGAGAGACTGTTCCATGTTTGACTGCCTTTTATGGACAGGACGTTTTGGCCAAACGTGGTCAGTCTACTCTGTACTTTCATAAAACAGAAAGCATCTGCTGACAGATATACCTGGGCCCTCATTCATCAACGTGGACGTAGAACTTGACCTACTTCCACACGTAAGCACGGAATGTAGAACTAGCGTACGCACAGGGAAGTCGGCATTCATCACACGTGCGTACGCAGGCTCTATGGTCCTCCGTGTTGATGAATACCACTTTGTTCTACCGTCAATGCTCGTGCATGATTATCCATATATGGTCATGAAAATGAGGAAACACCCCCCATGGGATGTGAAATAATGGACGGACCCGAGCGGAACCCTGAGAAACTCCACGAAGATTGTTCACTGCTGTCGAACCAAGAAGACACTATCGCGTATTGTGGGATAAATAAAAGGCGGACTCGTAAACGGTGATGTCAGATATCAACGGCTCCCTAAGACCATTGCTGCAATTCTGCCTGGACAGCTCAAAATACTAATAAAGACCGTTCGTTGACCACTGTTTGGCGTTGGTTGTGTGTCATTATAACCGTGCTGTAATATGAATGCCTTTATTAGTTGTGTTCGATTGGCTATATGATTTTTAGATGCATCTATTTTGTTGTCGGCTAATAAAGACCGCGCTGGAATATGACTGCCTTTTCCCGTGTTGTTTGATTAATACCCCAGGGATTAAAGTTCTCCTCAATTTTATTCCAAATCGCGATGGATCTCCCGTCAATTTTCTACCTGCTGCATATGATTTCTAGAGGCATACTACAATCTATTTTGATGTCAGTATTGGGTAGCCTATATAAACAATATAATACGAGAGCATATACAAGAACAATGAATCTCACTGCATGTATGATAGCCTGCCTTTCAATACATGAACTTGAATTCCATCATGTTTGTGTGCGGGACTCACAAGGCTGTTGTCACAATGGGTGGTACCGGTGTACAGTAATAATAACAGTCCACACAATATCACGATCCATGCCATAGCCTATGTTCTATTAGGACATGATCTGTGACGACAAATGTTCTAGAATGTTTGATTAAGATATCATACTCTGACAGCATGCCTATGAGCAACAAAAACGCGAACTTGAATCCCATCATATACATAGTCTGTCCACTATAGTGTCATTGCAATGCGTTTTCTATTCTTTCTTATACAGTAAAAAGGGGGAAGAACACTATATTCATATGACTTGTATTCTGCTTACAGCTTCGAAGTTCCACTTGTTTCGTTTAACGTAAAGCCTTTTAAATATAATCAAAACGTTCCCGTGTTTCTGCGGTCTGCGCAGAATAATAACGAGTTGAGCTTTATGATTTATGATGAATTGAAAATGGGGGACCCTGATGTAAACAAGACGAAAGTTGGTCTGCATCCCCAATTAACAATTGTATGTACTGAGCTGTACTGTACTGTACCCATTCTGCAATCTGTTAATAAACTTTTCAATCAATCAATCAATCAAGCTACGCGGAGCGCAGTCAGTCAGTAGCCTACACCCCGTATATTCCGATAACGCTATATAAACCATGCTGCATTCATTCTGAGAGAAAGATCTATTATTCCAAATGCTATTTATAGGGTTTTGACCATAATTACACTACTGTTGCTATTTTACAATGAACTATAATGAACTACGGTTCGTACAGAACGTGCCAGTGTTATTATGCACAGAAGCTCATTTCCTTGTTGTAATAATATATTCTACCACTGGGCGCTAGGTACGCCAGGTCTGAACTGTGCGTAGATGTAAGCACGAAGTCAAGTTCAAGTTGAAATTGATGAATCCCACTCTTTGCTTAGAAATGATCGTACGCACAGGGTAAGCACAGATCTGTGCGTAGAACACGTTGATGAATGAGGGCCCAGGTCTGTAGTCAGAGGGGACTGTGTAGTCCCAAACAGGAGGTCTGCTTTTAGTCAGACAGCCTTTTCCGTGAGAGCAGCCCACACCTGGAACAGTCTGCCAACACGGCTCAGGGAGTATCAAAGTTACATTTCATTTAAAACTAACTTAAAATCATGGTTGAGAGATGGTCAAGTGTGCGACCATTTTAACTGAGGGGTTGTATTTTAATGTATTTATTTGTATGTATTTTAGTATATTGTAACCTATACTGATTCCTACTGTGTTTTTGTGAGAACTGGAGACTGGAGCACAGCCCAATTGCTGAATACACGAGAAGAAGGAGCGGTTTCAAGGGTGTTTGAGCAACACAGGAATTGGGGGGAAATAGAACGGGGTTAATGTTCTGTCCTGTGGCTGCCACGGCGGCAGTGAGCGAGCAAGCGGTCCTGGTGCTTGTCGGGGGAGCTGCTGGGTGGCAGCGGGTGAATAGGTGTTCCTCTTCGGGAACAGGTGACATCCAGACAGGGACGCTGGAGCTGCTGGGTGGCAGCGGGAGATTAGGTGTTCCTCTTCGGGAGCAGGTGACGTCCAGACAGGGACACTGGAGCTGCTGGGTGGCAGCGGGAGATTAGGTGTTCTTCTTCGGGGACAGGTGACGTCCAGACAGGGACGGCGGTCCTTTGGGGCACAGGAGAGAAACGGGTTAGAGTAAGCCAATACACGGAAGGTATCTAGCAGTAGAGCTTGTGGCAGAGACGTCGTACCTGGGCAGTGGTAATTAATACCACGACAGCTTCTGGTCAGCGTCGAGGTGCAGATATAGTCCCCTCATCAGGGGAGGATAGGGTGCAGCTGGGGAGAGTGGGGTGTTTGCCCGTGTGTGAATTAGGGGGATGGAATACAGCTGGGTGAATGAGGGTGAAGGAAGGGGTGACTGAAGAAATAGAGGATGATGAGGAGTGCGCAGTGGATAGAGAGGGGGATGAAGAGGAGCGTGTGGAGGACGTGAGGGGAAAAGGAGGGGGAGTAAAGTAGGCCCGTGCTGTGATTATGACAGTTTTAATTATTGTACTATGTTTTAATTATTGTTGTGCTCATGTCACCTGCCCCAGAGACTACAGTTGAAAATTAGCCAACTTGGCTAAACTGGCATATTTACAGTCAAATGTTCCTTAATATGCACTGTCTCTGTATTTTAAACCAATAAATACAAATACAAATACAGTCACCTCTAGTGTCTGACCTGGTGCAGAGTCCAGTGTTTCTTTTTTGTAGATTAATTCCTGTACAGGAGGGGGAGCTAGTCCATGTAGGCATTTGTAGATGAAACAAGAGCTTTTTAAGACATTGACATTTTCAAAGCTCAAAAAGCTATATTGTTTCAAAATATTGCAATGGTGGTATGCCAATGGTTTCCTGGCAAATACCTTGATGGCTCTATGATACAGCTGTTCGATGTGTTTCATGACAGTGACACCAGCAAATGACCAGTTTGTGAAGCAGTATTCAATATGTGAGAATATCATGCAATGAAGATACGTTTTTGCAGCATCAACTGTTAAAAAAGGCCGGATTTGTCTAAAATTAACTAAATTAAAATTAATTGTGCGTTTCACTTTTTTGACATGTTTCTTAAAGGATAGGTTCGAGTCCAAGATGATGCCGAGGTACTTGGAGTGGGAAACCAATTCCAGTTCCTCCCCCCCCAGAAACACATTAGATCTTGTGATTCTGACTGGTCGTTTGCTGAACATCATGCATACGTTTTTTTTGTATTTAGCAGTAGGCATGAGTTTTGCAACCAGTGTTGGACCTTGTTCATTGCATTTGAGAGGTTACATGAGATCAGGTCAGTTTTTTTTACCATGTACAAAAATTACTGCGTCGTCAGCATACATCTGTACATTGAAGTCAGGGCAGATGTCTGGCAGGTCATTGATGTACAGGGAAAACAGCAATGGCCCAAGGATCGATCCCTGCGGCACACCGATTGTTTGCGGCACATGGATTGTCAAGATAAGGAGATTTGACACCATCAACCATGACACATGAAATGAAACAATCAATATGTGTTTTAAGTGTAGAGAGAGAAGAGACAGAGGGAGGGATATAATAATACACACAGGGAGAGAAGACACATATAGACAGAAGACACATACACTTGTGTGGGGTGTGCAGAAGGTGTTAAGCTCCTCTGGGAGGGAAGCAGACACCTCTACAGAACTGTTCATTTTCCCTTTGTAGTCTGTGATTGTTTTTAGTGTGCAGAACATTCAATGTAATTTCTATATGCAAACCTGAGACGTTCGATTGAATGGCCAGATGTGGAGGCCTTTGGACACAGAGTAGCAGTGATTATTGAGATTTTCACAGAGAAACCATCCAATCTGAAAGAACACGCCCAAATGTTTTCCAGCAAAAAGCACAGCCACACTATGAGGGATCTATTTGTTTCCTAACAAAATGGTGGAGTGGCCATACAAGTGACAAACATATAACACAGAACAGTGGTTCTCTTGACAATTTGTTGCCAGGGGACATTTTGTCTTAGCTGATAGAGGTTTTGACATACAGGAAAGTGTCAGCATGTTGTGTGCAGAGTTTAAATTCCCAGCCTTTACAAAAGGCAACAGTCAGTTGCAAAATATGTAGAGATGGGTGTACCTGACGAGGTATGTGTTTTTCTGAGTGATCTGTGATGTTTTATTTTCTAAGCCTGCAAAAAGACTATCCCTACATAATATGAAACGCTAGAGCTTGACATATAAAAAATCGACAGTAAAACCAGTTACCATGGAAACAGGTAAAGATTACAATATAAAAAGCATTCTCTCAAAGATTAGGTTAAAACATTTAGGCAGACCATTATTGGTTGTAAGTACAATAATTAAATAATATATACCTCCATCAAAGATTATGAACCTACACAATACGATTTGGCTGTAATACTTGTTTTGCTCTGGTTTTGATCTTCAATGGGGCAAAATCGGTGTTGGAACCTCCCTCCCCAGGTCTAATGAACCAAATTATTTTCATTATGATTTCATTTGAAATCATTAAGGCCATAGCTATAGGGTACCATATGGAATTGTTTCACAATGATGAGTCAAAAATAAATGGCTGTAAACTGATGGAATTATATGATTTATAATATATATATATTGTTGTTATATATATTTGGTTTGATATTCTGTTTCATTATTTGTTGCTTAGGGTTTTTATTTCCTTTCCGTTTGGCAACACAACATTTGTCCTGCCAATAAGTGTGTGTTTACTGAACCAAAGAGTTACTGAATTATATTATATACAGTATATGCTCTTCTGTGGGTGGAACAGGCTCTCTTAAAGTTTCTCATTAATAAATTAATACACACAGTCCTGCTGCTGTCACACCTCATGGCTCGTTTTGACCGACACCGGCCAAGTCTAGCAGTGCGGCTGCTTTCAATACATTTCCTTTGTAGAGGAGCGTATGCAGCCATGAGGTACACGATGTAGAGGAGCGTCTGCAGCCACGAGGTACACGATGTAGAGGAGCGTCTGCAGCCACGAGGTACACGATGTAGAGGAGCGTCTGCAGCCACGAGGTACACGAAGTAGAGGAGCGTCTGCAGCCACGAGGTACACGATGTAGAGGAGCGTCTGCAGCCACGAGGTACACGATGTAGAGGAGCGTCTGCAGCCACGAGGTACACGACGTAGAGGAGCGTCTGCAGCCACGAGGTACACATGAGGTCCTGCATACGCACCTCTACATTAGAAATTAATTGAAGGCAGCCGTGTCGCTAGACTTGGCTGGAGTCGGTCTGAAATGAGCCTTCTGCTACATTGAACGGATGAGCAAAGCCTACTAGTGCACTACGACCCACCAGAAAAACATGTAGTGCGTAGTCCATTTGTCAAAGGGCCAGTTCACCCAAAATGAAACAAGGAAAACATATTTGTTAATACGTGGAGTTCTATTTATTAAACTATCCATGATAGTTTTGGTGTGATTTGCCTAGATTTGGAGATATGTGCTGAGACGTGACGTCACCAATACAATGGAGTTGAATGGCACTCAGTTTGTGGCTCAAAGCTAAATACATTTTTGAAAAAGAAACATTGAAAAACTTTACATTGTTTTTTTTGTGAAGTTTAATTTAGGAATTATTTTCTACCAAAGTACACCCACCAGATTATGGGCGGTGTACTTAGAGTATTTCTACTTTTTACTTAAGTAAAATACTGTACTTCTTCCACCAGTGATTAATAAAATGTGTCCATAAACCTCCTCTTGGGCCTTCCCCTCCTCCTCTCTCCTGGCAGCTCCATCTCCAGCATCCTCCTCCTGATGTACCCCACCTCCCTTCTCCTCACATGTCCAAACCATCTCAGTCTTGCCTCTCTCACTTTCAACAAGTACTTATAGAGTATTTCTACTTTTTACTTAAGTAAAAGTACTTCTTCCACCAGTATTTAATAAAATCAGCAATAAACCTTAGAAAATAAATCACATCCACTAAAATCTGAGGTGTCCACACGTAATCATTGGATTAAGACTAAACCAACCTAATGGCTACACAACATTTCAAATGATAACACTCAAGATGAAAGAGTCAAGAAAAGCATATAATCAAAGATAATTAATTGATTATATCCAAAAAAAGAAACTTAGTATTTGATATGAACGAATATAACAGGAAATCAGTCACAAGATTATTATTATATTATTCTCAATATATTATTATATATATATTATTACTCAATAATATCAACTGTTCACTATTGACAAGATGCTATTGCTGAGACATCGGGTAGATATCATTATGTAGATATTAATGAACAAGGATCCAGAATGATACAGTATGTGTCCAAGATGACACAGGGGTTTTCAATAATAATAATCTTTATTGATATAGCACCTTTCATAGATAGAATGCAACTCTAAGTGCTTAACAGAGCAAAAAAAACAACATTTGACAATAAAGCAAAAAAAGAAAAGAAAAGCAGAAGTTTAAAACCACAAAGAAAATAGCAAAACATGATTAAGGGTGTGTTCACACCTGCAAGTCTGGGGATAGTCCGGACTTTCTGGTGGACCAAATGTGAAAATGATACATTGTTTGATTTTGGTCTGCGTTCACACTACCCTGTTTGGTGCGGATCTAATTTGTAAACAAAGGACATGCTGTCGCCAAGTCATTCATCTATTGGACTAGCACTCACCAACGTAAACAGTTGCCGACAGCGTCTCTTGTGATAAAGCAGAGCGATACTGTCATTACGAGCGTGGCGCAAGTCGACTAGAGTAGAGATAGACTGTCCGCGCGCGGCGCCAGTCTAGAGAGACAGAGAGAGGAAGAGATAGACTGTCCGCGCGCGGCGCCAGTCTAGAGAGACAGAGAGAGGAAGAGAGAGACTGTCCGCGCGCGGCGCCAGTCTAGAGAGACAGAGAGAGAGAGACTGTCCGCGCGCTGCGCCAGTCTAGAGAGACAGAGAGAGGAAGAGAGAGAGGCAGAGAGAGAGAGACTGTCCACGCACGGAGAGAGAGAGGCAGAGAGAGAGGCAGAGAGCGAGAGGAAGAGAGAGACTGTCCGCGCGCCTGTCATTCATTTGAGTTGGGTCGCTCGACCGCCGCCACTAGGCGTATGTCACTCATTTGCTCTAGATTAGATACTATATAAAGTTCGATCGCGTTCACACCAACAGCAAACAAACCGAGTCCCAACTTTTCAAGAGGACCATGGTTCGGTTGTTTGGTCCTCATTATAGTTCGGTTTGCGTTCATACCTGTACAAACCAAACGGACTATCGATCTAAAGGGACCACTTAAAGTGGACCAAACAGGGTAGGTGTGAACGCGCCCTAAGAAAATATCTAAAAAGCATAAATGACAGAGATTTAAAAATCAGCTAAAACCAAGAGTATACAAATAGGTCATGAGCTGTGCTTTAAAGCTATCCACAGAGGCAGCCTGTTTTAGATGTAGTGGGAGATTATTCCAAGCCGTCGGCCAATAAAAACAAAAAGCTGCTTCGCCATATTTCTTATGTCATTGCAACATATGAGGGCAGTGTGACTGTGGTGAGGTATGCAGTAGGAGTAACTGAGGGGTTAAAGGTCGGGGTAGGACTGCACCAAGGGTCGGCCCTCAGTCCATTCTTATTTGCGATAGTGATGGACAGGCTGACAGACGAGGTCAGGCAGGAGTCCCCGTGGACCATGATGTTCGCAGATGACATTGCGATCTGTAGTGAGAGCAGGGAGCAGATGGAAGAGAACCTGGAGAAGTGGAGGCATGCACTGGAGAGAAGAGGGATGAAAGTGAGCAGAAGCAAGACAGAGTACATATGTGTGAATGGGAAGGAAGACAGAGGGGTGGTGATGATGCAAGGAGCAGAGGTACCAAAAGTGGACGAGTTTAGATACTTGGGGTCAACAGTCCAAAGTAATGGGGACTGTGGTAGGGAGGGAGTGCAGGCCGGGTGGTGCGGGTGGAGAAGGATAACAGGGGTGATCTGCGATAGAAGGGTAAATGGCTGCTTTTTTATATAGCGCTTTTATCCAAATTTGTTACAAAATAATTTTTTTCCCATTCACTCACACATTCACACACACAACGACGGCGGAGGCAACCATGCAAGGTGCCAACCTGCTCATCGGGAGCAATTAGGGGTTAAGTGTCTTGCTCAAGGACACATCCGACACGCTGCCCGGGAGGGGGAATCGAACCGGGAACCTCCAGATTGCCAGACGACTGCTCTACCTCCCGAGCCACTGTCACCCCAGCAAGAGTTAAAAGGTCTACAGCAGGGTAGTGAGACCAGCTATGCTGTATGGTCTAGAAACTGTGGCACTGACCAACAAGCAGGTGGCGGAGCTGGAAGAGATGAAGATGCTAAGGTTATCTCTGGGAGAAACAACGTTGGACAAAATCAAAAAATTCTACATCAGAGAAACGGCCAATGTTGAGCAGTTCGGGCAGAAAGTGAGAGAGGCAAGACTGAGATGGTTTGGACATGTGAGGAGAAGGGAGGTGGGGTACATCGGGAGGAGGATGCTGGAGATGGAGCTTCCAGGAGAGAGGAGGAGGGGAAGGCCCAAGAGGAGGTGTATGGACACAGTGAAGGAGGACATGCGGGCAGCGGGCGTGACGGAGGACGATGCAGAGGACGGGGACAGATGGAAACGGATGATGCGCTGTGGCGACCCCTGACGGGAAAAGCCAAAAGAAAAAGAAGAAGAAGTATACACAAAAGCAACTTCCAGATTATCTTGTTTTGATGCTCCAGATACTAGGAAAAAGGCTCTGGCTATGGTGATAACTACCTCGTAATCATTCTGTGCCCCACAGTGGCATGGAACGACATAAACCACAACACATGAGAGTTCCTATTGAGTATACTGCTTAGTAGAACATAGGGTTTTCCTGTCTCCTCAGACTTCCTTTCTGACTGAACCCTTTCCCACAAACTGAATAACTAAATGGTTTCTCTCCAGTAGGAGTTCTCATGCGTTTCTTCATTTCTACATTCATACTGAACCCTTTCCCACAAACTGAACACCTAAATGGTTTGTCCACAGTACGAGTTATTGTGTGTCTCTTCAGATGTCTTGTACAACTTAACACTCTGCCACAAACTGAACAACTAATGGTTTCTCTCCAGTATGAGTTCTCATGTGTCTCTTCAGACTTCCTTGACTACTGAACCCTTTCCCACAAACTGAACAACTAAATGGTTTCTCTCCTGTATGAGTTCTCATGTGTGCAGTCAGACTTGCCTTCTCACTGAACCCTTTCCCACAAACTGAACAACTAATTGGTTTGTCCACAGTATGAGTTATTGTGTGTCTCTTCAGATTTCTTGTACAACTGAACCCCTTCCCACAAATTGAACAAATGAATGGTTTCTCTCCTGTATGAGTTCTCATGTGTGTCATCAGATCTCGCTTCATAACGAACCCTTTCCCACAAACTGAACAACTAAATGGTTTGTCCACAGTATGAGTTATTGTGTGTCTCTTCAGATTTCCCTTCTGACTAAACCCATTCCCACAAACGGAACAAATGAATGGTTTATCTCCTGTATGAGTTTTCATGTGTATCTTCAGATGCATCTTACAACTGAACCCTTTCCCACAAACTGAACAAAGTGGTTTCTCTCCAGTATGAGTTTTCATGTGTATCTTCAGATGCATCTTACAACTGAACCCCTTCCCACAAATTGAACAAATTAATGGTTTCTCTCCTGTATGAGTTCTCATGTGTGCCTTCAGATTTCGCTTCTGACTGAACCCATTCCCACAAACTGCACAACTAAATGGTTTCTCTCCAGTATGATTATTTTTGCTTCTCTTCAGATCTCTCTTCTTGCTGAACCCAGGTCTGCTGTTAGATACACTTTTTATTTTCTGTATCTTCTTTGGTTTCAGAGTCAATAAACCTGACTGAGGTCCTTCACTCTACTTCCAATCATCACTGTCATCAGTCTCAGTTCCAGAACAGTCTGAAGCAAGAAGCTGATTATTTATAGTTGGTTCCAATCCACCAGGTAAATTTAAGTTACTGGCTGGTTTTGATACTCCACAGTCCTCTCTATCAGGTTCTGTTTTCATATATTTAGTTGAGGTGCTGGGTAAAGAGTAAGCTTCTCTGTTTTTCTCCCTCTGGGTTTGAAGAGGCTGGAAGGGCTGAGTGTTATCTTGACCATCTTCACATTTAACTGAGTGTTCTGTGATCTCTGAGTGATCAGCTTCTTCCAACCCTTGGTGTAGTTCACTTTTAATCTGTAGGGACTCTGGATCCTGGGTTTGGTTAAACCATGAGGACTGAGGTTTATCTTCATCATGTTCACTCTTTATAGAGACAAGAGTCAACTTCATGACATCAGCCTCCTCCAGACCTTGAAGCTGCTCTCCCTGCTGACTGGTCCAGAGTTCCTCCTGTTCCTCTTTAATCTGTAGGAGCTCTGGCTCCTCCTGGCCGACAATGTGACTCCTCTCTTGCTGCTCAGGGGGAACCCCCTCTTCACAGGTAAACTGCTGTGAAGCAAGGGAGTCTAGAAAGAAAGGCATAAAATAATGTAATTAAAATAAATAATTCAAAACCATTGCTTTTGAAAATAACAAAGGGACAGGTCACTATTTCACACTACACACTATATTGAACCAATATATAGGGATGCACAGATGGGGATGCCCATTATCTCCATCACTATTTGATGGATCGGTATCGACTACAGGTGGTCTGATCCATTACCAAGTTGTCATAAAGCATCATCCTCCAATAACATCAGAGCAGTGCATGGTCGAGAAGGAAAATGTTCCCAGCTTTCCCCCCAGAATGGATCTGATTCCGCTTGAGGAGATATTGGCCAAAGTTTTGGAATCTGTATTACATAAGGATGTATATAGAAGACGCATCAGCACTGTTTCATCGTTTTAGAGAAAGTCCCAACTTTAGATTTTCTTACAATGTGCACCTAAGCCTTGAGCACACTTTGGATAGAAAGCAGCGGTTCTCAAACTACGGGTTGCGACCCAAAGTGGGGTTGCGCATTGGCAGGTAAAAAAATAAATAATAATAATAATAATTAGAATCTTTATTTTTTTAATGTTCTGGCAACATATTTAGGATAAATACGCCTCGTTTTATAAAAGTGTATTGATAACATAGTGCTGTAATTACATATTTTTTTTTTTTTGTCTTTTTCCCCCTCCATTTTCCTCCGATTTTCTCCCATCCCAATGTTAGTCGTATGCCAATTCCCAGTCCCTTCCTGATCGCTGCGCACTTACCCCCCACAGTCAGATCATCTGGGAGAGTGGAGGCTACCACGTGCTTCCTCCGACACACGTCCAGCCAATCACCGCTTCTTTTCACCTGGCAGCGCGGATTCTCATTGAGAGGGCGTAGCGTGTGGGAGGACCACACTATCCCCCTCACGTCCAATCCGCGCTTAGCAGGCGCCCCGACCGAACTGTAGGAGTCGTTGTTTACAACGACCCGGACCCACCCCGCCAGCTTCTCCCACCCTCTGATACAGCCAATTGTATCAGTGCAGACGGCCAGCCAAGCTGGTGACAACCCCGGAGCTGTGAGCTGGATTCGAACAGGCAAATCCAGCTCAGCTCCGGGGCCGGTGACGAACGCAATCTCCGCTCGGCCACCTAACCGCCTTTGTAATTACATTTTCTAATAAATATGCATCAAGTTCAACAATGTGTGCTTTTATTCATACGTTAATTTCATACACCTTTAATCTGTAGGAGCTCTGGGTCCTGGGTTTGGCTGAGCTGTGAGGACACAGTATTTCCATCATCATTTTCATATTTCACAGGATGTAAGGTCATCTTGGAACCATCAGCCCCCTCTAGATCTTGAAATAGTTCCTCCTGTTCCTCTTTAATCAGTAGGGACTATGGGTCCTGGGTTTGGTTAAACCATGAGGACTGAGGTTTATCTTCATCATGTTCATTCTTTAAAGAGACACAAGTCAACTTTATGATATCAGCCTCCTCCAGACCTTGAAGCTGCTCTCCCTCCTGACTGGTCCAGAGTTCCTCCTGTTCCTCTTTAATCTGTAGGAGCTCTGGCTCCTCCTGGCCGACACTGTGGCTCCTCTCCTGCTGCTCAGGGGGAACCCTCTCTTCACAGATGAACTGCTGTGAAGCAAGGGAGTCTAGAAAGAAGGGCATAAAATAATGTAATTAAAATAAATAATTCAAACCCATTGCTTTTGAAAATAACAAAGGGACAGCTCCCTATTTCACACTACACTTTTACCAGGAATGTAACACGTTGAACCAATATATAGGGATGCACAGACTATTTGATGGATCGGTATCATCAATAACATCAGAGCAGTGCATGGTTGAGAAGGGAAATGTTCCCAGCTTTCCCCCCAGAATGGATCCGATTCCACTTGAGGAGATATTGGCCAAAGTTTTGGAATCTGTATTACATAAGGCTGTATATAGAAGACGCATCTCAACTCTCTACCAGATCAAAGAGGATGAAGAGCTCTTGGACAATCTGGTCAGCTCAATTCATCAGCCTGCACCATCCATCATCGCCACCTCCCATGACTCTACTGATGAGGATAAAGACAATCTACCATGGGCTGGCGGCACTGGACTCCGCAGATAGAGGGCTGGTCTGCTGTAAGAAGGTAGAGGGGTTCCTGCCGTGCCCCACCACCCTCGAAGAAGGTCCTACAGCTCTCCAACATGTTTAGCACCTTGGGGCTGGAGCCGGTTAGTGAACACCCCTCTTCCCAGATCTGTCTTGTCTGCTCCCCCTGCAGGTTCCCTGCCTACTGCTTCCTCAACTGCCCCACCTGCTGCTTCTACGGCTGCCCCGCCTGCTACTCCTGTGACTGCCCCACCTGATGCTTCTCAGGGAGAGGATTGATTGAACATTTTAATTAACAGATTGCAGAATGGGTACAGTACAGTACAGCTCAATACACACAATTGTTAAGGGGATGCAGACCAGAGAAAGACTTTCTTCTTGTTTACATCAGGGTCCCCCATTTTTTATTCATAATGACATTTATGACATACACAACATACAGATATACATACAGATAACATCTAGTCTAATCATCTAATCTAATCATGACATACATGACATACAGTACTATTACATGTGTGACATACAAGACATGCAAATATACAGTACTGTTAAACAGAGATCCTAACTAGGGATGCACGATATTGCTTTTTTGACACCGATACCGATAACTTTATGCTCCTCAAGCCGATAACCGATATCGATAACCGATATTTATTGTATTATAAAAAAAAATGTAATGTATATATTTTTTTTGATCAAACATTTTATTTTTTCAACATGAAACAAAACATATCACAATACAATAATAATACATAAAAAGACTTCCCAGGACAATAACTTAACACCAACTTAAATGTGACCTAACCAGACCACAGAAACAAAAGCCAAGACAACAGTTTTGACTGATAAAGTGACCATATTTATT
Source organism: Notolepis coatsorum (assembly GCF_963971535.1). Classification (NCBI taxonomy): domain Eukaryota; kingdom Metazoa; phylum Chordata; class Actinopteri; order Aulopiformes; family Paralepididae; genus Notolepis; species Notolepis coatsorum. The sequence continues at coordinate 169,585,881 of NC_140171.1, read as the reverse complement.
TTTCCAAATGAAAATTCACAATCCGTCAACAGCTTGTGGTGCATCCAACCTAAGACGCTCGAAGCTTTTTGTTCTTCTTTTTTCAAAGCGGAGCCTTGAAAAAGAGGCTTTGAGTGGACACATCACCACCTCACATCACCACCACAACGGGTCACCTGCGGCATCACCACCGCCACGGTGTTGGGGGCCCGCGACGACGGCGCGAGCACGCTTGTACCTATTGACGAGTCGTTTGCTAAATTAAAGAAGTTTGACAGAAATGACCCAAGGGCTCAAGCCGCTAGCTTTTAAGCAGTCCTTGGTGGTGCAAATTAACCTGGCTACTACGGAGCAATAAGTGACTGCGTATTCAACCAAGGGTTGCATCACAGCCACGAAAGGGGCTAGCTTTGCTTAGCTCCTCGCGTCGTCGTGGGCTTCTAAGTTAACACAATAACACACCGTCGTGGCTGGATGTATTGCAAGTTGTTGCCCTTTTCCCTCCTTGTGGAACTTCTGCATTGCATTTATTACAAATAGCAAGCAAACTTTTTCCTCTGAAATTCCGAGTACCGACGCGGCCATCTTTGTTGTTAACGTCCGCGCTGCTTCCAGAAACTTGCGTGGCTACGTCACAGCCAAGAAAGGGAGCGCTGGATTTGTGTAAAACGCCCTGTTCCTATACCACACGCTGTCAGTCGTACCACAGTACTGACAAAACGGGAGGAGCCTACAGACAAAACAAACGCACTTCATTCCAATTCACCCACACCGCATTTTTTTTTACCAAAAAATATATTATATTATCGGAGCTATTAATAACGTTATCGGGTTTATCGGGATGACGTCATAATTGCTGATATCGGCCCGATAATTATCGTGCATCCCTAATCCTAACAGTAAATATATACATACGAGGGGGAGGGAAATGTATATTAGGAGGGGGTGGGTGGGTGTTCGGACATTTACAGGGGCCAGTTTCGAATTGCAGCCTCCCGTAGGTGCTCTTTGAGAGCGGTTTTGAAGGTGGGTAGGGATTCACATTTAAAAAATGTTCTTTATCCACTTTTTCTCCTCCTGTTTTTCTCAGATTTTCTCCCATCCCAATTTAGTCGTTATGCCAATTCCCCCCTCCCCTTCCTGCTCGCATGTGCCCTCCACTGGTCGGTCTAGGGAGTCCTGAAGTCTATCAAATGCTTCCTCCATCACATAGGAGACAGCCAGCAACCTCTTTTCACCTGCCAGCGCGGACTGTCATTGGTGAAGTGTAACACGTGGGAGGTCACACTACCTTCACCATATCCCTTCTTTGCTGTGCAGGTGCCCTGACCGACCTGTAGGAGTCGCCGTTTACAACGACCAGAATATCACCCCACCGGCTTCCCTCCCGCTGACTCTGCAGTCTCTCTATGGTCAGGTATGTCACTGTCCCTAATGCCGAGACCTGCCGCTATCCTGGTACAAAGGTAATGGACATAAACAATGTTATCCCTCCACTGCTCTGTGAATTCAACCTCATCCTCACCTCATCCTTTACTCTGTCATCTTTCTCTCCTATTACAGACGCCGAGGCATTGACACTGGTAACGTCGAACCGTCCCACTACATGGGCCAGCTGGACCCGTTACCCTCTCCTCCAGACCATAGCACCAGACATCCTCCCATTCCTAACTGCAACCATCAACTCCTCCCTCAACTCGGGGGTGGTCCCCACCTCCCTAAAACCAGCCAGAGTCACACCGCTCATAAAAAAACTAAAATCTTGAACCCCACCGTCATAGACAACTATCGTCTCTCTTCTCTCCTTCCGCAAAAGTGAAGGGCCTCTCCTCTGTCAGCCAGTCAAACATCAGATACTCCTCGCATCCCTCACAGGAATGGGAGTGGCCGGCTCTGCGCTGGCATGGCTGACATCCTACCTCGAAGACCGCTCCTACCAAGTATCATGGAGAGGGACCCTGTCAGCCCAAGCCCCCTTCGGACGGGTGTCTCCCAAGGCTTGGCCCTTGGACCCCTCCTCTTCTCCCTCTACACAAAATATCTGGGTAACATTATCACATCCCATGCCTTCTCGTATCATTGCTATGCCAATGATACTCAACTCTTCTAGAGCCATATGAAATCCGTTTTATTTTTTTCCAAATTCCATTTTATTTTTTTCCAAATTCCGTTTTTTCCGTTTTAATATTTCAGAATTCTGTATTTTGCTTTGTACGCTAATTTTACCATCAGAAATAGTGTCTAATAAGTGGGAATGAATAAATGTCCACAATTTAATAAGATATAACAGTCCATTTAATAGGGCTGTCTTAAATACTTCGAAGCTTCGTTCGATGGGCATGGGATTCGAATATGAAAATAAAATTCGATTATAAAAAAATAAAATAATAATAATTATATATATTTTTGCAAAATCAACTCTGCCTCTCTTTGTTAACTACAACAAGCAATGCTGTTTGTTATTTAAGATGAGGTCGGACTCGGCACTGACAGATTTGTGTTCATTGTGCTGCTTTTATAAAGCCTCAAATGACGGCTTACAATATTTCATGAAAGCAACGTGTTTTGTTTGTCTAAGATTTAAAAAGGTTTAAACTTTACAGCACTGACAAAGTTGAACAAAGTGCTGTACAAGTCCCACAACATAAAAAAAAAAAAAAAAAAAAAAAAAAAAAATCCTAAAAAAAATCAATAAATTTTTTCTTTTTTTATAGTTGATTCCATTTTTATTGCTCGATTCCGTGATCGCGGATTCCATATGGCTCTAAACTCTTCCTCTCCTTTCCTCCCTCAGATATCCATGTCTCTGAGCGGATCTCGGCCTGTCTGTCCAACATCTCCGCCTGGATGACGACCAACTAGGGCTGACCTTCGAAGCTTTTTTTGGCAATCGAAGCTTCGGGGCCGAGCTTCGATTTTAATTCGAAGCTTCGAGATTTTTATTTTTTTTATCTTATGTTGTGGGACTTGTACAGCACTTTCGTAAACTTTGTTGTTTTTAAATGTGCTCTATAAATAAAGTGGGTTGGATTAATTAATTAAGTAGCCCCTTTCGTGACTGTGACGCATCCAACAAGGTTTCACTCGGCTGTGTGATTTAATTCAAGGTGGATCGCTGTTGTCGTTTGAACAACTTCAGATTTCATGGGAACTACCAATCCCCCAAATCAAGAATGTTTAAGATGAATGAAGTAAGATTTAGATTATTTGAAATATGGCCTGTGTAGACTAAACTATGCACAGAATTATGTCAGTCTACAAGGTCCGGATTCTACATGGTCCGGCAATGTAGACTTTGTAGACTCCACTACAGACCAATTATCAGTGAATGTTCATGCATTTTTAAGAAGGGCAACTTCCACAAAAAAACAAAGAACTCACCAAAACATCTCAGTAGCACCTTATCTAAATGTTATATTTCATATATGGAGATTCATATATATTTATGTATTGCATGCATTTCTACATTTTATTTCCTATTTTGTTTATTCATCCCAGTATCTTTCTTTCTTATGTGTGGAATTCTACAAGGCGCGTGCACACACACACACACACTTACATTTAGTCATTTAGCTGACGCTTTTATCCAAAGCGACTTACAAGTTCTGTACGACAAGACAGCAAGAAGGGTACAACTCTATCAGCTGAGTAACGATGTTCATCAAAGTGTTGCGTGTTACAGTGTAGGTTAGTTTATTAGGACAAGTGCATGACAGTAAGGTTAGTCACAGTTAGATTTTCATTTTTTTTTTTTTATCATTTCAAATAATGGTTGAAGTAGTGAGTCGACGGCGGAAGATTGGACGGGATTCGGCTGTCCTAACTGGGATGGGTAGTTCTCACACACACACACACACACACACACACAAATCGAAGTAAAAAAAAATTAAAATTAAAATCTTTTTTGAAAAAATTTTTTTTTTTTTTTTTTTAACTTCGATTTTTTTTTTAATGTTCGAAGCTTGTGCCATCGAACGAAGCTTCGAAGCTTCGAAGTATTTAAGACAGCCCTACGACCAACCACCTCAAACTGAACCTAAGCAAAACAGAATTGATTCACCTTCCGGCCAAATCCTCACCGTTGATCGACCATTCCATCACAGCGGATAATGTAGCTGTGGCCACGTCCCCGACCGTCAAGAACCTTGGTGTTGTCCTTGACGACCGGCTGAACTAATCCGCTCACATGGCCGCAACAACCAGAACCTGCAGATTCCTCCTGAGCAACGTCAGAGGGATCCGCCCCTTCCTGACAAAAGAAGCCACCCAACTCCTGGTCCAATCAACAGTCATCTCTCGCCTCGACTAGGGCTGCAAGATTAATCGATTTTTAATCAAAATCGCGATTTGTAATTATGCAATAATCAAATCGCAAAACATTTTCCTTTTTTTTAAACCAGGAAGTCCCATTGAGATACAAGATCGGTTTGGGAGAGGGAGGTAAGAGGTTTTAGATTGTGTGTTGTGAAGTTTAGACTTCAGAGAGATGGAGAGTAAAGTACAGAAAAAAGGTACAGTTGGGTACCGGTATCGATTCCCAGGTAAAAATAAACATTTTCAGGCTCGGCGTCCCGAAAAGACCCACCGCGTAGGCCAGATGCAAGCCACATTTTACAATAAACCTTTGTGGGGCTGTTTTTTTTAAATTTTTTATTATAAATCGCAAATGTAATCGCAATCGCAATATCTGTCAGAAAAATCGCAATTCGATTATTTCCCAAAATCGTGCAGCCCTAGCCTCGACTACTGCTTGCTGATCTACCGACCACCGCCACCAAGCCACTTCAACTCATTCAGAACCTGATCTCCAACCTACCAAAGTCAGCCCATGTAATAATAATAATGCAGGACCTCTTTAGAGAGGTCTTTATTCGGCATGCAACGACACGACATGCAATGGGCAGCACACACACAGAGGAATACACAGACACACACATGCAATTGTCTTTCTCAGGGTCGTCGATGCGATTGAGCTCTGCTCTTAACTAGGGATGCCCCGATCACGCTTTTTGCCACCGATACCGATCACCGAACGTCTATGAGCCATATTGGCCGATACACTGCTGATACCGATCGTTTTTGGTTTTATAATTATTTTTTTTTTATATATAATATATATATATTTTTTATAAAATATATATATTATATAATTACACTTGTAGTTGTATTATCTGCGAGACATCGCCACCACGCAACAAGTCAAAATACTCGCTATCTGCAAACAGCTCGACTGTCTTGTGTGTATACTCTGCTTTGGTCAAATCACATTCAGCATGCCCTCAGCGTCCCCAGTCAGAGCGATAGTTCAACTTGACTAACAGGGTGAAGCATTAGGCTATATCAGTTTCCTTTTTTTCCTCCCACAATAATATTATGTTATTTAAAACGAATGATGTTCTAAGACATTGATATCAGGAGCTATCTGTAGCTACTGCTAGCCAGCTAGATAATGTTAGACAATGCCTCATGTATTAAACTAAAGTGAATAGTTGACTGTCATTTTGTTTAAAGAGTAACGTTAGCTAGGTAGCTAACGTTAGCTCACGGAACGATAGCTAGTTAGCCACCACTAGCCAACTACTGCAAAACCAAATGCCAAAATGATAATATCAGACGTTGATATCAGGAGCTATCAGTAGCTAGCCAGCTAGATAACGTTAGACAATGCCTCATGTATTAAACTAAAGTGAATAGTTGACTGTCATTTTGTTTAAACAGTAACGTTAGCTAGGTAGCTAACGTTAGCTCACGGAACGATAGCTAGTCAGCCACCACTAGCCAACTACTGCGAAACCAAATGCCAAAATGATAATATCAGACGTTGATATCAGGAGCTATCAGTAGCTAGCCAGCTAGATAACGTTAGACAATGCCTCATGTATTAAACTAAAGTGAATAGTTGACTCTGTCATTTTGTTTAAAAAGTAAAGTTAGCTAGGTAGCTAACGTTGGCTCACGGAGGTCTCATGCACTCGACTATGCTGGAGCATGTTGACATGGGTCTGGGAGGGGGAGGGGCAAGGCGTGCAGCAGCTGCAGCTGTGTGCGAGAGAGAGAGAGACAGTGAGAACTCCGCTGAGAATTGGATCATGATTTACGCGCGTGTCATCAATCGGTTTTCACGAGAATAATAAAGCATTATCGGAATTCACCTATCTCATATTTATACTGAATATCGGCCGATACCGATTGCTGGCCGATCGATCGGGGCATCCCTACTCTTAACCCATCCCGTCGTCCTTCCCTCCAAGGGCTGCCGGGAGCAGACAGGGCGTCGGCAAGGTACCGCGCCCGGGGACCAATCCAAGTGTTCCTGCCCGTCTTCGTCAGGGAAGCGACAGCACAGCGTCAGCGATCTGTTGTGCATGTTTTTCCATTGGGTTTCTCTTATTGGGGGGGGGGGGGGGGGGGCTTTGCGAGCAGGGGGAGAACATGCAAACTCCACACAAAGGCCTAGGAGATCCCCCACCTGGGTAACTGGCGTCGCGGAAACCTGGTCCCCATACGGGAATCGAACCCTGGCCCTTCTTGCTGTGAGGTGACAGTGTTAACCACTATACCACCGTGCCGCCGTCACCCCACTTCTTAGGGACCTGCACTGGCTCCCCATCGCTGCACAAATGCGCTTCAAGGTCCTCGACCTGGCATATCGTGCAGCGAAGGGAAGCTGCCTATTCTCGGTCCTTGCTCCACAATGGTGGAACGAACTTCCGACCAATTAGGACAGCCAAAACCCGACCAATCTTTTGCTGTCGACTAAAGACACTTCTTCAATCAATATCTGAAACGAAGAAAAAAAATTATAATGAACAAAACAATTATAATAACCTTCTTACTGTCCTCTACTGTCTACTCTACTGTCATGCACTCTTCCTATTATAGTAACATGGCTCTACTACTATACACTCGACACTGCAGCACTCAAGTTTGAACATTGTTACTCAGCTGATAGAGTTGTACCCTTCCTGCTGACTTGTCGTACAAAACTTGTAAGTCGCTTTGGATAAAAGCATCAGCTAAATGACAAAATGTAAATGTAAGTGAATTCTCCTAATAAACACTGCCATTGTCCATGTTGGAATTGTTGACATCAAACTCCAGCAATCAGAACAACTGAAGTCTGACTTTATAACCCTCAGCATTACTCTCTTGGACTCTGGTAAAAGAGTCATCATCTCAGGTCCCCTCCTCTCTCCCTGCTTCGGGGATGTTTAGCAGGAGACACAGCCTCCACATCTGGCTGAAAGGGCTCATCAGGCATCCCCTACGGACAACTTTTCACTGTTCTGGGGCAGGGATGAATCGATCTTTTTACGTTGCATTGATCCTATTTGATAATTGATAATAGATCGATCTGGATCGATGTATCGTCCCACCCCTAATCATTAGCCACATAGAAGGGCTCATTGGTCATTTTTGGAATTATTTCCCTGAAAGAAAGAGCATGGACACTTTGAACAACTGGATCCAAGATCCGTTCATTGCACATAACACTCGCAACAGGCCTCCCTCTGTCACAGAGGAGATACAACTGGGAACGAGGTTACCCTCTGTCTGAGCAGGAGGCGTTGATCGATCTTTCGTGTGACGAGCTACTGAAAGTCAAGTTCACTGGACAGGCCCTCGCAAAGTTTTGGATATCATTCCGGAACGACTACCCAGTGCCGTGTAATGCTGCGCTGAGAAAGCTTGTCCCGTTTGCATCAACATAGCTCTGTGAAGCGGGATTCTCGGCTCCGACATTAATAAAAAATAAATACAGATCTCGCCTCAGAGTAGAAGCAGATCTGCGCCTCTCTCAGCACAACGCAGCCACGTATCAAGGAACTATGTTCAAATGTACAAGCACACCCTTCCCATTAACACTATGGTCACCAAAAACGCCGTACCACGTCATTCCCCGCCATGCTCATTCTGCCAAAGACGCCGTACCACGTCTTTGATATCAATATTTCAAAAATATGTGATCGAAATCATATTTCTCCCCCGGAGACTTGAGATCTACTGTTGATCCCCTCTCAACTCTCCAACGGTTCAAGAGCGCCATCTGGTGGCCGATCGGCGGATCGCCCAGAGCGGAAACAGGAAATGGAAGCTGGTGCTCATTCCAATTCGGTCCGATCACTCGGTAATAGTCCCAGGACTCGAGCTAGACACAACGGATAGCAATCCGTTACCAATAACTCGATAAACAACATGATTTGGACGTATATACTATTATACAACCTGGAAATGGATCGCATATTTCTACATCCCATAATAGGAATATTTCTGAGATAAGATTCAGCGTTATTTTTTTAACGTGTTGATACTAACTGCTCTAATGATCATATCACCCACACTAGATGAATCATCCAACGTTGGCCACGGAATTATAAACGACCCCCCCCCCATCCGGTCAACATCAGATGATCTGGAGAAAGCTGCAGAAAACGATAAAAACATACTTATACTTTAGACCGTATTTTAGTATGAATATATGAATGAAAAAGTATAACGTTGCTACACCCTGAACAATAGATACTTGACGTTGAATGGGCCATAGTAATGTCAATTTAGCAATACAATTTAAAAAGTTATAGCCCTGCAAAGAAGGTAAACATCCCCATAGACAAATAGAGCTGGCGGAGGATGGTATATTAAGAATATAAGCCTGGCGACCAAAGTGTTAAGTCTCATTTTTGTTTATTTTTTAAAAGTGCATGTGAACGCATAAAAAAAAATAGGTTCTGCCAACATATTTTGGCTAAATATTCGTCGATCGTTTTATAAATGTGTATACATACAGAAACAATTCCATTTGATAATATTCATTAATGACATTGTGCTGTAATTTTATTTGCTAATAAATATGCATGATCAAGTTCCAACAACGTGTGCTTTTATTTTGATATTGAAATTACGCGATACACGTGTGTGGGGTCACCAAATAAATTCCAAAATTAAATGGGGTTGCGGTATTAAAAAGTTTGAGAACCCGTGATCTAACTATTACTCCTGTCTGGACATAAATATAAAACAAAAAGGTGATCTATTAACTGTGGATTATTAAACCTTATGCAATATTCATCATTGATATTTGAATACTTGAAATCTGTATAAACTGAGTAGTTAGTATCAAATGAAATAAGATGGAACAGCTCCAGCATTAATTGAATAAACAACTATTTGCTCATTACCAGTATGGTATAGTTTAAATTCCAAACTTTCTTGGCTGTTTTCTTTTATATAATTAAAAAAAACATTTTTAGCCATTGATCTTAACTGATCATTGTGACTTTATTGCTTTTATCGCTTATGCTGTTGGTTTTATGTGACTCGGACTTGTCGTGATCTAAACCAGTGGTTCCCAAAGTCGGGGTCGCGACCCAAAGGTGGGCCGCGAGCAGCCACGGGAGGGCCGCGAGATGATTTAATAAAAAAAAAAAAAAAAAAGGATCGTCAGGCCACTGAACTTAGAAGCAGGCCAGGACAGTGTTTCTAGTTGTATTCTAAAATTCTATTCTATTGTATTCTAAAATGTGACTATATGGTTTTATATTAACTTAATAAATAAACAAAAACGAAAAATCTACTTATTTCAACGAACATTTCAAACTAAATAACAGATTATGCACATAAAACGCTGAAAACAACCGAAGCAACAATAGTATTTTAATGAGGCTATTATTATTATCATTATTATTTTGCAACAAGTTAGCCCTCTCATAAATAGCACATATAAATTAATAACTAACTTGAACTAACTTAATAGGATTGAAGTGATATTTGGCTGAAAAAATCGGTCGCCTGGCAAAAAAAAAGAAAAAAAAGCCTGACGATGTGCATTGGGCCGCGGCTCTCTGACGCCTTATTTTCTGGGTCCCGGCCTGAAAAGTTTGGGAACCCCTGATGATCCTGATCTAAACAAGCGGGGCTTGTTGTTGTCATAGCTACAGCTAAACGCTACCGGCTAATGCTAACCTAGCTAGGCTTGCCTTTAGCCTGGTGGCTAGGATAGCTATTGGACCGTCGTGTACACTGTTTTATACGGTGAGAATGAAGAGCTATCTTACAAGATGTCTACACTCACCACAGTGGAAACCGAGTTATCCAGTCTCAAGTGTGGTCTCCGTACTATCGAGTGGCTCCTGGACGACATCATCCAGCAAAAAGCTCTGCTCATCTCCCGGTTGGATCTCCTGGAAAACCCCTCTTCTACTGCGCTTCCTCTTCCTTGGTCGTATGTAGTAAAACAGGGTAAAGGAAGAAGCCAAGAAGGGTATCGCTCCCCCTGTTCTCCCCAGTCGTGGATGATGACCCGTTTCTGCTGTACAACCAGTTTGCTCCACTTGAAGGGCTAACAGAGTTAGCTTCCACAGGCGCGTCGACTGTCTGTCCGGCTTTTTTGGAGCAGCCTGTAGCCGGTTGCTCTGGAGTGAATTTCTCTGTGAGAAAGAGACGGTTTTCCCCGACGTCCCCTGTGTCCAGCGGGAAGCGCCGTCGGCACTGCTCTCCTCCTGCTGTCTTCAACTCCGGGATCTCTCCTGCCGGCCTTCAGCTTTCCTCTCATCAGCACAACGCACCTCTGGACACTGCTGTGGCCAGCGATGATGACATCACCTGTGATTAGGGATGTCCCGATCCGATCACGTGATTTTCCCAAGATCGGGATCGGCAAAAAAAATAAATAAATAAATATGCCATTTTTTTTTTTCAACAAACATGACCATGTTAACGTCTTAAACTCATACTGAGGCCTTAGTTTTGGTTTTAAATTGCATATCATCATTAATTTATTTATTGTCACACAGAGCAGAAGAATTTTGCCAAAACAAACCAATAGTATCCAGCTGCAGAACGGCAGACTAGCCACAATCTCAGACCCAAATAAAAATTTTTTTTAACTCTGATTGATACTTACCTCAGCAGGACCCTGCACTAGAATCCTTTTAACTCTGATTGATACTTACCTCAGCATGACCCTGCACTAGAATCCTTTTAACTCTGATTGATACTTACCTCAGCAGGACCCTGCACTAGAATCCTTACTTGGTCATTATGTTGAGCATCCCACGGTGGGTCCTGCTGATCACTGCTCATCCAACACTCTCAAAGTAGCTAATAACCGTCTCGACTTAATTGTCCCAGCACCCCCATCCGACCATGGTATTATGTTCTTTGTGAACCCTCTTGACAGCTCTTCCTCCTTCCCCATCCCAGTCATCATAAATCACTGGTCACGGCGTAGTCCACGGGAGTCTGGTGGCAGGTTTCGCCGGGGCACGAATGCCTGTCATCTGTGCCCACTGTCACAACCACCCTGTAAACTAGGACCTAAGGCTAAGGACCCTAATCAAAATGGCCTTGTTAAATGCCCGTTCTATAGCTAACAAATCTTTCATCCTAAATGATTTCATTACGGCCAAACATTGACATTTTCTGTCTCTCAGAAACATGGCAAAGGTCAGAGGAATATGTATTTTTAAATGAACTGTGTCCGCCAAACTTCTCTTTTACCTGTGCCCCCAGCCCCCCCCTTTCAAATGCCACCACCAGTCACGTAGGAGGCGGCATAGCGCTAGGGCTGGGCGATATGACGATATTATATAAATATCGGGTACAGTTCATTAACGATACACTTTTTCAACGTATCGTGGATATCGTGATGTTTTGCCCAAGAGGATTGTGTCGCGTCAATCTGTCCACACGTTACTCGTTCATATCTCAGCCCGTGCTGAGATATGCCCATTCCGCGGTCTGTTAATAAAGTTTTCAATCAGACAGATGTATGGAAAGGCTTTTATTATAACATTCGTTGTAGTAAAATCATTATGCCTCATTTAGTCATCCTGTGAAACACTGGTCTACTACTCGACGGCCGCGGGGAGCTAACGTTAGTAGCTCTGTTGATGTCAGCACACCGGACATTCAGGAAGTCAAAAACTAAGCGCTTGCCGATTGGTGCTAAGAACAGCAGGGCGGGTGCAAGCGGTGTGACGTCATTGGCAGACTCGACTGTCAATCAAAATGATTATGTTTCCGTCAGAATGAATGAATGAAAACTGTATTAAAAGGTTGCAGAATGGGTACAATACAGTACAGGAGGATGAAGACCAGAAAAATACTTTCGGCTTTTTTACATAAGGGTCCTCTATTTTCAATTCATCAAAACATTTAGAGACATACATATATACAGTAGTTTCATAAAAATGCTAAAATGCTATTGATTGATTGATTGATTTAAAACTTTATTAACATATTGCAGAATGGGTACAGTACAGCTCAATACATACAATTGTTAAGGGGATGCAGACCAGAGAAAGACTTTAGTCTTGTTTACATCAGGGTCCCCCATTTTCAATTAATCATATTTCATATCTAAATCATATAATATCTCATATGCAATATATAATCTAATAATCTAAATCTAATATATAATATAAAAATGCTAAATGCATGGGTATTTTATTTTGTCTTTAATGTTAGCTTGCAAACTCAAATACTGTCTTGGTAAGCCTCATAATGAATTGTTTGGGGTAAAAAAGAAAAACATCGTGATGTGTATCGTGTATCGCCGAAAGGTCAGAAAATATCGTGATATCATATTTAGGCCATATCGCCCAGCCCTACATAGCGCTGGTGCACAAGAACTGTTTCTCCTCCAGGGTTGTGCACTCCAGTACTACACACAGCTCCTTTGAACTTTTAATCACCAAAGTTGGGCACACCGACCCATTTTATTGTATTTTAATTTATCGACCCCCTGGTTTTATTTAATAGTTCTTTTTTGACAGATTTTAGCGATTTTTTAACCTCCATCATCAAACTGGAAAAAATCATTTTATTAGGGGATTTTAATTTCCATATTAATAACTGTAATGACAATTTTGCCACCAATTTTATTTGTATCGCTGAATCCTTCGATTTTGTCTCAGGCCCCACACACAACAAAGGTAACACACTTGATCTTGTTTTTACTCTTGGATTAGACATAGATAACATTGTTTATGAGGAAATGATTTTAAGTGATCACAAATGCATACTTTTTAATTTAGTTTTTAAAGCTGACACTATTTCCACTAAGCGAGTTAAACGCTCACGCATGCTAAATGACCTCTCGGCAGATACATTTTCCACAGCCTTTGAGAGCAGTGCGGTGCCATCTCTGAACGTTAATGGCGACATTGATACTTTAGTTCATGCTTTTAACCTGTTCAGACATTTTAGATGTAGTTGCTCCTCTGAAATCCTGCACTGTTCGCACTTTAAATTCCTCTCCCTGGCTCAATGAGGATATTCGTCGTTTTAGACTAAATTGCCGGTGTATTGAGCGAAAGTGAAAGTCCACTCAGCTTAATGTACACAGTCTTCATTTTAAACAACTTTTAATTGATTTTAACAGTATGGTTAAGGATGCGAGAGCTGCCTATTTCACAAACTTAATCTCATCTAGCAAACTAAACCCCAGAGTCCTATTCGACACCATTAATATCATTGTCAGTCCACAAACCCCTGTCACACCTGTTTTATCTGCTGAGGACTGTCATGATTTTCTCCTATTTTTTGTAAATAAGGTTGCCAATGTCAGGGCAGGTATTACACCCTCCACCTCAATCCAACCGTTATCTCCTAACAGTCAGTCAGACACCATCCCAACCTCTCTGTTAAAGGACGTTTTCAGCACTATTGGTCCCAGTCTGCTTTCCATCATAAATTTCTCTTTGGTCTCTGGCCAGGTCCCCGCCTACTTCAAACAGGCAATCGTTCAGCTGCTTTTAAAAAAGCCAAGTCTGGACGCCTCGTTACTAAGTAACTATCGGCCCATCTCCAAATGATAATTTATGTCCAAGATTTTAGAAAAAATTGTTGCCAACCAGCTTATATCCATTTTAAATGAACACCACATTCTTGACAAATTCCAGTCGGGTTTTCGTAAGCAACACTCCACGGAGACTGCACTTTTAAAAGTATCCAATGATCTAATGATGTCCGCCAACTCTGGTAGATGCTCTATTTTAGTGCTACTGGATCTTAGTGTTGCATTTGACACTGTGGATCACAACAATAGATTGTTAATTGCTAAATAGGCTCAGAGATTGGGTGGGTGTCACAGGGAGTGCACATGAGTGGTTTAAGTCCTATCTCTCAGGTAGATGTTTCTCAGTCGGAGTAGGCCCCCATGTGTCTGAGTCTGTTACCCTTTCCTGTGGGGTCCCCCAGGGCTCGGTACTTGGTCCGATTTTATTTTCACTTCATTTGCTCCCATTAGGACACATTATTAACGCTTTTAAAGGCATCTCCTACCACCTTTATGCGGATGATATCCAGCTGTATTGCTCTTTTAACCCTGATTGCCCTGATGATTTTAATTCTAATTTTATTGTTTTAAATGAGTGTCTGTCGGCCATTAAGGCCTGGTTAGCTAGCAACTTCCTACAGGTAAATGAGGCCAAAACCGAGGTGCTCAGGCCTAACAAAATTAATAGTTGGTTTCCGGTTGCCGACCGACCCTGCCGATTTAGGTGCGACCCAATATATTTTATGAGTTTTTAAAAAATAGTATTAAAAAAATCCGATTTTTTTTATTTATTTTTTTTTAGAATAAAGTTTCATAGAAATCTTAGTCAAACATTTAGTATTATGGATATTAAACATGCTGGCAGAGTACATGCATCCATGTTGTTGTGAACATTTTAATTAAATAAAGAAATTCCCTATCCATAGTCGCCGTGGGAAAGAATAAAATAAAAAAATAAAATAAAATAAATTCCCTACCTACCCATGGCCAAACTGACAACCAACAGGAAACCAACAATATATTTTACTTTGCCTCATCGTGGCCTCTGATGGCGTTGCATCTAGGGTGGCTGGTTGCCTTGGGTCCCTAGAAACTAATGTGAGCCCCAACCTCAGGAACCTTGGGGTAAACTTTGATCAGGCCATGCACCTCGACACTCATATCAAGTCGGTGACCCGCACCTGTTTTTTCCATCTCAGGAATTTCTAAGCTCAGGTCGATTGTTTCCCATTCTGACCTAGAGTTGATCATCCATGCCTTCGTTTCTTCTCGTCTAGACTACTGCAATTCGGTTCTCACCTGCCTCAATAAATCATCCATAGACCGCCTCCAGTTCATCCAAAATACTGCTGCAAGACTGCTAACCAG
Organism: Notolepis coatsorum; assembly: GCF_963971535.1. Classification (NCBI taxonomy): domain Eukaryota; kingdom Metazoa; phylum Chordata; class Actinopteri; order Aulopiformes; family Paralepididae; genus Notolepis; species Notolepis coatsorum. The sequence goes on along the minus strand of NC_140171.1, from coordinate 169,570,754 downwards.
ATCAAGCAGAAGGTGTCACATCACTCCAATCCTAGCCTCCTTGCACTGGCTTCCTATACATCTCAGAATAAATTTTAAGGTCCTGGTGCTCACACTTTTATAGCTTTGCATGGCCAGGCACCAGAAGATTTAACCGACCTGCTGGAACCATATGTGCCCAGCAGGACCCTGAGGACAGCTGACCAGGATCTGTTGGTCATTCCGCACACCAGGTTGATCACCAAAGGTGACAGAGCCTTTCAGTCTGTAGCGCCTAGACTCTGGAATGCCCTTCCTTGTGGCCTAAGAGCTGTAGCGTCTGTTGAAATTTTAAAAAATCAGCTAAAAACATTACTGTTTAAACAGGCCTTTGGGTAATGTTTGAGCTTCTCCTCCAGGTATAAAATATGTCTTTTGTTTTGTTTTCTTTCTCTGTGATGCATTGTGTTTTGTTCGGTCTCTTATCTCTTGAATGGTTCTTGCTTTTTATTTTTATATTTTATTTAATTTCTGCTGTATGTAAAGCACTTTGTGAGTTGTCTCTGTGAAAAGCACTATATAAATAAACCAGGGATGCTCGATATTGGCTTTTTTTACCGATACCGATATTGTCCAACTCTTAATTTCCGATACCGATATCAACCGATACCGATATATGCAGGGTTTCCCACCCCAAAAAATGGAATAATTTCAGGTAATTAACATTACATATCTCTTGTTGTTCAGATTCAGATTCAGATTCAGACAACTTTATTGGTCCCGCGTGGGGCAATTCATATTTGCAGCTTACAAGCAACAAAGACAAACAAACAAAACATCTCAACGACAGCACGGCAATAAAAAGAGAAACACTCCATGTGATACAATCCAGCAATAAAAATAAAAGTAAAAACAGACAACCAAGTGCAAAAGGCTACTTAAAATGACTACTGTCTGTGTTTAAAAGTCTGATAGCCGAGGGGACAAAAGATTTGGCGTAGCGGTTGGTCCTACTTGGTGGGACGTCATAACGGCGGCCAGAAGGCAACAGTGAAAACCGCTGAGACAGAGCATGGAGGGGTTGATTTGTGATGCTCGTCCCCTTCTTGACCACCTGGTCCGTCCAGAGAGAACATAGGTCTCTCTGTTTTACTCCAATTATTTTGGAGCACACTTTCACAATATACTGTAGGCTGTTCCTATCTTTGATGGACAGGCCACTGAACCAGCAGATAAAAGAAAAAGTTAGGAGGCTTTCAATAAAAGAACTATAAAAAGTGCTCAGGATCTTTGCACTAACATTAAAAGAGTTCAGCTTTCTCAGTAGGTAGATCCTCTGCTGACCTTTTTTAACAATAGACTCTGTATTTAGGTTGAATTTCAGTTTACAATCAAACACAGTTCCCAGGTATTTGTACGATTCAACAGTCTGGACGTCCTCATCGTGAATTACACTAGCTACACTGGCTTGATGATCGGGGTTGTGTCTGAAGTCAATTATCATGTCCTTCGTCTTAGAGACATTGAGGTCCAAGTAATTCTCATCACACCAATTCACAAAGTCGTGAAGTACAGGTCCATGATCAGTTTCGGAGCGCTGCAGTAGAGATACCAGGACAGTGTCATCTGAGAACTTAACCAGATGCCTTTGGTCATGAAGCGATCTGCAGCTGTCTGTGTACATAATAAATAAAAGGGGAGACAAAACGCAACCTTGGGGGGAGCCAGTGTTGGAAATCGACATGTTGGACATCTGCCCATTGACAAAGACCTGCTGGACCCTCTCAGTGAGGACATTTAAAATCAGCATGAGAAGCTGGTGTGGGAGACTAAAATGAGAGTCAAGCCTCTCAATTAAAATGTGAGGCTGCATTTTATTAAAAGCAGAGGAGAAATCTGCAAATAAAAGTCTAGCATGAGCTCCAGGTGTTTCCAGGTGTTTATACACAATGTCCAGGATGAAGAGCATAGCATCCTCCACCCCTTTACCTGGCTGATATGCGAATTGAAGGGGATCTAATTTACCCTCAATAAAAGACATGGTAGTGTTTTTTAAAAACTTCTCAAAAACCTTCATTGCTAATGAGGTAAGCGCCACTGGTCTAAAGTCCTTCAATTCTTTTGAATCTTTTGACTTAGGGATGGAATTAACATTAACATTATGCATACTTTTGACAATAAATAAAATCAGAATTTGTTCTTACTTGCTTGCCTGGGTAAATAAAGGTTATAGAAATGTTAAAAAAAAGTTAAAAGTTAAGTTAAAAATATTTTCCGATATCACATTTTAATGCCGATATCGGCCGATAATATCGGTAGGCCGATAATATCGGACATCCCTAAAATAAACTTTACTTACTTACAAAATTGTACAGCTTTTTGCACATCTTTGTCAGGGAATTCCAACCATTCTGGACCTGAATGTACCAGTTAATTGTAGGGATGCTCGATATTGTCTTTTTTACCGATACCGATATTCCGATATTGTCCAACTCTTAATTACCGATACCGATATATGCAGGGTTTCCCACCCCAAAAAACGGAATAATTTCAGGTAACTAATAATTTCACTGGATATATATATAACAAATATTGTTATTGTTTTGTTTTTTTTAAACCGATACCGATATTTTCCGATATCACATTTTACTGCCGATATCGGCCGATAATATCGGTCGGCCGATAATATCGGACATCCCTAGTTAATTGTAATCATCTCTCTCTCCGTATGTCTAGTCAAGCCAGGTTGTGGAGGAGAGAGACAGGGATAACAGGCTATAGACTACTTTGCTCGTCCTGAGCCTGCTATGATGCAGGTGTTTTTACATCACCACCCAAAACAAGATTCAGCCAAGAGCGAGTTAGTACACTGGTGACTGGTCCACTTGCCCATGGCACTTACTACCCAGCGTTGTAGTGATTTGGGGGAATAGTACAGTAGTAGTGTTGTCAAAAATATCGAAGTATCGATACATATCGATACTGAATATTTAAAACGGCTTCGATACTCATTTCCCGAAATACCGATACTTTCTGCAGTATCTGTACCAGCTGGCCATTAGGTACCAGAGTGTTCTACAGCAAGTTGTTGACGCGCTGTTCAGAGCACGCTTGCCCCTCCGCCTGCTCCAGCCCTCCCCCTCACAGAGTCGTCTTCAGTTTGTATTTGTAAACAAACATTTTAGCTGAAGAAGATGGCAAATGCAGAGCCTCCGCAACTTGTGCTTGTGGATAAAGAAAACAGCAGAAGTGCTGTTTGGAGGTACTTCGGGTTTGAAGTAAACAACGAAGGACAAGCTAAAGCTGCCCCAATGCTATTTGCAAGCGGTGTTGGAGCAGTGCCAGCGCGGATCTCCATAAAGAAATGAAAGAGGTTCGTGACAGCTGCTCTTTCAACGTCACTGTGACTGAAGCATTAAACCATTAACTCTAGTTTAATACATGATACGTTGTCTAATGATGGCGCATAATATCAACAGCTGATTCGTTGTAACGTTACAGCTACCAGCTAACGTTAGCTACTGCTAGCAGTTAGCTCCGTTAGCTTAGCTGCCCATTTATAATTACTGCATGGAAACGGAGTAACGTTAACACTTAAACGTTATGTCGAGGTAGGGCTGGGCGATATGGCCTAAATATGATATCACGATATTTTCTGACCTTTCGGCGATACACGATACGCATCACGATGTTTTTCTTTTTTTCCCCAAACAATTCATTATGAGGCTTACCAAGACAGTATTTGAGTTTGCAAGCTAACATTAAAGACAAAATAAAATACCCATGCATTTAGCATTTTTATATTATATATTAGATTTAGATTATTGGATTATTAGATTATATATTGCATATATTTAGCAATGAGATATTATATGATTTAGATATGAAATATGATGAATTGAAAATGGGGGACCCTGATGTAAACAAGACGAAAGTCTTTCTCTGGTCTGCATCCTCCAGTCCACTGTTGACTGTTGTTGTATTGAGCTGTACTGTATTGTACCTATGCTGCAATCTGTTAATAACGTTTATATTCATTCAGTCGGCAAACAGAATCATTTTGATTGACAGTCGCGTCTGCCAATTACGTCACATCGCTTGCACCCGCCCTGCTGTTCTTAGCACCAATCGGCAAGCGCCAGCGTTTCCGTTAGAACATATTCGTGCCGGTCTGAGTGTCCTGCAAGATTTCTATCCCCGGACATATTCCTGAAATTCCGGTCAGAGTTTTAAACAGCAGTCTGTTATAATCACATTTTTATGAGCTAACGAATTCCGTTATATTGGACATTTGTATTAATTACATCAAGCGAAGAATGAGAAATTGATTTGCAGAATCAAATTACTATCTCTCGCCTCCCAAGTTAGTGCGATACGCTGATCCAGCATCAAGCTCTGCTCGCACTGCAGCAGCTGTCACACGCACCCCCAAATGAATCTCGAGTCGACATCGCTTCACCTCGTTGTATCAGACACGTCACACATATCATAATGTTCAACTTCACACACAGCAAACTGTAGTTGATCATCACATTGCCTCGTTTGCATGCAGAGAGCGAGAGGACGAGCCACATGCTCGTAATGCGTTTGTTGATTTCATTATAGCCTACATTTAGTTATAATCAATTATATGCATTACTATGTGACACGGCAGTCAACCAACAGTTGCATTATGATTAAAAAATGTCAACACTTACTCACCCCGTCTCGTTCTGCCTATCCGTTTTGTACCTGCGACTAGATCCCCATTGCATTGGAACAGGTGGACTTCTGCGAGGCTCGCAACGGTAGCAGCAGACTGGGGATGCTCTTTGTGGTTCAATCAATAAAGTGTACTTTGTGTACGTTCAATCAATGTTATCTCTCGTACATCATAGACGCTAGACTACTAGACTATAATGTCGTACCTCAGCCAGGAGAATTTAACTTTCCACTCGGGCCGCCGCCTGAACGCTCGACATTTGTTTATTTTCCGCGGGAGCATCGGCGGTCTCTGTGACTTCAGAAGACTCATCTTCGTTGTCAATGTCATTATTATTAGACCTGCTTGTGCTTGGTTTCATGAAATATTTGTTAGGTTTAGCTTGTTTGGCCATCTCTCTCTCTCGCTCGTATAGCTGTTTGTCGTTATTATGGTGGCCAGACAGGCTCAAAAAAAGAAAAAAAAAGATTCACATCCGAGCGGCGCCATCCGCGCTTTATTAGAGCGAAGCACAATGAAACAAATGAATTGATTGTTTTGTTCATCGCATAGGCTATTTAATTTTAGCCTATTTTAATACAATTCAAATAATAAAATTGTGCTTAGAGGAATTATTTCCACCGGACATTATGACCGGAGATATTTAAATATTCGGACTTCAACATATTTTGCCAGTCAAATACCGGTAATTACCGGCTAACGGAAACGCTGGCAAGCGCGTATTCATTTTTTACTTCCGCCATTGGAGAGCTCAATGAAAACAACAATGGCAGCGGTAGCTCGCCGCGGCCGACGTTTAGCTTTTAGCTCTGCAGAATGACTAAACGACTGGAGGCATAATGATTTTACTGCAACGGATGTTAAAATAAAAGCCTTTCCATACATCTGTCTGATTGAAAACGTTATTAACAGACCGCAGAATGGGCACAACGGAGTCAGCACGGGCTGAGAAATGAACGGCTAATGCTTGCTATATCTAGGTCGACCTCGGTCGTTGCTATGTAAAAACGCTGATGTTATTGAAAGTGTAACTATATAACGTCAATGCCACAAAACGAATGCCTTTGTTATCATAAGCAGTAACTTTTGATGCAGTAGTGTGTGTGTGGGGCGGCGCTGTTCAAAAGTGTCAACGTGTGGACCAGATTGACGCAACACAAGCCTCTTGGGCAAAACATCACGATATCCACGATACGTTTAAAAAGTGTATCGTTAATGAACTGTACCCGATATTTATATAATATCGTCATATCGCCCAGCCCTATGTCGAGGTCATACAATACTACAGTCGACATAAGGTTAACGTTACCCCGTTTCCATCAAGTGTTTAAATAGCAGCAATCTTGTTGAAAATGTAACGTTACTAAAATGCTCCGAGCATAGCCCCTCTCCCTCCCTCTCTCCCTCTTTAAATAAAAATCGAAACTGTTACTAACTGTAATACAAACAGTTCAGTTTGTCAGGTACATGCAACACAGATTACAGTGTTTACATCTGTCTGCTTGAGAAAATACCATGTTCTGCATTTGCAATAAAAATGATTGAAGTGAGATGAACAGTTATTTTTAAATGTGTGATCTAAAGATAAACAAAGGGTTTTAAAAGTGTTATATTTATCTTCTCGTATAGTACCAGAGAGAAGCTGAGGAGAATCAACCAGCAACAAAAGCTAAATTTGTTTAAAAAAAAAAAAAAAAAAAATTTTTTTTGGTATCGAAGTATCGATACTTTTCAAGGTATCGTATCGAAGTCGAAATTCCAGTATTGTGACAACACTATACAGTAGGTACGCATATTTAAGTGGACCGCAAGGATGGTGTACTGGTGGGTGGTATCCGACCGATTATAGTGGGCCGGTCTGGGCCAAAAATGCCAGGGCCGATTTTTGGTCCCAGTCCAGCCCTGACTACCGCCCTGTTTCTGTTCTTACCTCCATCTCGAAAGTCATGAAAAAAATTGTCTACAAACAGGTCGAAAAGTACCTTGCGGAAAAAAATCGAATCTACAAATTCCAATCTGGCTTCAGAACATCCCACTCCACTGACACATGCCTTCTCTATTTGAACGACCACATCAAACAAGAGGTGGACGCGGGCAAATACTGCGGCATGGTGATGCTGGACCTACAAAAGGCCTTCGACACTGTCAATCACTCCATTCTGATTGACAAGCTAAAAGCAATTGGTTTTTATAGTTCTAGTGAGCTGGATGCAATCCTACCTGGAGGGGAGAGAACAGATGGTAGAGGTAAACGGTACCCCCCGCCCCCCCTCCAAGTGAACTGTGGTGTTCCACAAGGAAGCATACTAGGACCGTTACTGTTCCTAATTTATGCAAATGACATGTCATCAGCTTGTGACTGCAAATTGTTCCTGTTCGTGGACGACTCAGCCCTGCTGGTCTCTGACAAGAACAAGTTACAGGTTGAACAAACCCTCAGCTCAGAACTCGGCAGAATCTGCACATGGCTCGCTGATAACAAACTATCATTACACCTGGGTAAAACAGAGTCCATTCTTTTACAATAAAGTTTCATAGAAATCTTAGTCAAACCTTTAGTATTATGGATATTAAACATGCTGGCAGAGTACATGCATCCATGTTGTTGTGAACATTTTAATTAAATAAAGAAATTCCCTATCCATAGTCGCCGTGGGAAAGAATAAAATAAAAAAAATGAAATAAAACATTCACCACCTTCAAAACCGCTCTCAAAGAGCATCTACGGGAGGCTGCAATTCGAAACTGCCCCCCCCCCCCGGATCTGTTGAACAGTACTGTATATTTGCATATCTTGTATGTCACAAATGTAACAGTACTGTATATCTGTATGTCATGTATGTCATAAATGTCTATGAATTGAAAATGGTGGACCCTGATGTAAACTAGACGAGTCTTTCTCTGGTCTGCATTAGGCTTGGGCGGTATGACGGTATACCGGGGTATTTTGAAATACCGACGGTATTGAAAATCAATACCGTCTAAACGGAGTTTTGTTGTAGTGCACACACGCGCCGGCAGAGGGCGAGACTAGTCCTCACTAGTGGGGCGAGCCATGCAGAGCTGGTTGTCTCTACACATAGGAGGAGGAGGAGGGGAACCCCGCTTCAGTGAGTGAAATTAAATGAGACACGCTTACCGTTGCTGGTGCTGCGGGCTAACTGGCTATTCTGAGAGCTAACTGTAGTGTTGTGTATGATCACAACGGTGTTCACGCTTTACGGTAATGTTGCGACAGTGCTGTGAAAATACCGTAAAGCGTTGTGACGATAGTGTGTGTTGTTGTTGTGTGTAGGATGCTGCAGGCTAACTCCTACCATTCTGAGAGCTTAACGTTAGCACTCGATGCTGCGGGCTAACTGCTACCATTCTGAGAGCTTAACGTTAGCACTCGATGCTGCGGGCTAACTGCTACCATTCTGAGAGCTTAACATTAGCACTCGATGCTGGGGGAGGACTGCTACCATTCTGAGAGCTTAACGTTAGCACTCGATGCTGCGGGAGGACTGCTACCATTCTGAGAGCTTAACGTTAGCACTAGGAGGCTGCGGGCGAACTGGCCATCTCCGTGATTTGTTTACTTGGTAACTCGGGTTGCCACCCCCGCCCCCCGCTGATGATAATGAAAGTCATACCGTCATATACCGTATACCGGGGTATTAGGTAATCAAGGTATAACGGTATGAAAAAAGTCATACCGCCCAAGCCTACTAGCTACCGTCCCGGGAGCTCACGTTGATACCTGGATGGTGCTAACTAACTAGCTACCGTCCCGGGAGCTCACGTTGATATAGAGCTGGGCGATATGGCAGAAAATCATATCGCGATAACGATATGATAATGTTATCATATCACTCGATATATTTTTTTAAACAACAGATGTATGTTTATTTTGCAGCAATTCTTTGTCGTTGCCGCCATCTTTAGTGTTACATCCCCTCACACTCCAGTTCTCAGGCTGCAGCTGGTTTAAAAGCAAAAGTAAACCGGCTTCTCTGCTGGCTGTGGCTCCAGGGGAGTTGAACAGTTCTGGCTCTGCTAGTTTATTTTCTATCTTTTGGCGCTTTTTTGGTGGACAAACCACCGCACATGTGCACCATGACTCGTGACTGGAGTCTAGCTCTGCTAGCACACATAGCCTACTGTGTACAGACGGTTTCAAACTGTATTTTAAATTAGAAAGCAAACAAAATAAATGGACAAGAGAAAAAGAAATCTCAATTTGGTCAGTATTGTCATTTGGACAAGCAAAGCCATTACTTTAAGTTGCAGGCAAGAAAGACAAGTCTGTCCACTGTCTCTGGTTTTAAAACTGCCCTGTTGCAGGTCAAAAAAAAAAAAAAAAAAAAACGATATTGATTATTAAAATATATCGCGATATTTATCGTTATATCGCCCAGCCCTACGTTGATACCTGGATGGTGCTAACTAACTAGCTACCGTCCCCGGAGCTCACGTTGATACCTGGATGGTGCTAACTAACTAGCTACCGTCCCGGGAGCTCACGTTGATACCTGGATGGTGCTAACTAACTAGCTACCGTCCCGGGAGCTCACGTTGATACCTGGATGGTGCTAACTAACTAGCTACCGTTCCGGGAGCTCACGTTGATACCTACTAACTGGCTACCGTTCTGTGATTTGTTTACTTCGAGGTTGAAGAAAGTGCACTTTCAGGTTGAAAGAACGGCCCTAATCTCAACGTGTTTCAATATAAGCGTTATGTATGGTGATAATAACGAGTATATTGTTAGCTCCCCCCCCCCCCCCCCCCCCCCCGCTGATGAAAATGAAAGTCATACCGTCATATACCGTATACCGGGGTATTATGTCAGCAAGGTATGACGGTATGAAAAAAATGATACCGCCCAAGCCTAGTCTGCATCCCCTTAACAATTGTGTGAATGAATGAATGAATGAAAACTTTATTTAACAGATTGCAGAATGGGTACAATACAGTACGGCTCAATACATACAATTGTTAAGGGGATGCAGACCTGAGAAAGACGTTTGTCTTGTTTCCATCAGGGTCCCCCATTTTCAATTCATATAGACATATATGACATACATGACATACAGATAGTCAGTACTGCTACATCTATACATTTATGACATACCAGATTTGCAAATACAGTACTGTTTGTGATACAGAAGGAGTCAAGAAAAGGGAGTATATACATTTGACGTAGAAACTGTACATTGGAGGTTGGGTGGGGGGGGTTGGGTACATTGGGATATTGACAACCATACTGGGTAATTTACATTGGAGGTGGTTGGGGGGGGGGGGGGGGGGGCGGGGGGCATACTGTATAAACAAGTAACACTGTACATTGAGGGGGGGGGGGAGGAGACACTGTACAAACAAACACAATTGTACATTGAACTATTGACAAAACCATACTAGGTAAATGACTGTACATTGGAGGGGGTTGGAATGATTGGGTTAGGATATTTACAGGGGCCAGTGTTGAATTGCAGTCTCCCGTAGGTGTCCCTTGAGAGAGGTTTTGAAAGTGGGTAGTGATCCACATTCCTTTACAGCTTTGGGTAGGGCGTTCCACATTGATGTGGCATAATTGCGAAACGTGTTTAGTCCCTTATTTGAGCCGAATCTGGGTTTGACATGATTTGTGGAGCTCCCTCTGGTGTTGTGATCGTGGTATTCACTGACCTTTGGGAAGTATTTTGACATGTACATGGGTACCTTGGTCGTGTAGTGTATCTTGTAGACCAGGCCCATTGCAAGTTGTTGTACTCTGTCGTCTACTCTAAGCCATCCTAGGTTGTCGAAGTGGGCAGGGGTGAGGTGGGTTCTAGGAGTAAGGTCAAGCAGTAGTCTGACCAGTTTGTTTTGAGATGTTTGTAATTTTGTTTTTAGCGCCTTTGAGGTGCTTTGGTACCATGAGGTGCAAGCATAGTCGTAGTACCCCTGAATGAGTGCTCCTGCCAGAGTCTTCAGGGTGTTCTTGTTTACCAGAGAGGAGATCCGGTACAAGAATCGAGTTCGTTGGTTGACTTTTTTTATTACATTGGATGCCATTTTGTCACAGGAGAGATTAGCCTCTAGGATGGACCCCAGGTAGGTAATTTCATCTTTCCTTGTGACAATATTGTCACCCACTGTAACTGAGAAGCCGTCGGTCTTGCTGAGTTTGTTATTTGAACCGAAGAGAATGGACTCTGTTTTGCCCATGTGTAATGATAGTTTGTTATCAGCGAGCCATATGCAGATTCTGCCTAGTTCCGAGCTGAGGGTTTTTTCAACCTGTAACTTGTTCTTGTCAGAGACCAGCAGGGCTGAGTCGTCCGCAAACAGGAACAAGTTGCAGTCACAAGCTGACGACATGTCATTTGCATAAATTAGGAACAGTAGCGGTCCTAGTATGCTTCCTTGTGGAACACCACAGCTCACTGTGAGGGGGGGGGATAGGGTACCGTTTACCTCCACCATCTGTTCCCTCCCCTCAAGGTAGGATTGCATCCAGCTCACTGATAGACTATCAAAACCAATTGCTTTTAGCTTGTCAATCAGAATGGAGTGATTGACCGTGTCAAAGGCCTTTTGTAGGTCCAGCATGACCATGCCGCAGTATTTGCCTGCGTCCACCTCTTGTTTGATGTGGTCATTCAAATAGAGAAGGCATGTGTCAGTGGAGTGGGATGTTCTGAAGCCAGATTGGAATTCGTAGATTAGATTTTTTTCCGCTAGGTACTTTTCGACCTGTTCGTGTGTATTGAGCCGTACTGTATTGTACCCATTCTGCAATCTGTTAATTAAAGTTTTCAATCAATCAAAACTCCCAACAAGCAACAAGACACCGGAGTATAACCCTAACCCACCAGACCTCTCCAGTAAATAGATATGCTAACAATGCTAAAATAAGCACAGAGGCTAGTCATAGCTTATTAGCACAGAGAAGCTAACGTTGCTAGTGTTAGCTCAGAGGCTAACCGGGACATTGCACAAAGAGCTAACAGCAGCACTGAGAGCTCAAAGCTAACTGCTAGCTAACCCGAACAACACTGATAAAGCAGACGACCTAATATCCTACTGATCAGTGCTTTAAGACTCATGTCCAAAGGAGCCTTAAAGTTTCATTTAACAAACCTGCTTTGTGTTTCTTCATCTCACTTTTAGGCATCTGGACATTCAGTATTTACGGTATCTTCTTCTTCTTCTTCTTCTTCTTCTTCTTCTTCTTCTTCTTCTTCTTCTTCTTCTTCTTCTTCTTCTTCTTCTTGTATATTTCAGGCGGACTACGCGTCTAGGCGTATTTCTGCCCTCCACAGGACAGAGTGAATGAATGAATGAATGAAAACTTTATTAACAGATTGCAGAATGGGTACAGTGTAGCCCCTTTCGTGACTTTCGGTTTGCAAGCCTGTGGCTTTTGTGACCGGAGTCACTTGCCCACCCGCCCCGATCACCCAGTAGCGAAACGACCAAGCGTCGTCAAGGGGCTCGCGGTGTGTCAAGAATACATCAGATCTGAATTTCAAAGATACCCAGCGTACAATATGGGTCTAACACAGCTTCACGATGGGGTCTGGAAGCTCGGAGTTGCTAATAAACAGTTTAAAACATTGTTACTCGACGAGTGGTATTTACAGACCGAACGTCCATCTCCGCCGTTGGTGTCACAGCGCATGCGCACCATGCCGCGTTCACGTTACTGGGAAGAAGCGGAAGAACCAGTTTCCGACTGGGAAAAACCATTCACGTCAGCCTCCTAGTGGTAATTCCTACTAGGACATATGGGATTCTTTTATAGACCCCATATCTCCCACTTCGCGTCACGAATTGCGGAAGTATGGATGTGGGCGTTTCATCCATAGATATATATAGAGTCAAAGCGTGAAGGCTTCCTAGTTGTAGCAACCACTATGGTAGCAACGAGATGTCCTCTGGTTCTTCCGCTTCTTCCCAGTAACGTGAACGCGGCATGGTGCGCATGCGCTGTGACACCAACGGCGGAGATGGACGTTCGGTCTGTAAATACCACTCGTCGAGTAACAATGTTTTAAACTGTTTATTAGCAACTCCGAGCTTCCAGACCCCATCGTGAAGCTGTGTTAGACCCATATTGTACGCTGGGTATCTTTGAAATTCAGATCTGATGTATTCTTGACACACCGCGAGCCCCTTGACGACGCTTGGTCGTTTCGCTACTGGGTGATCGGGGCGGGTGGCGTGAATATTAAAGGCAACCAACTTGTGTTCAGCTTTTCGTTCAGCGTTTCTCTGATTGGCCACACGGCCAATCAATCAATCCACTAGCACGCGGCCTTGCGGCAAGAGAGACAAGAGAGACAAGAGAGTCGCGGCAGAGAGCCGCGCATGCGCATGAGGCTCCCCCAGGTCCTTGTGTTTGAGACAGCCATATTAGACACATAGCCATAATTTAAGATAATAGTTTCCACAGCTCCAGTTAACCTAATTTATACCGTAATGAATCATTAAAAAATATACCGTTAACTGGAATATGTTGTTTCTTTACACATATGTTGGATTATGTAATTGGGTTTTCATGACAAAACAATAAAAATCGCTACTTTACATCAGGGTGAACGCTGAACCGAGTCAAGCCGCGGGCGGCGCACTGAAGCCGGTGAATGAACAACCGCATTGCCCCGCTGGCTCTAGTTAACCTAATTTATACCGTAATGAATCATTAAAAAATATTCCGTTAACTGGAATATGTTGTTTCTTTACACATATGTTGGATTATGTAATTGGGTTGTCATGACAAAACAATAAAAATCGCTACTTTACATCAGGGTGAACGCTGAACCGAGTCAAGCCGCGGGCGGCGCACTGAAGCCGGTGAATGAACAACCGCATTGCCCCGCTGGCTCTAGTTAACCTAATTTATACCGTAATGAATCATTAAAAAATATTCCGTTAACTGGAATATGTTGTTTCTTTACACATATGTTGGATTATGTAATTGGGTTGTCATGACAAAACAATAAAAATCGCTACTTTACATCAGGGTGAACGTTGTTACACTGCCACCACCCACTTCAATGACAGAGCTCTCATATTTGCGAATACATAAACTATATCTTAAATTATGGCTATGTGTCTAGTCTAGTCTAGTATATATATAGTCGTAACAGTGTTTATTATTGCGAGTCCTAACAGTGTTTATTATTTCATAACTGTATGGGCTTTGTTTATACATGTACAGTGACGAGTGAATCTACCGTTGGTTGTTAAAAACGCGAAACATAATAATCAGTCAGCAGCGCTCCACGCTCCACTGCTACCACAGCCCAACACAAGTGCGTTGGAACAGCAGCCCAACACTACAGAAGTTGGTTGCCCGCGCTGCCGCGCTGCCGCGCTTGCTCTTTGGATTTCATTTGGGACGTGGGACGGCTGCGCTTGCCTGCGCGTGGGGGCGGGGGGGCGCGGCCAATCAGAGAAAAGCCGAACACAAGTTGGTTGCCTTTAATATTCACGCGGGCGGCGTGGGCAAGTGACTCCGGTCACAAAAGCCACAGGCTTGCAAACCGAAAGTCACGAAAGGGGCTAGGTACAGTGCAGTACAGCTCAATACATACAATTGTTAAGGGGATGCAGACCAGAGAAAGACTTTCGTCTTGTTTCCACCAGGGTCCCCCATTTCCAATTCATCGTATTAGAGGGAGCACTATAGATTTCCAGCCCTCCCTATATTCTGTTATACAGCCCCGCGGGAACTGCACAACAGAACTAGCTCTCTCTCGGTGGTTCTCACCCAGGCCTAGAAATGAAGGCAAAGAGAAAGAATTAATTCCCTGAGAAGAAAGAACTCTAAAGAAGGATTTTCGTTGTTCTCTATACTTAATACAGTCCATCAGGACATGCTGCACTGACTCCGTCCCCCCACACTCACACAACCCAGATGGATGTTTCCGTACTGTACACAACGTCTGATTAAGCCCACAGTGCCCCAACCGTAATCTACAGATTATAACAGAGTCTCCCCCCCCCCCCCCCCCAAAAGGGGCCCCCATCCTCCTGACAGAGGGCTGGATAGAATAAAAGGGCCTCCCCTCAGTCTCCGAGTCCCACCTACACTGCATGTAGAAGCAGAAACCGACTTGGTGGATTTGTATTGTTAGAATATTAGAATTCATATGGTTTAGACTAGGTGTCGTATTTATGTTTGAACTCTAGGGGGCACACCTCCTCTATAAGTAACCTAGCTGATCACTGTAATTCATGCACCTGTTATGGAGATACGTTTTCCAACCTGTTTCACTGTCTGGAACTGACAAATAGAGCAATTGACAATTGTTCTGATTTAACCTTTCATTCACTATCATTCACTTTTGGACAATAAAACCCTGCAAACTGTACCAGCCGCAACTTCGATATTTACATCACAAACTTTGTTACTGAGTAGAGAACTAATTATGGGTGCATCGTGATGCCTGTCAACACAATCGGGGAGTGACAGTCGGCTGTTATGATTGGGGTAGTGAGGGAAGGTGAGGAGAGCTCAGTTGCGGACAGGAATGGAGGAGGCAGAGACGACAGGATAACGTGTATACATATAGACTTTACTGAAAGACGACACGTTACAAAACGGAACATAAATAGCACAGCCGAGCTGGCGCTAATACACGACGAACTGAGGCACGAGAACGAAAACGGAATACTTAACTACTTACAACACTTAGTACAAAAACAGCAAGGCACGGGAGAGATGACAGGAGGCACGACGGGCAAGGGAACACAGTGGTAACTGGGGGTAACATGGAGGGATGACGCCACAACCAGAAGAGAGGGAGACACACACTTAAATACCAAGACTAACGATGATTGACAACAGCTGGCCAGGCCAGTCCAAAACAAACATTTAACCACTAGACAATAAGCAATATACCAAAACACTAACCAGGGAAACCAATTCACACCAGGGTGGGGAAGTTCAACAACAACACACACAGTGACATCCCATTAATCATCCCATTAATCAAAGTAAGCATGTGAGTTAACAATGTAATCAATGTCTGCACGAACTGCTGGTGACCACTAGAGGGTGGTATGAAACTGGAGGAAGGTAGGCCTCCAATGTTCCTTCTCCCCCCACAGCCCAAATGAGGGCTGAGTATGGGATCGTTACAGTACCCCCCCCCGAACGGGCGGCTTCCAGACGCTCGATAACAACGTCCGGGAATGGGCGAGGCCGGAGGCCGAGACCCCGGACCGAAGTGAGGGCGAGGACCCGGAGAATTAGGGCCGGGAGCCCGAAAAAAGAACCCAGGAGGGGCATAGCAGTCAGGGGGGCTGAAAACAGGTGCAGAGGCCCGGAGAGGGGGGCAGGAGCTGGGAACAGAGGCCCGATGAGGGGGGTGGGGATGGGTGCCGAGACCCGGAGAGGGGGGCTGGACCTGGGAACAGAGGCCCGACGAGGGGGGGTGGGGACAGGTGTAGAAGCCCAGGAAGGGGAGCTGGACCCCGGAGCCGGATCCTGGACGCGAGACCCTCCAGCCGCCGGACTAGGAACCGGTTCAGGAGAGCCGGAACGGAGATGCGGCGGCGACGACCCCCGGAGCAGGATCCCACGCAGACCATGGCGAAGGCCACGGCGAAGACCACCGCGACGACCACGGCGAGGACCAGGACGGCGATCACGGCGCAGAGCTGGACCAGACGGGGAGCCAGGGTCAGTCGAGGAGCCGGGAGCCGGCACAGCAGCCGGACCAGATGTAGAGGCCGGGCAGGGCGCGGAGACCGGAGCGGTCTCAGCGGTGAGGCGTGGTGTAGGATCCGGGGATGAGGAGTCTGGACTCACTGTGGGGGAAAGGTTAGTTGGTTGAACCTGGCTAGTTACAGAGCCTAAGCTAGCAGTGGGAACTGTGCTAGCTGGGGAGGCCTAATTAGCTGTGGAGGCCGTGTTAGCAACACTAGCCTGAGCCTTGCTAGACCTCAGAGCCTTGCTAGCTCTCGGAGGTCTGCGAGCTGCGGGAGCTAGGCTAACTGTGGGGCCTGGACTCACTGTAGGGCCACTGCTAGCTGGGGAGACCTGGTTAGCTTCAGGAGCTAGGCTAACAGTGAGGGTTATGCTAGCTGGTTGAACCTGGCTAGCTGCAGCGCCTAAGCTAGCAGTGGGGACTGTGCTAGCCGGTGGGGCCTGACCAGCTGCAGGAACAATGCTAGCTGGGAGGGCCTGGCTAACTGCAGGAGCTAGGCTAACAGTAGGGGTTGGATCAGCTGTGGATGCCTGGCTAGCTGCAGGGGCTAAGCTAGCAGACGAGGCTCGCCTAGCTGTCTCCATGAGATCACAGACTTTGTCAGTCATAACCCTCATCTGAGGTGCCTGTGTTGGACTCTCCTTCGCTACGTTGTCTATGAGTTTCATCCAGAAGACCCATTTAGCTGGAGAGTAGCTGGTCAGATCCCCGTCTAACATGCCAAGCACAATGTCCAATGTCTCCGTGACTTTGTCCGCTGAGCTCTTGCGTGGTGGCGTCATTCTGTTAAGATTGGGGTAGTGAGGGAAGGCGAGGAGAGCTCAGTTGCGGACAGGAATGGAGGAGGCAGAGACTGCAGGATAACGTGTATACATATAAACTTTACTGAAAGACGACACGTTACAAAACGGAACATAAATGGCACAGCCGAGCTGGCGCTAATACACGACGAACTGAGGCACGAGAACGAAAACGGAATATTTACAACACTTAGTACAAAAACAGCAAGGCACGGGAGAGATGACAGGAGGCACGACGGGCAAGGGAACACAGTGGTAACTGGGGGTAACATGGAGGGATGATGCCACAACCAGAAGAGAGGAAGACACACACTTAAATACCAAGACTAACGATGATTGACAACAGATGGCCAGTCCAAAACAAACATTTAACCACTAGACAATAAGCAATATACCAAAACACTAACCAGGGAAACCAATTCACACAAGGGTGGGGAAGTTCAACAACAACACACACAGTGACATCCCATTAATCATCCCATTAATCAAAGTAAGCATTTGAGTTAACAATGTAATCAATGTCTACACCAACTGCTGGTGACCACTAGAGGGTGGTATGAGACTGGAAGAAGGTAGGCCTCCAATGTTCCTTCTCCCCCACAGCCCAAACGAGGGCTGAGTATGGGATCGTTACAGTCGGCCACTACAAAGTAAGAAAACTCCCTCACGAAAGAAAGATGTGTGAGTATAAAGTTGGACAACCTCCCTCACCAAAGAAAACCAGAGGTAAGAAGATTTATGAATAACATCTCAGTTGTTGAAGATCTGGATAAAGGAATTGATAGTAGCGTGAAGAACTGAACCAGCCTTCCGTGAAGATGAAATTGTTTGGAAACCTCTGTTAATGAAGACCTGGATAAAGGAATTGAAGGACGCCAAAGAGCTGTAATGGCCTACCGCGAAGTGGAATTGTTTGGACGCTGCTGTAATTTATGAATGAAACGTGACTCGTTGCTACATTGCTACATTGTTGCGCTTCCGTGCAAACGCTGTTGAGTATTGTAACGTCAGAATGACAAATTGATTAATTGTGATGCTGTGGATTATGGAACGTATTGGATGCCGTAATATGTGGAACCATTGCAATTAATGTTGTCAGTCACTCTCGACGTGTGGAAACTAGACAGCGTCAGACTAATTGAATTGCGATACTGTGGATTATGGAACGGACTATGTGCCGTATTAATATGTGGAACCATCGCAATTAATGTTGTCTGGACGTGTGGAAACTAAAAGGCGCAATGGACTGATTTAATTCCGATACAGCAGTGGACTATGGAACGGAGAATTTAGTGGAACCATCGCAATTAATGTTGTCTCGACGTGTGGAAACTAAATGACGTCGGGACATTGACAAACTAATTTAATTGCCATGCTGTGGATTATGGAACGTATTGGATGCCATAATATGTGGAACCATTGCAATTAATGTCCCTCTGGACGTGTGGAAACGAAATAACGTTGGCACATTGACAAACTGATTGGTTACGATATTGTGGATATGGAACTGACTGTGTGCCGTATTGTTTGGAAGTGGAGCCATCGTAATTAGTGTCGTCACTGCACATGTGGAAACTAAATTGTTCTCTTGGACATTGTAGATGTGTGGCAAATGCTATACTACATTACTGCATTCATAAGCAGGAAGAAACGCAAACCCTCTTTGAGGCTCTGACGTCACGCTAAGTGAATGCAACATTCAAATTACAAAAGGATAAATAAAAAATAAAAAGAATAAATAACAATGTCTGAAGCCAAGATGAGGAAGAGGCAAACCAGTCATGGAGGTATGAAGACAGCCTCATCTATGCTAAGAGAGGCTGAAGCTGAAAAGGCAAGCTTAATGGTACGCATTGCCAATTTAAAGAAAAAACAAGAGCTTGAGAAACAACAAAGAGATTTGAAATATGAAACATTGGAATTGGAAAACAGACAAGCCAAGCAAGCAGCCAAGCAAGCAGCCAAGCAAGCAGCCAAGCAAGCATCATCGATAAGAGTCTTGACTGAGAGGCGCAGCATTGAACCGGCCAATGAATATCATAATAATGATGCTGATAATGTTTTTATTAATCACTGTGTTGATTTCAGCTCCAAGGAGTACAAAATACGTAAACTCCCCCTTGAACTTCGCAAGTCGTGGTCGGAGTCCAGAGGAGAGGACAGCGATGAAGAAGAGGACAGCAATGAAGAAGAGGGCAGCGAGGATGAAGATGAGGATGACGATTTCATCACATTTCATATTCCCTACAAGGAGTGGATTGGATGGGTTGAAGGTGACCTGCTGGGTCCTACCCAGAGACTTCCTCAGAATGAACCAGAGGACAATGGTGATGGGGGTGGTGAGGAAGAGGACGGCGGCGATGATGAAGAAGAGGACGACAAAGCGATCGCGCCTCATGTCCCCTCCAGGGAGTGGATGGTGGAGGGTGACCTGCTGGGTCCTTCCCAGACAGTTCCTCAGAATGAACCAGACGACAATGATGATGGGGACGGTGAGGAGGAGGACAACGATGATGAAGAAGAGGATGACGATGTTAAAGACATGGGAGGCAAGGATGAGGAGATGCCTAAGGAAGATAATTTCCAAGTCTTGGATTCAGGCAAACAAACTCCAATGGATGATAAAGATAATAACAAAATGGTTTCAGAGGAATCTTTACAAGATGGCAACTGTATGGCGACTATCCAAACATTTATGAAGTCACGAGAGACTAAACCGGGGAAATAATTCTACCTGCCAGACGCGCCAATTGTCAAGAAATCACTGCTCCAGGATACTGCGTTTGGTTACTTTATTGCAGTTAAAAACAGTTCATATAGTAACGTCATTAAAAGAAAATCACAGCTTGATTTAGTATTGTGTAGCATGCGGTCAGCAAAGTATGACTTCCCCGTTCACTCCCTCATTATTTCAATACCTGAAACTCGCCGGTGAACAGCTGACTTTACTACTACTACGACACCATGTGACCTCTTTGTGAATGACGTAACCATAACAACCCGTGGTCTATACCTGTCACCAACAGCAACCAAGCTGCCAAAGATAATCTAAAAAGCCAAGATAACAAGGTCCCCAAGGCAGAGGCACAAAATAAGGAAAGAATACCCAAGAAAGATGATAGAGCAGCGAAAAGAGAGAATACGACAAGAAAAAGCAACACGCCTATCAAAGACTCTGAAGGAGGAAGAAGAGAAAAAACACCTAGAAAAGAGGATGCAACGGCGAAAAGAGATGACAAGCCAATGAGAAAGAGCAGAACCAAGATAGAAGTATCAGAAGAAGCGTGGGATTCATATCAGATTGTAGATTCTGCCAATAGATGATTATCTGACCACTGATGAGTCTCAGAGAGGGAAGAAAGACAGAACATCTAAAAAAGATGATACAACTTCAAAAGAATACGAGACACAGAGCAAGAGTTTTGACATCACTAAAGGAGCCTCCGACAATGAAAACAAAGACAAAGAAATGGAAAACCAACCGGTCAGCGATGACAAAGAAATGGAAAACCAACTACCTGAAGAAGCTTATCAAATGATAGACACATTTGTTAAAGAAGTATTGAATTCAGACGAACAAACACATGGTCAAGAAAAGGAGGCATGTTCAATTGAACACCATGACAAAGGAAAAATGAAAGAGCAATTATATAATCTATCTGATGACGATGAAGAGGATGAAGGACAAAAGACGATTGAAACAGGCAGTGGAATGGTTTCTCTGGAAGCCCATGGTGTTACCGGGGCCGGTGATGGCCAAACACTTGCAATCATGCCAGTTTCCAAGAGAACGAATTATAAGAGAAGACGGAGCAGGGAAACCTGGGAAAGCCGGCTGAGACTTCCTGACGACTTACCGCAGACAGTCCTGATTAACCCTGATGAAGAGTCACAACCAATGAACATTGAACATTGAATAGACATTGAATAGACATTGGCTATATGCCTATCAGAGCTATGGCTCTGTTGTGGAAAGAAAAAGCATTATATTTTTCTTTGGCTCGAATAGATTTTGTTTGTTTATATTTTTAGAACAGTACCCATAATAATGGAACCAGTTGTTGGACCAAAGCCTGACCAACAGCCTAATGCTTTGAAATACTTTGAATGTTATTGAAATACCTTGACTGTTATTTGAATCACTAACTAATTTGTTCTTCCCATGCACAGGGACAAGTGGAAACCAGGGCCCTCATTTATCAACAATTCTTAGAAAGTGTTCTATTTCCGTTTAGATTTAGAATTTAGAATGTGTGTACGTACAGAAAAATCGGGATTTATCTGTGTTGATAAATACCATTTGTTCTTAACGTCTATGCTCGTGCACGATTATCCATATATGGTCATGAAACACCCCCATGGGATGTGAAATAATGGACTAAGCCGAGCGAACTCTGAGAAACTTCACGGAGAGCGAGATTGATCACAGAGGTCTAACCAACTAATTCAACGTATACAGCATTTCCCATTGTGAACAATCTTATTTGGAAACATGACACACAGAATAATAGTATTTAGCGTTTTACTTTAAACAATATTTAATCGTATGATTATAGATATTTTTAGAGAATAAATAAATCCAATGAAGTTGTCAAGTGCACACTTCACAGACAACTCTGCTGAGGAGGAGGGAGCGTGTAGACTATCTTCCATGCGCCGGGAGCCAAGGATGTTGTCTGACCCAGTCCTGCTACAGAACCAGCACATTGACAGAAATAAATGACAAGCTGACCTGACATTAAGCACTGTAATGACTGAAATGAAATAAATTTCAGCCGGCCAACTCTGCGCTCTACAATGCCTATTGTGCGCTCGTGAGCCTGTGGTTCTGGTCAGAGTAATTATGGCTTCAGGCCTGAATGAGTCGTGTTCCTCCCAGCCACCGGCAACGACATTATCAGCCAAATTTGCTCCACGCTCCAATGTGGGTCTCAAATTGGGGTACAAATCAAGGAGAATGTGTCTCGGGTAGCGAACTCTACTTAATATTATTATGTTCTCTCTCTGCAAATAGACATGCCCTATATCTCTGAAAACATCTGAGCACACACCGCGAGAAGTATTCCTATAGTAACGCTATGAACCAGGCTGAATTCATTCGGAAATACCTATTCCAAATGCTATTTAGGGTTTGACAATAATTTCACTAATGTCGCTATTTTACAATGCACTATAGTGAATTACGGGTCATACAGAACACCTCATTGTTGAAACTAATTTATGAAACTGATGAAAGCATAATGCTGTCCGTCTGCAGTCTTCATATTCTACCGCTGGGCGCCAGGTACGCACGGCCTGAGCTGTGCATAAATATACGCACAAAGTCAAGCACACGTACTGCTGGTGGTACTTGAAAAAAAATATATACATATTATACTTTTTTTATTTTTATTTTTTTTGTAGTCAGGCCACTGAACTTAGAAGCAGGCCAGGCCAGTGTTTCTAGTTGTGGTGGCGCGATAGTTTGATAACCTAAGTGGGGAACAACCAGGAGATCAATGTGACAGAGAGTAATGCAGTCTAAACAGTCATAAATATTTTATTCAACTTCAGCCCTGATCATAACCATTTTAATTTTTTGAGTTTTTTCTAATGTCAGATAAAAAATGAAATACTCCCACTTTTCTGAAAAGAGTTGTTAAATCTGACATTACAAAAAATCCATCAAAATCTATGTTGTTGCTAATCATTGACACGTGCCTAGCCTGCAATAACCCCCCCCCCCAGAAAAGTTTACTTTGCATTTGATATAATAGAAAATCTTTTACTTTTTTTTCTTTTTTTATAATTTGTGATGCCATCACACAAACTGGCATTTAAATGGTTACAATTCGAAAATGTATTGAATATGTTTTTTTTTTGTTTTTTTACAATAATTTGTGATGCCCATGACAAACACTCGCATTTAAAATGTAAAAATAAAATAAAAAGTCCTGCACCAGAATGCAGGAAATTAAGACTTTGTAACAAAATAATTCCTGGTGGGGGAACCCCACTTAGAAAGTGGCCTGACTGGGGCTATATTACACAATATATTTCCCAGCCTGAATTATTTCCCCAGTCCGGCCCTGCTTATGTGAGCTGTGTGTGTGTGTGTGTGTGTGTGTGTGTGTGTGTGTGTGTGTGTGTGTGTGTGTGTGTGTGTGTGTGTGTGTGTGTGTGTGTGTGTGTGTGTGAGAAAATGAAGGACAATTGCTTGCTGTGTGTGTGAGAGAGAGAGAGAGAGAGAGAGAGAGAGAGAGAGAATTAAGTACATTTGCTGAAATACAGTTGTTCTTAATTTTCTCACTTGCTACAGTATGTGAGAATGTTAGTTATTATGTTCTCAATGCCCCTTGCATTGTATGAGTTGTGTGGAAGAGTTTGCTAGTTCTAGTCAGGGGCGGAGCTAGGGGGTGGCTACCTGGGCTCAAGCCCCGGATGTATTCTGAAAAGCCCTGAATCTATTTAAAAAAAAAAAAAAAATGATTTTTTTTTCTTTTTTTACAATTCATCATTGTTACATGAAAATATGTTTGCACCAGATTTAGCAGAAGCTAATTTCCATCTGTGGTCTATCCAGCTGCTAACTGTATTTGAGTGAGTTAAGTCTTGGTGTTATGGTAGACTCAGACCTAAGCTTTAAATCACAATCAACAAGTTGACAAAAACTTAATTCTTCCACCTTAGAAACATAGCTAAAGTACGGCCATTTATAAATCAAAAGGACGCTGAAAACCAGATCCATGCCTTTATCTCAAGCCAACTCGACTCCTGTAATGCACTCCTTACCGGCATCCCGATTAAATACGATGATAACTATTTTATTGCAATGCACTATTGCATTATTTTATTCTATTTTACTAACTATTTTATTGCACTGCACTATTTTACTTTGTATCAGTGAATCATAGACGCCTGGCCATAAGAGCATTCGGAGCATCTCTGCTCTCCCACTATTGAACTTGGGGGAGCAAAGGTATAATCTTGCTCCACCACTTTTTGATTATATGAAAAATATGATATATCCCCCCCAATATATAAATCTAACCATAACTACGTTATGGTTAACTGAGTTTTATAGTGAAAAGAGCAGCTTTATTGGTCAAGATTGAAGGCTCTATATTGCAGGAAATTGCACGTACAGGTTCATTAAATTCAAATAAAATCTGTCGTGGAGGGGGTCGTGCCTGAGCCCCTCCAAACCACCCCTTGTCTGCCAAAAAAAAATTAAAAAAATTAAAAAAAAAAATAAAAAAAAGGGGGGGGGGGGGGGCCCATCTGGGCTAAGCCCCGGATCTCCTACAATCCTAAATCCTCCCCTGGTTCTAGTGCTACCCATTTGTACATTGTGGCTGTGTCTGACAAAAGTTAACAATAAATAATGGTATTAGGAATACATTTGATTCCTGCGTGAACTGTGCATAGCTGAATAGACTGTATTTTAACTTCGGCCATATGGTGGTAATTGGAGAGCCAGCTACGTTCTCAGGTGGTACTTGGTGTAAAAAGTTTGAGAACCACTGCTCTAGGGGGCACACCTCCTCTATAAGTAACCTAGCTGATCACTGTATAGTGCTGTGACAAACTGTCAAAAAGGGCTTTGGTTTTTGAGATATGCCTACCGGAGGTAGAACAAAACACAAGCATGTTATTCCTCATCTCTAAGGTCTCCCATATATGAAATGGATTCTTATATAAAAATATTTTACTGCAAAACTTGTTAAATTGCTAGATATTGTTATACACCCCCAAAGGAAAAAATAACCAAAATATAGCCTGGCCGTATGGGAGTTGAGACATATAAACTCATGTAGATTAATAATACAATAATAATAATACAATTTCATATTTGACATGCTAGCAGTCAGACAGTTGCTTAACCTAATACAAAAACCTGGATGTGAATATATTTATGCATATATTCCTATGTACACAAACTTAAAATAAGGGGAAATGTAAAAAATGTATATCTATCTAGAATGTTCTCATTTACTTTGTAGTAGCTCTGCCATTGATTGTCATATAAACACTTTTTCGGAAAGGTGTGGTTGTGCTGAATCTAGCAATACCACATGTGTAAATATAGCATGCATGGTCAGGGAGTTACATCAGTAAATGTATGAGGTGTCCTAAATGAAAGAAAATTAAACATTGACATAATGAAGTCCAAAGCCCATTATCAGTGGTGAGAAGCATGTTGACAAATTCAATGTTACTGCAAAGTAAAGTCACTTGAGGTAATGTTCTGGTCTATAATGTTAATATATTTGATACATTTAATAAATTATTCATTTCATATGATACATTTTATGATACTTCATATGGAAACAAAGATCCAATTGAATCAGGTTGAAATTGAAATAGAACACCTTTATTTCAATCTACTGCTTTCTGAGCCCCGTGCTGTATTCACTGTACACACATGACTGTGTGGCCAGGTTCAGCTCCAACTCCATAGTGAAGTTTGGGGACGACACGGTGGTGGTGGGGATGATCTCTAACAATGACGAGAAGGCCTATCGGGAGGAGGTTGATGAACTGGCACGCTGGTGCTGGGATAAAAGCCTACTCCTGAACATTGGTAAAACCAAAGCGCTGATTGTGGATTTTACAGCAGAGAATACAGCAGGGGACACACACGTCACTGCGGATAAATGGGGCTATTGTGGACAGGGTGTGCAGTTTCAAGTACCTGGGAGTCCACATCACAGAGGACCTGACATGGTCAACACACATAGATTCTGTGGTGAAAAAGGCAAAACAGCGCCTCTATCACCTGAGACAGTTAAGGAAGTTCAGAGTATCGGGAAAGATACTCCACTCCTTCTATTCCGGGGCTGTAGAGAGCATTCTGACTGGAAACATCACTGCCTGGTTTGGAAACAGCACGGCACAGGACAGGAAGGCCCTCCAGAGAGTGGTGCACTCAGCAGAGCGTACTACGGGTTTTGCACTACCACCCCTGCAGGACTTATATAACAGGAGGTACAAATCCAGAGCCTGCAGAATAATGAAAGACCCCCACCACCCCAACAACAGCCTGTTCAAGCTGCTGCGGTCAGGCAAGTGCCTACGTACACACACTGCGAGAACAGAGAGACTCCGGCTCAGCTTCTTCCCCCAGGCCATCAGAACACTGAATACTCCACTCACAAGTACACGCACGCACGTCATTGCACCAACCTGGATGAGCTGAGGTACACACTAGCATCTACCACAGATTCATCAGCTGCAAATCTACCCCCAACAGAAGATGCCTTCCAGCAACATGTGTTGAGAGCCTTGTACCAAACAGCAGTGTGATGTCACAGCCATCTGGCCAAGCCTCTTCTCTGGAACCCAGTTGGTAGAGGGTGGAGGCTCAGAGAAGATGGGACCATTGAACCTGTGATGTTCCAGAAAGCACTGGCACCTAAGGAAGTTTGAGACATCACCCACCTGTACTGTAAAGATGGAAACTGCAATGATGCCAGCAAATGCCAATGTCTTTCAGTGGGCTTGACTTGCAAAGCGTTTTGCTCTTGCTCTTTCCCTGACTGCCCAAATATGATCCATTTAGTCACTGATGATAATGTGGATGAGTGACGGTGATGTGTTGCTGGAATCAAGAATCAAGAGGTTTATTTGTCACATACATACCAGGGCATACAGTGACATGCGGGTGGTCATGCCTGCATCGATTGTGCAATAATACAATAATAAAATAGACATAGAAAAAAAACAGGTAAGACATAAGATGTGCATGATAAAAATAGACATGCTAAATTCCTGAGAAGGCACTGGTTCCTAAGTACATTGAAGTCAGGGCAGATGTCCGGCAGGTCATTGATGTACAGGGAAAACAGCAATGGCCCAAGGATCGATCCCTGCGGCACAGCGACTGGATTGTCAAGATAAGGAGATTTGACACCATCAACCATGACACGTGAAATGAAACAATCAATATGTGTTTTAAGTGTAGAGAGAAGAGACAGAGGGAGGGATATAATAATACACACAGGGAGAGAAGACACATACAGACAGAAGACACATACACTTGTGTGGGGTGTGCAGAAGGTGTTAAGCTCCTCTGGGAGGGAAGCAGACACCTCTACAGAACTGTTAATTTTCCCTTTGTAGTCTGTGATTGTTTTTAGTGTGCAGAACATTCAATGTAATTGTGTAATTTCTATATGCAAACCTGAGACGTTCGATTGAATGGCCAGATGTGGAGGCCTTTGGACACAGAGTAGCAGTGATTATTGAGATTTTCACAGAGAAGCCATCCAATCTGAAAGCACACGCCCAAATGTTTTCCAGCAAAAAGCACAGCCACACTATGAGGGATCTATTTGTTTCCTAACAAAATGGTGGAGTGGCCATATAAGTGACAAACATATAACACAGAACGGTGGTTCTCTTGACAATTTGTTGCCAGGGGACATTTTGTCTTAGCTGATAGAGGTTTTGACATACAGGAAAGTGTCAGCATGCACTGTAAACCCGAATAAGTTTCCAGAACTTAAAAAAATTGAGGCCATACATGGCCTCAATTTTTTTAAGTTGATAAACTCAAATGTTTTCAGTTGGCTAAGACTTACAATTCTCAGTTAAGGCAACTCAAATATGGTCTGTTACTGTGACTTAAGGTTCTCAGTTAAGTCAAATCAAATATGGTCAGTGACTCTGACTTACAGTTCTCAAGTGGAGTCAACTCAAATATGTTCAGTTACTGTGACTTACAGTTCTCAGTTAAGGCAATTCAAATATATTCAGTTACTGTGACTTAAGGTTCTCAAGTGGTGTCAACTCAAATATGTTCAGTTACTGTGACTTACAGTTCTCAGTTAAGGCAATTCAAATATATTCAGTTACTGTGACTTAAGGTTCTCAAGTGGTGTCAACTCAAATATGTTCAGTTACTGTGACTTACAGTTCTCAGTTAAGGCAGTTCAAATATGTTCAGTTACTGTGACTTAAGGTTCTCAAGTGGTGTCAACTCAAATATGTTCAGTTACTGTGACTTACAGTTCTCAGTTAAGGCAATGCAAATATATTCAGTTACTGTGACTTAAGGTTCTCAAGTGGTGTCAACTCAAATATGTTCAGTTACTGTGACTTACAGTTCTCAGTTAAGGCAGTTCAAATATGTTCAGTTACTGTGACTTAAGGTTCTCAAGTGGTGTCAACTCAAATATGTTCAGTTACTGTGACTTACAGTTCTCATTTAAGGCAGTTCAAATATGTTCAGTTACTGTGACTTAAGGTTCTCAAGTGGTGTCAACTCAAATATGTTCAGTTACTGTGACGTACAGTTCTCATTTAAGGCAGTTCAAATATGTTCAGTTACTGTGACTTAAGGTTCTCAAGTGGTGTCAACTCAAATATGTTCAGTTACTGTGACTTACAGTTCTCAGTTAAGGCAGTTCAAATATGTTCAGTTACTGTGACTTAAGGTTCTAAAGTGGTGTCAACTCAAATATGTTCAGTTACTGTGACTTACAGTTCTCAGTTAAGGCAATGCAAATATATTCAGTTACTGTGACTTAAGGTTCTCAAGTGGTGTCAACTCAAATATGTTCAGTTACTGTGACTTACAGTTCTCAGTTAAGGCAGTTCAAATATGTTCAGTTACTGTGACTTAAGGTTCTCAAGTGGAGGCAACTCAAATATGTTCAGTTACTGTGACTTAAGGTTCAACCTTAAATCCATGTGATTAAGTTAACAGAACTCAACGACATTGAGGCCATGGATGGCCTCAATGTCGTTAAGTTAATCAACTCAAATTTCTAAGTTAATCAACTCAAATATTTGCAGTTACTATAACTTAAGGTTCAGTTTTAAAATCCATGTGAAAAAGTTAACAGAAAAATAACTACACAAGCACATTATATCAACTTCAAACAACTATTTTATTTTTTTCTATTCAAAGAGTATAAAAGAGTATACATATATAATCTGTATGTTAGCAATGTACAATAACACTGTAAACACCGTACACTGTTTTTGGACTATATATGTTAACAATACCGACCAGGTATTAGTGCCTTGCAAAGTGCAGATATGAAGTTTTCCCCTTTTTTTGTATGCATTTAGGAGGTTTTGTTCTTCATCGAAACTATTTATCTTACAAAAACATTGTGTTACAACTTCAAACTCTTTATATTTATTTCTATTCAAAGAGTATACATCTATTTATCTTACAAAAACATTGTGTTGCCCTCTCCAACATTATGGCAATGTTAAAATTGAAAATATATATATATAGAAAATATATATAGAAAATAAATACATGCATGTTATAACATGTACATACAATGTAATGTATATTACACATTTAATCCCTCTGGTCACAATAGTGTAATAATGTTTGTTATAAGGCTCTGAAAATGTTACTGAATGATGTATCAATGTATTTCCAGCAAATATTGAAATAATAAAGGGTCTCAATATGTGCACATGACCAGAGCCGTTTACATCCTGGCTGAATTACTCAAATTTGTATAGTGTGGTCATAGAATGAGCAAACATGTTGACGGCAACTATTGTGACCGTTGGGATAACACAGTGTATCTATGTACAGTACAGAATAAAATGTATAGATTATCTGAAAATTGTCAATCCGCTTGGCACATGTAAAATTCACAAACGTTGTGCTGTATATTGGGTCCTGCCAATGTGGAACCAAAATACCAATCCACATTACATGCTATACAGCTGGCAATACTGTTAATAGTGCACATACCTACATATGGAAATGCAGCTGCATGTATTTGCTCCATGATGTATCATGGAACAAGATGGTGTTTTCATTGAAAGAGTTAGTCAGAATGTCAGAGGCACCATCCGTCATTTAGAGCAGGCTATATTTGCAGAATGATAACTAGAACACTACAGTACTCTGTACTAAGAACACTATACAGTACACTAACTATACTGCCCTGTCAAGGCAGACCGCAGTAACTTCCAAACAGTGAAACTGAGAAAAATGGCTTTAAAGTTTTTTGACTTGCCATCCAAAATGTGTTATAGGTAGATAGATGATAGTACCCAGATTTAACATGTATTAATGAAGTAATCTTTAGGCATACAAAAATATGACGTAGTTATTTTAATTAACCCCAAAAAAGCAGATACTGCACTCTGCTGCACGATTTCCTTAAATAATTATACAGGTAATGTACAGGCAAAGTGCAGTAACTTCAAATGCAATGTTGTTTTCCCTCCAGCTTTCATAACTTCACCTAGCCATTTTATTTGGATCATCATCATTCCAATATATTCAGGTATTAAATTTCATTTTCAAAATGGCTAGGTTAAGTTATGAAAGCTGGAGGGAAAACAACATTGTATTTGAAGTTACTGCACTTTGCCTGTACATTACCTGTATAATTATTTAAGGAAATCGTGCAGCAGAGTGCAATATCTGCTTTTTTGGGGTTAATTAAAATAATTGTGTCATATTTTTGTATGCCTAAAGATTACTTCATTAATACATGTTAAATCTGGGTACTATCATCTATTTACCTATAACACATTTTGGATGGCAAGTCAAAACACTTTAAAGCCATTTTTCACTGTTTGGAAGTTACTGCGGTCTGCCTGGGTTTTGAGTGTGATTTTGTAGTTACTGCAGTTTTTAAAACCCCATATCTCCAAAACTGAGCGACATTAACATCTGAAACTTGGTCACAAGATAAAACATTTATTGACAAGGTCAATTTCACTCATAACTAAATTTTTACTTTTTTCAAGTTACTGCGGTTAGCCCTTGACAGGGCAGTATACTACTGCCTACAAGGTCTCAAGGATACAGTCCCACTCTCAGCATACAAGATCGATGGTCTGCTGCTGCTGACTCCCAAGCGATTCATTCAAGTGAAACGGAACTGAGTCCAGCTAATGGTGAATAGTTATTTTATTAATCAATTATTGTGTCTTTATTCACTCTAGTTGTGTAATTGACCAGTTCATATTCTGTATAAGTTCATATTCTGTATATGTTAATAATAACGCTTCTGTGTTGCGTTTATGGCTCCTGGTATATCGCCTTGTACTCTGTACTGAGAACACTAACTCTACCACTGCCTACAAGCAATGGAAGCAGTCAGAGCAGAGTGGCATTTATGCCCATTGCCTCCTATTGTTCCTCGAGAAACAAACGTTTGGGACTTGGATGTTGCCTTTGAGATTCTGATAAACTCTTTCAACTCTAAAACTTACTTGGATGAAATTACAATAATGCCAGCTATAGACGGTTAAGAAAATTCGAACTGTAAAACTCTCAAATGTAAACATATTACATAAAAAATAAAGAACAAGGTACATTGAGTAGTTTGGACCTATTTGGCTGAACATCTGCAAAGTAGTACAGCAACTTTTTAAGGTATTATTTTGACATGACAAGACATTTCAGATGAGTTTCTATAGACACACTTTTGAGGTGTTGGTAAGTGCTTTGGGGTAGTGCATAGATTAGTCCAAACTTTACAGGAAGGAATCACCAAATCTGGGGAAGCTGATCATGATATGACTTTCAATGACAATAGAGATTGTCACAGGCTGGTAGTGAACTGGACTTGTGTCATGATCACTGATTACAGTAAGGAATAGAAACTCATCTGAAAGAAGGATGTGGGGTGAGGTATTAATTTCCTTGTCATGTCAAAATAATACCTTCAAAAGTTTAATGCAAGAGCGGTCAGGTGACGTAGCGGAGATTGCGTTCGTCACCAACGCTGGAGACACTGGATTCGCGTGTTCGAATCCAACTCCCTGCGTTGTCACCAGCTTGGCTGGCCGTTCACACTAATACAATTCGGCAGTATTAGGGGGTGGGGAAGCTGGCGGGTGGGAATCTGGCGTTGTGGACAGCGACGCCTACAGGTCAGGTCTCGGCGCTTGCTAAGCGGGGCAGGACTTGGTGGAGATAGCGTGCCCTCCCACACGTTACACTTCACCAATGAGAGCCCTCGCTGCCAAGTGAAAAGACGTCACTGGCTGTCGGCGCATGTCTCGGGGGAAGCGTGCGATCGACTCGGGACGCCCTTATACCGACTCGTAGGAGAACATGCATACAGCACCAGGTAGGGGAGGGGGGGGGGGGGGGGGGGGGTATTGGCACAACGACTAATTGGGACGGGGAGAAAATCCATTGAAAAATCAGAAGAAAAAAAAATTATTGCATCATCAAGTCATTCTTGAGAGTCTGCAACCTGGGCGACAGTTTACCAGCTTCTAGACCTAGTAAAATCTTCTGAATGAATTCAAAAGTGTTGGTAAGTCCCTTGGGGTAGCTGAGGTGTAGTGCATAGATTAGTCCAAACATTACCAGGAAGGAATCACCAAATCTGGGGAGGCTGATCATGATGTGACTTTCAATGACAACAGAGATTGTCACAGGCTGGTAGTGAACTGGACTTGTGTCATGGTCGTCACTGATGAAAGTAAGGAGGGCCACTGCAACACCCTGAAGCTCTGGCTCATCAGACGTGTCCTGAAGGAATGAAAGAGACATAATAATCACAAATAAATCCATGGTTTCTACAAAGTGCAGCACAACGCTAAGTATATGGAGTTGTGTTTGTAAGTTGTTTATATTTTAGTTAGAACAATTTTTTTGGTGAGAAGGTTATTTTTATTTAACCAGGTTAGTCCCGTCGAGATCAAATATCTCTTTCACAAGGGAGACCTGGAAGGAAGGAAGACTGATACTTAGCATTTTGATTAACTGTTCACTTAATATACAGTTGTACTGTAAATTATTTTTACTCTGACTCACTGTGCAGGTTTTGAAAAATCCAGCGACTTCCTCATGCAGATACACAGGCAGGGCATGGAGAACAGTGGTACGCCTGGTGTGAACATCATGGATTTCCTATTAAGATGTAAGATTAAGAAGAAGAAAAAGAATTGTATTATATGGAAATGTTTACTGAACAAAGCGGATTTTAAACAGTCCAATCAGATATGTCCACAAATAACATGTTCACATCTTTAATGCAATCAGAAAAATGGCAAACACAATGGTGGACTAATTGTAAAATTCAAATGCTCATTTGAATCATTGAACCTGTTCAATGTTACAGAGGTTCGACCTATGACATGTATAATAATCTATTCACCTGTTCATCGTGGATTTTAAAAATGTGAGCCAAAGCATCTGCTGTGTTCCCAGTTTTGGACGCCTTCTGTCTGAATAACGTCATCAGTCGAGGAAGATGGCGGTCAAGCTCAGCGTAGAATGTGTTGGGCAGGTTCTGGTTGGTAATCAGCTGGAACTCTGCATACACCTATATTTAAAAACAGCAGGACAATATAGTATATCAACATCAATTAGTCACTTCAACTTGGTGGATCTCTTACTTTGTTTGGTTTGGGCTTCAGAGCATGACGGCGGGATTTCTGGTCAACCATGTCATTACATGCTTTGCGGAATCGGTCGCTGATGACTAGCTCACGGGGGCGCACAGAACACACGCAGATGCGCCGCTAGAGTATATAAACCAGGCTTAAGAATCACAAGTTTCACTTTAAAACACACAGAATGTGCCAAATGTTAACACAGGAAAGAGAGAGCTGATCTATATTACCTCAGACTCCATTTTGAGAGCAGGCCAGAGGTCCATGAGCTCTTTCACTGGTGGGCTGGACTTCACTATGGTCTGTCGGCGCAGGGCAAATGTGGTCTGCATCAGCTTTCTAATGAGGGGCAGGTTCTTCTCAGTCTTCTTGACTTCTTCAGCAATTGTCTGCCTCAACTGCTCAAGCCTCAAGGAATCCTCTCCTTGGGGATAGTTGGGTAGGAAGTTTACTTCTGCTCGCTTGGGTCTTTTAATGTTGGAATGTGAAGGTTCGCCATCAGGATTGCTTCTACCTCTTTTTCCAGCATTTACAGTGACCTCCTCACATCCTGCCCGTCTCAGCTTGTTCCTGAAATTGCCCATCTTGAATTTGATGCTGTTCTTCCATCCATTGCAGCCGGTCTCAGATCCTGCTTCCTTCAAGCAGGGATGTTTGGCGACAAGAGCCGCAGAAGCCACTGCTATCTCTTTATCACTTGGATAAGCCTTGAAAGCATACATTGTAGATGCAAGCTTTTCTAAGATGTCGTGCTTTAGGTCTCTTGTCAACTTAAGGTGTCTCTTGTTCTTCTCAAATTCGTTGTTTCCGTCTCTAAGTTTCAGCTCAACATCGAATGCAAATGTAGGAACTGGAAAAGGACCTGGAGGCCATCTGCTTAGACGTTCTGGAGATGATATATCTGAAAGTATATCAGTAGATGCGAGAGAGCTGGAGTTGAGCGAAAGTGAAATGTGCACAACAGCTTTTTGTGGCAATTCCGTAATGTCATCAAGGGAAGTAAGTTTCCCATCAAAGTCTGGATCTTCATACAGCAAACTGAAGTCAAGGTCTATTTCCAACTGTTCTTTTATAATCGTGATCAGTGCATCAACAGAGGCGGGTCGTGAACTGAGTTTTAATTTTCTAGCCCGGTCTGGCTCAACAACACGAAGGATCATGGGTTGTGGGGAGGCAGCTGCCATTGTGCTATGGAAACTTGAATGAATCGCTTGGGAGTCAGCAGCAGCAGCAGCAGACCATCGATCTTGTATGCTGAGAGTGGGACTGTTTCGTTGTGACCAGACTGCAGGTAGATGGACAGTGGACAGATGTGGTCCGGTCGACAGACAGCAGCTCAAGGACCTAAGGAGTAATCATAAACACAACACAGAAAGCGTCATTATTAACATATACAGAATATGAACTTATACAGAATATAAACTGGTCAATTACACAACGAGTGAATAAAGACACAATAATTGATTAATAAAATAACTATTCACCATTAGCTGGACTCAGTTCCGTTTCACTTGAATGAATCGCTTGGGAGTCAGCAGCAGCAGACCATCGATCTTGTATGCTGAGAGTGGGACTGTATCATTGAGACCAGACTGTAGGTAGATGGACAGATGTGGTTGTGTGGTTTTTGATTTTGATTTGATTTTTGATTTGAAGTCTTTATTTCGAACATGCAATGAATACAACAAACAATAACAAAAAAGAAAAACAACTCAATCTGCATGTTCGAAAAGGAGTAGGAAGAAGTATACACTTATTTAATCCTACCCCTTTTCCACTACTCAAATGAGTGTACTATTTTAAACATAAAAAAGAAAAGAAAAGAAAAGAAAAGAAAAAAAAAATATATATATATATATGCAAAACAAAAACAAAAACTATATATGTATAAAATAAAATAAAATAGAAAACAAAATAAAATGTAAACACCCGTGAATATCAAGTCCCTTCTTCATCCCTGTACCTTGTGAACATAATTTCCTTATACATCAGTTTGAATTGTCTCATGTTTGGACATTGCTTTAGCACCACATTTAGACTGTTCCACAGTTTCACTCCACATATTGAGATGCAGTGTTTTCTCATGGTAGTGCGTACGTTTAGCACCTTTAAATTGTGTTCTCCCCTCAGATTATAACCCCCCTCCCTATCAAAGAACAATTCTTGAATGTTTCTTGGAAGTGCATGACTTTTTGCTTTATACATTAATTGTGCCGTTTTAAATTCCACAAGATCATTTAACTTCAATGTCTTTGACTCCAGAAACAATATGTTAGTGTGATCACGATAACCTGCAATGTGAACTATCCTTATGGCCCTTTTTTGGAGTATAAAAAGTGGTTGTAGTGTAGATTTATAATTGTTTCCCCAGACTTCAGCACAGTAATTTAAATATGGTAAAACTAGTGAACAGTAGAGAATGTAGAGTGATTTTCTATCCAGGATGTGCTTTACTTTACTGGTTGACAGCTCATAGGACCTAAGATGTTCTATATACCAGGAGTCATAGTCTCGACACAGAAAAGAAACCTCGTTATTCACAAGGTAGATCTGTTCTATTTGGCTAAATGTAGACAGTCCACCACTGACTCTGACGGAGAGAAACATTCCACAGACATAGTCTGTGCCATGAATGGTTACCTTTGATGTCTGGTAGATTGTGTCACTAACTGTGTGTCCTCTAATGTGTACCTGAGCTACTGCTGGTAGAGATGAAACCAGAACAGAGTCAACCCTGGATGCCTGGGTTTTTGGCTTGAAATATGATGGTGAAGCAAGATGATATGCCATCATGTGTTGGTGTCTGATTGCCATCGTCTTCAAGATATTTTTGAAGTTTTGAGTGTCATGCACCACTCTTTTGAAAAAGCGGTGCTTGGCCTCAAATCGCATGGTCCAAACATGCAGCAGGGGTCCAAAGCACTTAACTAGAGCGGGATAATGCTCCACATAGTGATGTTTAGGACGGAGTTTAACTGCAGGGAAAACCTCTAATAGTACCTGTCTATGATCACTGATTTTGCACTGAAAATAGTCTAAGGTTTCATCAGTATATGATGGGCACAATGCTAACTCTAGCACCTCTTTCAGCTCCATCAAAACTGCCCATGCTGCATCACCCACTGGTACTACACTGCCTACAAGTAATGGAAGCAGTCGGAGCAGAGTGGCATTTTCATGCCCATTGCCTCCTATTGTTCCTCGAGAAACAAATGTTTGGGGAATTGGGTGAGGTCTATCCACTTTATCAGCGTGCTGATACGGGAATGATGCAATCTTTTTGTTCAAATACTCTAAAGTGAAGTACTTTCGCCGAATCATCTCTTTAACACAGAGAGAAAGCTCCACGGGAACCATACCTTCCAGAAGATCGTGAAGTATATCTGGAGGAAATCCTGTGATTGTATGAAAGTAATTCAGGGATTCACGTAAGACACAGCCACCTTTAACACCAAAATGGCTGCTCGAAGTGTCATGTGCAGTTTGTACATGCAGGTCATGGCTGACTTTGGTTCTCAGAGAAAACTCTCCCTCTCTGACTTCAGTTGTTTGAAACTGTTCACTTGTGGCCAGACAGAATCTGCAAACATAGCCTGCTCTAAATGACTCCACAAAGCCACCGAATCCATGAGCGCCCAGATTGTCGGCAGAAACACACCAGATTGTGCCTTTGACATTCTGACCAACTCTTTCAATGAAAACACCATCTTGTTCCAGAGTATGAACATCACGCAGCAATGGAGCAAGTACAGCTGCATATCCATACCTACGGAGGTCTGTCACTTTTACCAGCATTGCCAGCTGTATAGCGTGTAATGCTGATCGGTATTTTGGTGGCACATTGGCAAGGACCCAATATATAGCACAAAGTTTGTGAATTTTACGTGATGTGCCAAGCGGATTGGCAATTTCCAGATCATCTATATATAGCTGAAGTGGTAGGATGAGATTCCCTGTTGACAGTAACTCATTTTCAAGGAAATGGGAGCCATCAGAGCATGACACATATTGACCAGATGTAGTATTTGGTTCTGTAATCTTGTCAAGGATGTCTGTGTTTTTAAACAACTCTTGAATCATTGAAAGGATGGGAACATACATGCTGGTATGTCCTGGTTGCTCCAACTGATACTCTACTGGCATTACACATGGATAGTTGCGCTCCATAAAGCTTTTTCTGCGCTTGGTTGAACACAACTCTGCACCTTCAGAGGTAGATGTAGACAGAACATTGCAGTTCATGACAGCGCCAACAACTTCATCCAGTGTAGGTTCTGCAATATTGTGACCATTTCTCTGCAATATGTCATTAACTGACTCCTTGATCAATGGCTGAGATAAGGAGAAGACCTGATTCAAGTGGTCTACTATTTCTTGAATAGCTGTGTTTGAGACATGGAGGATAGCCTGCATCTTTAGGAACAAGGAAGATAGGTTCATTTTAAGTTGATTTCTTAGATTGTCAGTGTCACATTGATCATCATCATCCACCACTTCTATGCTCTGGCCTGGACATTCTTCATGCAAATCACTAGTGACCTCAGAAATCCTGTCTTGGGGATCCTCAACAACGACAGCTTTTAAGTCTGATGCAAGACTTAATTGGTGTACTCTGTTTTTATGGCAATTGAATGAAGAGTAAACATTTGTGCTATAGCTACAATCCTTATATGGGCATGTCACTGTTTCATTATTTTTTAAATGCTTTCTGAGATGACTTAAGAAAATTGATTTAGAAAAGGGTTCCCGAAATGCGCACAAAGGGCATTTTATTACCACAGGGCTCAGACTCTGTTCTGGTCTACTGCTAAGTTGTGCAGTATGATATCTTGACAAATGAGTACTTAATGCATTTAGCGTATTAAATTTACAGATACAATCAGTATGGAGGCATGGAAGAGGACTGACTCTGGAAAAGTGGCTGTGTTGCAGTCTGTAGTGTTTAAATAACTGTATTCTAGAAGTCAAAGAAGCTGCACACAATTTACACTGCCAGACTACCATATTGGAACTATGAGAAAAAACTGAGCTCTGTGGAAACAGATTAATAAACTATGTTCTGGTCTCAACGATACAGTCCCATCTCACAAATGTGTTTTTATATTTAAAAATAATCAGCTTACTGTTTGGCTCATTTGAATATTTCCCAGCAGCACTTGCTACCTGAAAGGCAAGGGAAAAAATACAACGTTTAGACCTCCATGAAACATATACCAGAATAACTTACAACTCAATATAACAAGTTCATACTATATATTAGCTTACAAAAACATGATCATAATTTTCACAGTTTGAATGTTTAACCATCAATCAGAAGGAGATAGAGAGAGAGCGAGAGAGAGGAGATAGAGAGAGCGAGAGAGAGGAGATAGAGAGAGAGAGGAGATAGAGAGAGAGGGAGGGAGGGAGAGAGAGCGGAGATGAATGAGAGCGTGAATTAATATCTCTCTCAAACCTCCTTTTGTCAAAAATATATATCTATTACAAACATCAATTTACAAGCTCAAAGAAATGGAGATATGTGGCTTCGACCATGCATGCCATGAGGACGCGACGCCTGCATGACACTCAACCTAACCAAATTAATCTCCCTCAAACCCGATAATAGGACATAATGTGCAAACAAACCTAAAATGGAGATGCGGCTTGACATGCATGGCACGCACGAGGGCGACGCCATGTTTACCTGCACTATAACTCACACTTGCACTTGACCCAATATCGAACACTTAATATTTTGCATGAAACAACATCATTTCGGTGTGCCATAATATTTTAATTGCACACAGCATGCATGCACGCATGGCGACGCCATGTTTACCTGCACTATAACTCACACTTGCACTTGACCCAATATCGAACACTTAATATTTTGCATGAAACAACATCATTTCGGTGTGCCATAATATTTTAATTGCACACAGCATGCATGCAGGCAGTTGTTTAAGAAGACAATGGAGACCGAGTTAGCTTAATTATACTGAACAGCCATTAACTATAAAAGATGCGCTAGCAGCTCACGCAATTTGCATCTACAAATTGCATATCCAAACAGATTAAATGACCACAGATAACCGCAAATTGGCAAATTTATAAAAAAAATATTTATACTCACATGAAAGAAACTTGACGTGCGCTGCTTCAGCTAACTTGATGGCTGCTGCTGGCTGCAACTCTCTCTCTGTCTGTTTCTCTCTCTCTCTCTGTCTCTCTCTCTCCCTCTCTCTGTCTCTCTCTCCCTCGCTCTCTCTCCCTCTCTCCCCCCCCCTCTCTCTCTGTCTCTCTCTCTCTGTCTGTTTCTCTCTCTCTCTCTGTCTCTCTCTCTCTCCCTCTCTCCGTCTCTCTCTCCCTCTCTCTCTCTATCCCTCTCTCTCTATCCCTCTCTCTATCCCTCTCACACCTCTCACACCTCTCACACCTATCACACCTCTCACACCTATCACACCGATCACACCGATCCCACCTCTCACACCTATCACACCTCTCACACCTATCACACCTCTCACACCTCTATACCCATTCTGCAATCTGTTAATAAAGTTGTACTTAAGTTATGCTTTTACATTATACTTACTTAATAAGTGAATAGTTCCAAGTCAATCAAAAACGATGAGTTTTATTTACTCAAAACATAATGCGGTTTACAGTCTGTATCTACTTAATTATCTTAAATTGTACTTAATTTATGCTTTTACATTACTTACTTAATAAGTGAATAGTTCCAAGTCAATCAAAAACTATGAGTTTTATTTACTCAAAACATAATGCGGTTTTCAGTCTGTATCTACTTAATTATCTTAAGTTATACTTAAGTTATGCTTTTACATTATACTTACTTAATAAGTGAATAGTTCCAAGTCAATCAAAAACTATGAGTTTTATTTACTCAAAACATAATGCGGTTTTCAGTCTGTATCTACTTAATTATCTTAAGTTGTACTTAAGTTATGCTTTTACATTATACTTACTTAATAAGTGAATAGTTCCAAGTCAATCAAAAACTATGAGTTTTATTTACTCAAAACATAATGCGGTTTTCAGTCTGTATCTACTTAATTATCTTAAGTTGTACTTAAGTTATGCTTTTACATTATACTTACTTAATAAGTGAATAGTTCCAAGTCAATCAAAAACTATGAGTTTTATTTACTCAAAACATAATGCGGTTTACAGTCTGTATCTACTTAATTATCTTAAGTTGTACTTAAGTTATGCTTTTACATTATACTTACTTAATAAGTGAATAATTCCAAGTCAATCAAAAACTATGATTTTATTTACTCAAAACATAATGCGGTTTACAGTCTGTATCTACTTAATTATCTTAAGTTGTACTTAAGTTATGCTTTTACATTATACTTACTTAATAAGTGAATAATTCCAAGTCAATCAAAAACTATGAGTTTTATTTACTCAAAACATAATGCGGTTTTCAGTCTGTATCTACTTAATTATCTTAAGTTGTACTTAAGTTATGCTTTTACATTATACTTACTTAATAAGTGAATAATTCCAAGTCAATCAAAAACTATGAGTTTTATTTACTCAAAACATAATGTGGTTTAGAGTCTGTATCTACTTAATTATCTTAAGTTGTACTTAAGTTATGCTTTTACATTATACTTACTTAATAAGTGAATAGTTCCAAGTCAATCAAAAACTATGAGTTTTATTTACTCAAAACATAATGCGGTTTTCAGTCTGTATCTACTTAATTATCTTAAGTTGTACTTAAGTTATGCTTTTACATTATACTTACTTAATAAGTGAATAATTCCAAGTCAATCAAAAACTATGAGTTTTATTTACTCAAAACATAATGTGGTTTAGAGTCTGTATCTACTTAATTATCTTAAGTTGTACTTAAGTTATGCTTTTACATTATACTTACTTAATAAGTGAATAGTTCCAAGTCAATCAAAAACTATGAGTTTTATTTACTCAAAACATAAGAACACGTCACACGAACTCAAGCCATTCAAGTTAGTAGAACTTTCATACAATATTGAGTATACCCTACTCAAACTAATTGATTATTTTGAACGTGCGGGTTTACAGTGTGTTGTGTGCAGAGTTTAAATTCCCAGCCTTTACAAAAGACAACAGTCAGTTGCAAAATATGTAGAGATGGGTGTACCTGACGAGGTATGTGTTTTTCTGAGTGATCTGTGATGTTTTCTTTTCTAAGCCTGCAAAAAGACTATCCCTACATAATATGAAACGCTAGAGCTTGACATATAAAAAAAATCGACAGTAAAACCAGTTACCATGGAAACAGGTAAAGATTACAATATAAAACACATTCTCTCAAAGATTAGGTTAAAACATTTAGGCAGACCATTATTGGTTGTACGAGGTACACGATGTAGAGGAGCATATGCAGCCACGAGGTACATGATGTAGAGGAGCGTATGCAGCCACGAGGTACACGATGTAGAGGAGCGTCTGCAGCCACGAGGTAAATGATGTAGAGGAGCGTCTGCAGCCACGAGGTACATGATGTAGAGGAGCGTCTGCAGCCACGAGGTACACATGAGGTCCTGCATACGCACCTCTACATTAGAAATTAATTGAAGGCAGCCGTGTCGCTAGACTTGGCTGGAGTCGGTCTGAAACTAGCCTTCTGCTACATTGAACGGATGAGCAAAGCCTACTAGTGCATGACGCCACACCAGAAAAACATATAGTGCGTAGTCCATTTGTTAAAGGGCCAGTTCACCCAAAATGAAACAAGGAAAACATATTTGTTAATACGTGGAGTTCTATTTATTAAACTATCCATGATAGTTTGTGTGATTTGCCTAGATTTGGAGATATCTGCTGAGAAATGCCATCACCAATACAATGGAGTTGAATGGCACTCAGTTTGTGGCTCAAAGCTAAATACATTTTTGAAAAAAAAACATTGAAAAACTTTACATTGTTTTTTTTGTGAAGTTTAATTTAGGAACTATTTTCTACCAAAGTACACACACCAGATTATGGGTGGTGTACTTAGAGTATTTCTACTTTTTACTTAAGTAAAATACTGTACTTCTTCCACCAGTGATTAATAAAATCAGCAATAAACCGTAGAAAATAAGTCACATCCACTAAAATCTGAGGTTTCCACACATAATCATTGGATTAAAACTAAACCAACCTAATGGCTACACAACATTTCAAAAGATAACACTCATGAAAGAGTCAAGAAAAGCATATAATCAAAGATAATTAATTGATTATATCCAAAAAAGAAACTTCGTATTTGATATGAACGAATATAACAGGAAATCAGTCACAAGATTATTATTATATTATTCTCAATTAGGGCTGCAACGATTAGTCGACATAATCGACGATGTCGATTATAAAAAATCGTCGACGAGAAATTGTTGCGTCGATTAGTCATAAAAAAAAAAAAAAAAATTATTTAATTTTTTATTTTTTTTTGCACTACCTATCTTTGTGAGAGTGGCTTCTCAGGGTTCCAGACAACATCATAACATGCTGATCCCATAGCAAATTTTGGACATTGAAAACATTGTTCCCCTGCAGGAGATGATGATCAGACTAGACACACAATACATTACACACGCACTCCTCTCACTCACACACAGCGATCAGAGTAAGACACACACATACA
The DNA here is from genome assembly GCF_963971535.1 of Notolepis coatsorum. Taxonomy (NCBI): domain Eukaryota; kingdom Metazoa; phylum Chordata; class Actinopteri; order Aulopiformes; family Paralepididae; genus Notolepis; species Notolepis coatsorum. The sequence continues at coordinate 169,527,659 of NC_140171.1, read as the reverse complement.
CACTCCTCTCACTCACACACAGCGATCAGAGTAAGACACACACACATACACACTCCTCTCACTCACACACAGCGATCAGAGTAAGACACACACACATTCACACTCCTCTCTCTCACACACAGCGATCAGAGTAAGACACACACACATTCACACTCCTCTCACTCACACACAGCGATCAGAGTAAGACACACACACACACACAAATTACACAGTACACACCTCTCACTCACACAGCGATCAGAGTAAGACACACACACAAATTACACAGTACACACACTCCTCTCACTCACACAGCGATCAGAGTAAGACACACACATACACACACACACGGACTCCTCTCACACACAGCAAACAAAAGTTATTTAAAGTACACTTCCACTTTAATTTGTATTATTAATTTATTTATCTTGTTATGAGTGATTGCTGTATTGTTCTTCAAATACATTTTCATTTAAAGTGGCTTAAAGATCCAAATTCAAATGTTTCATGAGTCATTATTTTAATTTGCTATGGGATCATCATGTTATGATGTTGTTGTTTGGTCCTGACAAGAGTCTCAAAGTCTGGGGTGATGGTAGACAAGCAACTCTGAGGTCATGCTCAATGTCCAATCTGTTCCTCTGCTCTGTCTTCAGCTGGACCAGAGCTGAGAAGCCACTTTCACAAAGATAGGTAATTAAAAACAAAAAAAAAATCCTTTTTTTTTGTTGTTGTTTACATTGGTTTTCGATTAGTCGACTAATCGAAAAAATAATCGGCAGATTAGTCGACTACCAAATTAGTCATTAGTTGCAGCCCTATTCTCAATATATTATTATATATATATTATTATTACTCAATAATATCAACTGTTCACTATTGACAAGATGCTATTGCTGAGACATCGGGTAGATATCACTAGATATTAATGAACAAGGATCCAGAATTATACAGTATGTGTCCAAGATGACACAGGGGTTTTCAATAATAATAAAAATAATAATCTTTATTGATATAGCACCTTTCATACATAGAATGCAGCTCAAAGTGCTTAACAGAGTGTAACTGAGGGGTACAATTCCCTGACTGTATTACTAGATATGATACTTACTACCACTACCTTTGTACTTAATATTCGGCCACCCAGTACTCAGCATAAATATATTATGATAAACACTCTCACGTAGATGAAACGGATCCAACACAAATGTACGAAGTCGAAGTATGCGTTTATTACTACACAGCAATGGTGTGTAGAGCAAGCACTTAATCACTTAATTACATTTATGAATTGAAATAGTATGCACTTTTATGGCAAAGAGTATTCGTTGGTATATCAATAGAGAATGTCCAATCTCTGGTGGCGCAGGCGGTAAATATACGACCTGGAATAGTTAAGGAATAACAGCAATGATACTTTAATGATTATAAGACTGGATACACTAAGGGGGGTAATCCGGTCGCTTGTAAGACAACAGGAGTAGGAGCGGGGGGGGGGGTAGAGTCTGGCTGCCTCGTCCGGCTAAGGGTATCCTGGGTGAACCCACAGTTGTGCAGCTCGGTGCGCCAGCGATCCTTGGACCACAGATGAAAGCAGGTGGACTCTCTGTGAGCCGGCTCTCTCCGGTCCACGGGGGAGAGACGTGAAGCGACCTCGTCTTGCAGAGCGTCTCCTCACCTTGCGTCCTCTCCAGGGGGGGGGGTTCCAACACACGGCAGTGTCGGGGGTCTTTATCCATGGAATAATCACTGTACACAAAGCATAATCCGTGCCTGGGAAGGCGGGCTGTCGTCGGTAGAATAATCCGGTATACAGGTCCACTCGCTCGTCGGCTCTGGGGCTCCTCGGATGCAGTCTCACATGGGGTCGACCATCCTGGATAAGCAGCCAGTTCTCTGCCCGAAACGATGGGGTACTGACTACGGTAGTATTCTCACCGCACGAAGCACTATATATTAACAGACTATTATTAGCTTAATAGACTACGTCCAACTCGACGATATAGTGCCAAATATGACTATTCAAATATTAATATACACGATGTCTCAATACCGATGGTAGGCCGAACTTGGCCTTACTCCCACACGTGGCGTCGCGGGGAGGCTTTACGTCTGTCACTCTATTGGAGGGTAAGAAACTGGACTGAAAAGGAAGTCCTACTTTAGTAGCGCAGTATATATACGCACTATGAACAAATAGTACCGTTAGTGGTGCGGTAGCCAGATTCCTACGCGGAACTAGGACTTGTTCGTACATGTTGAGCGGTACGTTTGAACTGGGTCCGGGGGGTATGGCAGCCTGGCACCAAGGTCTCGACCAATAGTAGAATGGAGACTATTATGGGATGTTCAGTAGGCTAGAATGGATATTCAATGCATATTGTACAAGGAATATACAAGGGATATCAGGGAATATTAGAGAATATACAAATACAATTAAATATATATATATAAATAAATATATATATTCGGTTTAATCTGGCCCTTCACAACACAGAGCAAAAAACACAACATTTGACAATAAAGCAAAAAAAGAAAAGAAAAGCAGAAGTTTAAAACCACAAAAGAAATAGCAAAACATGATTAAGAAAATATCTAAAAAGCATAAATGACAGAGATTTTAAAATCAGCTAAAACCAAGAGTATAGAAATAGGTCTTGAGCCGTGCTTTAAAGTTATCCACAGAGGCAGCCTGTTTTAGATGTAGTGGGAGATTATTCCAAGCCGTCGGCCCATAGAAACAAAAAGCTGCTTCGCCATATTTCTTATGTCATTGTAGGCACCTCGAGCAGGTCCGCACTAGAGGACCTGAGGGGGCGGTTTGGAACATATCTATGTAGGCAGTCACAGAGGTAGGAAGGCGCCAGACCATTAAGAGGTTTAAAAACAAGCAAGAGCATTTTAAAATCAATCCTAAAAACAACCGGGAGCCAATGCAGTGAAGCTAAAACTGGAGTAATGTGTTCACTCATCTTAGTTCTAGTTAAAACTCTCAACTCAATGATCCTTCGTGCATGACAGATCAATAAGAAAGTGATCAATAACAAGGTGGTAGATATGAAAGTTACCCATTTAGATTCCATACAGCATATCTGCTTCCTCCTTCTGCAGCTTTAAAAGCAGAATACATACAATATCAGCAGACAACTACACAAGCTATACATGAGTTCTGATGCTGTGAACAGTTTGTTTACATAATGTACTAGATGGTGGACCTCTCCGCCTAAATGCAGCATTTGCAGAATGTAAAGAGCAAACCTCTCCATTCTCCTTCCTCTGATTTAGAGGATGAAAGCAAAACTCCTTTGCCTTATTCTACTTTTTTTTTGCATTGCTTAAAAAGGATTGCATTGTGAGGGTAGTACAGGGCCCTATTCCCCGTACCTGGTTCAACTAAGTCGATCAAGAGTCCCATTATCCAGATTCAATTAACCCGATGTTTGAAGCCGGGATTTTCCTGTTCCTCGAAGGTGGATTCAGTCTCGTTAACTCGAACCAGACTTGATACTCAGGATCAGTGCGCGCGCCCGCCTCAGCCGAGAAGGCAGCAAATGTCGAGAGCAGAGATCCTGATTTTCTAACGGCATTGATTGATTGATTGATTTAAAACTTTATTAACAGATTGCAGTACGGCTCAATAGCCTCACCGACAAGTTAAATGCATAATCTATAGGCAAATTTTAAGTCCCTCATTATCCCAATCAATCAGATTATATTTCTTTAAACGTGCCCTGCTGGCAGTAGGTTCATGGAATGGATAATCAAATGAGATCTTGCTAGCGAAAATAATTAGTTCAACAGTTTCAGAATAAGGATACGGCTCTCTTATCCATTGATGGATGTATGGTTGATGTTTCATTTGTCTGCCACCGTGGTCTGATGGTCGAGCATTTTGTCTTTCACACGGACGACCCGCGTTCGAATCGCACTTCTTCTAGCTTTCTTTTTGAAATGTAAATACTTCAATTTGGTGCACGTTGAGAGCTATATAAAGAATGACATCCTCAATGCATGTAGATTTATAATATTTTAACTTAAAACTAGGCTACTTTTGCGTATAATCATTAATATTATATTCCAAAAAAATCATATTGGAAACGCGGGGTCTCGAACCCGGGTCGCCGGCTTGCCAGGAGTGAACACTGCCGTTGGACCACTGTGCCAGACGGGATATATCCATTGTGTATCCAAGACCATCAATGGACAAGAGACCCGTGTTTAGAATATTTTTCTTTTGAATGAAGTTTTATCTCTTTATTCTCAAATGCATTAATCCCAGTTACAATATCACAATAACGTGTGAGTGATGATACAATTTAACAATCCTCAGATTCCTCGTAATTCATAATCCACAAAAACCACAATCCACGCATAGTAGGGATGTGCATCTCCTCACTGAGGCCGATGCGATGTGCATCTCGATACGGTGCCAACGATACGATACATTAACGATACATTTGAAGCACCGGGCGATGCGATATGATTCACCCCCTGTTGAGATACGATACGATTCAATATGATTTGATTCAACATAATGCGATTCGGGGCGATACGATGCGATTCAACACGATGCAAAATAATAATAATAAATAATACAATTGTATGGTATGACAGAGGATTTGGTTGTATTCCTTATATGCAGCTTATATTATTATTAAAAATAAAAGAATCTACTGTAAGACAATTTATATAAAAACTCTTGGGTGCTTAAGAAGACTTTTGCATAAACTGTCTTTTCTATCCACTTTAGCTAAAAACACACGAGAGAGAGAGCCCCTCCCCGTCTGAGCAGCCGTCGACAGTTGATGATGTCACACACTAGACTAGGTCACTAGGATGCGTCTATACTTTTTTCCGACCGTAGCAGCTCCATTATGTCAACAACACGGAGCCAGCCTGGATGGATTGCATGAAGCGATATAATTAAGAAATGAATAACCAATAAATGTGAAGTTATCTTTGAACCCCTGTTGTCAAGCGTCTTCAATATACCCCCCCCCCTCCTCACTAATGGTACTGGTGTTGCAGAGTCACTTTAGTTAGACACTAGTTTAGCGTTAGCTGAACGGCTAACTGGCGTTAGCCAGAGGCTACTAGCGTTAGCATGTTGAGCAATTCTATTCATGTCTCCTCGACTTCCACTGTTTGTTGATAACTGTGACGCGGCTCTCTCCTTATATGTAGTAGCGAAGCAATAGTATCTGCTGTGTGTGTGTGCAGTCACAGTGCACTGCTGACAAGTGGATGAGAGGAAATTATATCAATGCATCGGCTTTTGACAATGCAAAGACGCTACAACAAGATGCATCGCGAGTTCAGCCTGACATTTTGCCGGCGCGGACTTATTCTACCGGTGCACTTGCATCGTGAATGTGTATGCCGGCGCACCGATGCAAATCGATGAATCGTCACATCACTAACGCATAGACACTTCAATTTTATGCTTGAATGAAACACAATCCAGGCGCTCCCACAGCGGAGAATATGAAAGGAATCAGAGCCAAACGAGCGATAGGTTTCAATCATTAAAAATATCCCCGCAGGATTCACATTTGCAATGCTGCGCGTTGTTAAAATAACCACATAATGTGTACATCGCACCTAGCGAGCGCCACGGTATATATAACGTGCATTATTTAGGACAACGTGAATTTAGTATCAGCATTTTGGGTCTATTTTACATTTCAAAAGCCCCCTCTGGAAGAATGAAGCACAAAACGTAATTCAGAATGGTATAATGCAGATCCTAGACTGTGAGAATCATTTCAGGAAGCGAGCTGTCATTTCTTTGGCGGGGGCGTGGCCATGGTTCATCCAGCTAACTGAACTTAAGCCTGCTCTCGACCAGGCTCAAACTTTTTGATCTGTTGTCATGGTGATTTGGAAAATCGAGCGTCGGGGAACAGAAAGGTCCGGCTTAAGTCAGGCTATACTGGAAATTATCCGGCTAACTCAGTTAGCCAGGTACGGGGAACGGGGCCCTGGACATGTATGAGGGCAGTGTGACTGTGGTGAGGTATGCAGTAGGAGTAACTGAGGGGTTAAAGGTCGGGGTAGGACTGCACCAAGGGTCGTCCCTCAGTCCATTCTTATTTGCGATAGTGATGGACAGGCTGACAGACGAGGTCAGACAGGAGTCCCCGTGGACCATGATGTTCGCAGATGACATTGCGATCTGTAGTGAGAGCAGGGAGCAGGTGGAAGAGAACCTGGAGAAGTGGAGGCATGCACTGGAGAGAAGAGGGATGAAAGTGAGCAGAAGCAAGACAGAGTACATATGTGTGAATGGGAAGAAAGACAAAGGGGTGGTGATGATGCAAGGAGCAGAGGTACCAAAAGTGGACGAGTTTAGATACTTGGGGTCAACAGTCCAAAGTAATGGGGACTGTGGTAGGGAGGGAGTGCAGGCCGGGTGGTGCGGGTGGAGAAGGATGACAGGGGTGATCTGCGATAGAAGGGTAAATGGCTGCTTTTTTATATAGCGCTTTTATCCAAAGCGCTTTACAATTTGTTACAAAATTAATTTTTTCCCATTCACTCACATTCACACACCGACGGCGGAGGCAACCATGCAAGGTGCCAACCTGCTCATCGGGAGCAATTAGGGGTTAAGTATCTTGCTCAAGGACACATCCGACACGCTGCCCGGGAGGAGCGGGAATCAAACCGGGAACCTCCAGATTGCCAGACGACTGCTCTACCTCCCGAGCCACTGTCGCCCCAGCAAGAGTTAAAAGGTCTACAGCAGGGTAGTGAGACCAGCTATGCTGTATGGTCTAGAAACTGTGGCACTGACCAACAAGCAGGTGGCGGAGCTGGAGGTGGCAGAGATGAAGATGCTAAGGTTATCTCTGGGTGAAACAAGGTTGGACAAAATCAAACATTTCTACATCAGAGGAACGGCCAATGTTGAGCAGTTCGGGCAGAAAGTGAGAGAGGCAAGACTGAGATGGTTTGGACATGTGAGGAGAAGGGAGGTGGGGTACATCGGGAGGAGGATGCTGGAGATGGAGCTGCCAGGAGAGAGCAGGAGGGGAATGCCCAAGAGGAGGTGTTTGGACACAGTGAAGGAGGACATGCGGGCAGCGGGCGTGACGGAAGACGACGCAGAGGACGGGGACAGATGGAAACGGATGATCCGCTGTGGCGACCCCTGACGGGAAAAGCCAAAAGAAAAAGAAGAATACACAAAAGCAACTTCCAGATTATCTTGTTTTGATGCTCCAGATACTAGGAAAAAGGCTCTGGCTCTGGTGATATCTACCTCGTAATCATTCGGTGCCCCACAGTGGCATGGAGCGACATAAACCACAACACATGAGAGTTCCTATTGAGTATACTGCTTAGTAGAACATAGGGTTTTCCTGTGTCTTCTCAGACTTCCTTTCTGACTGAACCCTTTCCCACAAACTGAACAATTAAATGGTTTGTCCACAGCATGAGTTATTGTGTGTCATTGTGTGTCTCTTCAGATGTCTTGTACAACTTAACCCTCTGCCACAAACTGAACAACGAATGTGTAACTGAGGGGTACAATTCCCTGACTGTATTAATCAAGTATGGTATCATTAAACCACTACCGTCTTATGTACATTACTGGCCATACCGTACACAAGTATATCAGATGAGAACTCCTCCACAATGAAACGGTTTCCACACAAATACTCGTTTAGAATATTTATTACAGCAAGAATATTATATTACATTACTTAGATGCGCTTATAAGGCAAATAATGTGCGTAGGCAAGTCAATATGGATATTAGGAATTATATCTCTGGTACTCTGGGGAGATAGCTAGAAAGGGGGGTACTACCGGTTGTAAGCCAGCAGGGGGAGGCGATGCTCTATGCAAAGTCAATGGGTTCCACAGGGACTTCAACAAGCCCTGCTCGGGGGGCGATCTTACTCCCTGGAGCAGCGGATGAAAACGGCAGCTGTAATCCCAGGGTGCGCGCCGCACAGGTGAAGCCGTGGAGTCTCTCCTTGAGACGGGCTCGAATGATGTCCTCACGGTAGATCCCACACAGCAGCGGGGTAGACGGTTCTCTGCTCCAGCAGCCACAGTCAAAGCAATGAAGAATAATAATAGTAATCCTGCCGGAAAGTGGCTCTACTGGCGCCGGGGAGATCCTCCGGTGCGCGGTGGTCCACGGTTGAACTTGACGTTACTATCCTATTAGCACGCGGCAATAAGTGCTCTATGTAGACACACAATTACCCACTTCACGTGGTCTTTGACTCGTAATGAAGGCTTACTAGTAAATAGCGAACGATACGTTGAACAAACGTAGTAGGATAACACGACTCTATTTGAGGCAATACGAGCCCTACTCTACCGCACGTTGCATAGTGGGTGAGACGTCACTTGGGTAACTGAACAAGACTGAACTTCAACTCGAACTGAAAAGGCGAACTAACTCAGTATTCACCTACGCCATATTTATATGTACGGGGAATAATCAAGTGCCAGCCTGCTCACTGTCTCGTAGCCCTGGGCAGAAGCGGGCATGTTGAGACAAGTCATGAAGGTAGCTTTGAAGTCGGCTCTAGGGGCACGGCACTGGCGCTGGTGGCACGCCATCCAATAGGAGAATGAAATATTATGGTCTGTGTAACTACTAGGTTAAAGGGACATTCCGTGTATATGTACAAAGAATACACAAGGGATATCAAACGATATACAAATACTATTCAATATATATCAATCAATAAATATATATATTCGGTTTAATCTGATCCTTCGTAACAGAATGGTTTCTCTCCAGTATGAGTTCTCATGTGTCTCTTCAGACTTCCTTGACTACTGAACGCTTTCCCACAAACTGAACAACAAAATTGTTTCTCTCCAGTATGAGTTCTCATGTGCATCTTCAAATGTTCCTTCCTACAGAACCCATTCCCACAAACTGAACAACTAAATGGTTTGTCCACAGTATGAGTTATTGTGTTTCTTCAGATCTCCCTTCCAACTGAACCCTTTCCCACAAACTGAACAACTAAATGGTTTTTCTCCAGTATGCGTTCTCATGTGTGCCTTCAGATTTCCCTTCTGACTAAACCCTTTCCCACAAACTGAACAACAAAGTGGCTTCTCTCCAGTATGAGTTCTCATGTGTCTCTTCAGATCCCCCTTCCAACAGAACACTTTCTCACAAACTGAACAACTAAATGGCTTTTCTCCAGTATGAGTTCTCATGTGTGTCTTCAAATCTTTCGTCCTACAGAACTCATTCCCACAAACTGAACAACTAAATGGTTTCTCTCCTGTATGAGTTCTCATGTGTGCCGTCAGACTTCCCTTCACACTGAACCCTTTCCCACAAACTGAACAATTAAATGGTTTCTCTCCTGTATGAGTTCTCATGTGTGTCTTCAGATCCCCCTTCATACTGAACCCTTTCCCACAAACTGAACAACTAAATGGTTTCTCTCCTGTATGAGTTCTCATGTGTGTCTTCAGATCTCCCTTCTCACTGAACCCTTTCCCACAAACGGAACAACTAAATGGTTTGTCCACAGTATGAGTTATTGTGTGTCTCTTCAGATTTCTTGTACAACTGAACCCCTTCCCACAAATTGAACAAATTAATGGTTTCTCTCCTGTATGAGTTCTCATGTGTGTCGTCAGATCTCGCTTCATACCGAACCCTTTTCCACAAACTGAACAATTAAATGGTTTCTCTCCAGTATGAGTTCTCATGTGTGCCTTCAGACTTCCCTTCTGACTAAACCCATTCCCACAAACTAAACAAATGAATGGTTTCTCTCCTGTATGAGTTTTCATGTGTGTCTTCAGATGTATCTTACAACTGAACCCTTTCCCACAAACTGAACAAAGTGGTTTCTCTCCAGTATGATTTCTCATGTGTGTCTTTAGATCTCCCTTCCAACTGAACATTTTCTCACAAACTGAACAACTAAATGGTTTCTCTCCAGTATGCGTTCTCATGTGTGCCTTCAGATTTCGCTTCTGACTGAACCCATTCCCACAAACTGCACAACTAAATGGTTTCTCTCCAGTATGATTATTTTTGCTTCTCTTCAGATCTCTCTTCTTGCTGAACCCAGGTCTGCTGTTAGATACACGTTTTATTTTCTGTATCTTCTTTGGTTTCAGAGTCAATAAACCTGACTGAGGTCCTTCACTCTCCTTCCAATCATCACTGTCATCAGTCTCAGTTCCAGAACAGTCTGAAGCAAGAAGCTGATTATTTATAGTTGGTTCCAATCCACCAGGTACATTTAAGTTACTGGCTGGTTCTGATACTCCACAGCCCTCTCTATCAGGTTCTGTTTGCATAGGTTTAGTTGAAGTGCTGGGTAAAGAGTAAGCTTCTCTGTTTTTCTCCCTCTGGGTTTGAAGAGGCTGGAAGGGCTGAGTGTTATCTTGACCATCTTCACATTTAACTGGGTGTTCTGTGATCTCAGAGTGATCAGCTTCGTCCAGCCCTTGGTGTAGTTTACCTTTAATCTGTAGGATCTCTGGGGCCTGAGTTTGGCTGAGCTGTGAGGACAGAGTATTCCCATCATCATTTTCATATTTCACAGGGTGTAAGGTCATCTTGGAGCCACCAGCCTCCTCCTCCTGTTCCTCTTTAATCGGTAGAGATTCTGGGTCCTGGGTTTGGTTAAACCATGAGGACTGAGGTTTATCTTCATCATGTTCATTCTTTACAGAGACAAAAGTCAACTTTATGATATCAGCCTCCTCCAGACCTTGAAGCTGCTCTCCCTCCTGACTGGTCCAGAGTTCCTCCTGTTCCTCTTTAATCTGTAGGAGCTCTGGGTCTTCCTGGCCGACACTGTGACTCCTCTCATGCTGCTCAGGGGGAACCCTCTCTTCACAGATAAACTGCTGTGAAGCAAGGGAGTCTAGAAAGAAGGGCATAAAATAATGTAATCAAAATAAATAATTCAAAACCATTGCTTTTGAAAATAACAAAGGAACAGGTCACTATTTCACACTACACTTTGACCAGTTATGTAACACGTTGAACCAATATATAGGGATGCAGAGATGGGGATGCTCATTATCTCCATCACTATTTGATGGATCGGTATCGACTACAGGTGGTCTGATCCATTACCAAGTTGTCATAAAGCATCATCCTCCAATAACATCAGAGCAGTGCATGGTTGAGAAGGGAAATGTTCCCAGCTTTCCGCCCAGAATGGATCTGATTCCGCTTGAGGAGATATTGGCCAAAGTTTTGGAATCTGTATTACATACTGTAAGGCTGTGTATAGAAGACGCATCAGCACTGTTTCATCCTTTTAGAAAAAGTCCCAACTTTGGATTTTCTTACAATGTGCACCTAAGCCTTGAGCACACTTTGGATAGAATAGCAGCGGTTCTCAAACTACGGGTTGCGACCCAAAGTGGGGTTGCGCATTGGCAGGTAAAAAAAAAAAAATAATAATAATAATAATAATAATAATAATAATAATAATAATAATAATAATAATAATAATAATAATAATAATAATAATTAGAATCTTTCTTTTTTTAATGTTCTGGCAACATATTTAGGCTAAATACACCTCGTTTTATAAAAGTGTATTGATAACAGTGCTGTAATTACATTTTCGATATGCATCAAGTTCAACAATGTGTGCTTTTATTCATACGTTAATTTCATACACCTTTAATCTGTAGGAGCTCTGGGTCCTGGGTTTGGCTGAGCTGTGAGGACACAGTATTTCCATCATCATACTCATATTTCACAGGGTGTAAGGTCATCTTGGAACCATCAGCCCCCTCTTGAAATAGTTCCTCCTGTTCCTCTTTAATCTGTAGGGACTCTGGGTCCTGGGTTTGGTTAAACCATGAGGACTGAGGTTTATCTTCATCATGTTCACTCTTTACAGAGACAAGAGTCAACTTCATGATATCAGCCTCCTCCAGACCTTGAAGCTGCTCTCCCTCCTGACTGGTCCAGAGTTCCTCCTGTTCCTCTTTAATCTGTAGGAGCTCTGGCTCCTCCTGGCCGACACTGTGGCTCCTCTCCTGCTGCTCAGGGGGAACCCCCTCTTCACAGATAAACTGCTGTGAGGCAAGGGAGTCTAGAAAGAAGGGCATAAAATAATGTAATTAAAATAAATTATTCAAACCCATTGCTTTTGAAAATAACAAAGGGACAGGTCACTATTTCACACTACACTTCTACCAGGAATGTAACACGTTGAACCAATATATAGGGATGCACAGATGGGGATTGATTGATTTGATTGATTGAAAACTTTATTAACAGATTGCAGAATGGGTACAGTACAGTACAGCTCAATACATACAATTGTTAAGGGGATGCAGACCAGAGAAAGACTTTCATCTTGTTTACATCAGGGTCCCCCATTTTCAATTCATCATAACATATTTGACGTAGAAACTGTACATTGGAGGAGGTTGGGTAGGTGGGGGGGGGGGGGGGGGGTGGGGGGGACTGTACATTGGAGGTGGTTGGGTGGGTGGGAAGGTTGGGTAGGTGGGGGGGTGGGTGGGGGACACTGTACAACTGAACAAGCAAAACTGTACATTGGAATATTGACAAGACCATACTTGGTAATTTACTGTACATTGGGGGGGGGGGGGGTTGTGTTAGGACATTTACAGGGGCCAGTTTCGAATTGCAGTCTCCCGTAGGTGTTTTTTGAGTGTTTTTGAAAGTGGGTAGTGATTCACATTCCTTTACAGCTTTGGGTAGGGCGTTCCACATTAATGTGGCATAATTGCTAAACGTGTTTAGTCCCTTGTTTGAGCCGAATCTGGGTTTAACATGATTTGTGGAGCTCCCTCTGGTGTTGTGGTCGTGGTATTCAATGACCTTTGGGAAGTATTTTGACATGTACATGGGTACCTTGGTCGTGTAATGTATCTTGTAGACCAGGCCCATTGCAAGTTGCTGTACTCTGTCGTCTACTCTAAGCCATCCTAGGTTGTCAAAGTGGGCAGGGGTGAGGTGGGTTCTAGGAGTAAGGTCAAGCAGTAGTCTGACCAGTTTGTTTTGAGATGTTTGTAATTTGGTTTTTAGCGCCTTTGAGGTGCTTTGGTACCATGAGGTGCAAGCATAGTCATAGTACCCTTGAATGAGTGCTCCTGCCAGAGTCTTCAGGGTATTCTTGTTTACCAGTGAGGAGATCCGGTACAAGAATCGTGTTCGTTGGTTGACTTTTTTTATTACATTGGATGCCATTTTGTCACAGGAAAGATTTTCCTCTAGGATGGAACCCAGGTAGGTAATATCTTCTTTCCTTGTGACAATATTGTCACCCACTGTAACTGAGAAGCCGTCGGTCTTGCTGAGTTTGTTATTTGAACTGAAGAGAATGGACTCTGTTTTGCCCATGTGTAATGATAGTTTGTTATCAGGGAGCCATATGCAGATTTTGCCTAGTTCTGAGCTGAGGGTTTTTTCAACCTGTAACTTGTTCTTGTCAGAGACCAGAAGGGCTGAGTCGTCCGCAAACAGGAACAAGTTGCAGTCACAAGCTGACGACATGTCATTTGCATAAATTAGGAACAGTAGTGGACCTAGTATGCTTCCTTGTGGAACACCACAGCTCACTGTGAGGGGGGGGGGATAGGCGTTTACCTCGACCATCTGCTCTCTCCCCTCCAGGTAGGATTGCATCCAGCTCACTGATAAGACTATCAAAACCAATTGCTTTTAGCTTGTCAATCAGAATGGTGTGATTGACAGTGTCGAAGGCCTTTTGTAGGTCCAGCATGACCATGCCGCAGTATTTGCCCGCGTCCACCTCTTGTTTGATGTGGTCGTTTAAATAGAGAAGGCATGTGTCAGTGGAGTGGGATGTTCTGAAGCCAGATTGGAATTCGTAGATTAGATTTTTTTCTGCAAGGTATTTTTCGACCTGTTCGTATAAATTTTTTTCCATGACTTTCGAGATGGAGGTAAGGATAGAAACAGGGCGGTAGTTGCCAGGGTCTAATTTACTGCCTTTTTTGTGCAGGGGTGTTACTCTCGCAATTTTGAAGTCCTTGGGGACGTGTCCCTGTTTTATGGAGAGGTTTATTATGCGTGTGATGACTGGGGTGATGGCGGCTGCTGAGTCTGAGGAATTTGGAGGGGATGTCGTCATGGCCAGTGGCCTTGTTAGGTTGGAGGGCACTCAGTTTTTTGAGTACCTCATCTGTTGTTACCATTTGCAGTTTGAAGTAGTCTTTGTGGACCCCTAGGTTCTTGTAGTATGCTACTATGTGTTCTACCCCATACTGCCCTGAGTGGGAGGGTAGTTTGTTTTGTTGTTGTTGTGGCTATGTTTGTGAAGAAACTGTTTAAGTAATTGGCTACATCCAGCTTGTCTGTGATGAGCGTGTTGTCCGTCTTTATGTTTGTTTGAGAATCTGGTTTTAAGTTTTTTACTGCAGCCTAGTTGGTTATGGAGTCATTTCCAAAGTTCACGATTTGTTTTTGTTTTCCTCGGTTTTGTCATTGATGACATTTTTTTTGCTGTTTTGATCATGGAGTTTACGTCATTTCTTAGTCTGTTTCTTACCAGTTTGAGTTCAGTCACGTGGGCTTGGAGTTCACTACTCGTGCTTTTGGTAAGCCTTGACTGAATTTTTACGAAACTCACAGCATTTTTTGTCTATTTTTTTGGTTTTCATAGCGGTCAGTATTTCAGTGTGCATCCACGGTTAAGCGCGGTTTTTTACCCTGGTGGTTCTTAGGGGGGCCATGTTGTTTAGTATTGTTGAAAATTTGGTTATGAAACCAAGCCATGTTTCTTCAACCAGTGTACCATTGAGCTCATCTGACCAGTCCAGACTCTCCAGTTCAAGGTTAAAGGCCTCGCTAGAGTAGGATGCCCATTATCGCCATCACTATTTGATGGATCGGTATTATCAATAACATCAGAGCAGTGCATGGTTGAGAAGGGAAATGTTCCCAGCTTTCCCCCCTAGAATGGATCTGATTCCGCTTGAGATATTGGCCAAAGTTTTGGAATCTGTATAACATAAGGCTGTATATAGAAGACGCATCTCAACTCTCTACCAGATCAAAGAGGATGAAGAGCTCTTGGACAATCTGGTCAGCTCAATTCATCAGCCTGCACCATCCATCATCGCCACCTCCCATGACTCTACTGGTGAGGATAAAGACAATCTACCATGGGCTGGCAGCACTGGACTCCGCAGATAGAGGGCTGGTCTGCTGTAAGAAGGTAGAGGGGTTCCTGCCGTGCCCCACCACCCTCGAAGAAGGTCCTACAGCTCTCCAACATGTTTAGCACCTTGGGGCTGGAGCCGGTTAGTGAACACCCCTCTTCCCAGATCTCTGTCTTGTCTGCTCCCCCTGCAGGTTCCCTGCCTACTGCTTCCTCAGCTGCCCCACCTGCTGCTTCTACGGCTGTCCCGCCTGCTACTCCTGTGACTGCCCCACCTGATGCTTCTCAGGGAGAGGCCTCAACATCAGACCTTGATTGATTGATTGAACATTTTAATTAACAGATTGCAGAATGCAGGGATTAAAGCAAAAAAAAATCTCCTGACTGAACTTTTTTTCTGGCCAAGTCATATTCTTATTTTAACCTCTACTGTATTTTTTTTTTAATAGCGTTAGCGTTTTAAGGGAGCCTACTTGTAGAGCGAGCCTACTGTCCTGACTGACTATAGAGACCCTACTGTTGTGTGCTGGAAAGCGTGAATGCAAGTCTTGTGGCTAGCTTCTGATTGATGGCGAGCTAGCACCCCTCCCCACTTTGAACCATGAACTAAATGGCTTGTTATCATACAAACAAGGGACTAAACACGTTTCGCAATTATGCCACAACAACAATGGACAGTCTCCTCCCCACCGTTTGTATATATTTATTTACCACCCACTCACTCACCCCCTCCTAATGTACAGTCTCCTCCTCATCATATGTATATATTTACTGTTAGGATCTCTGGGTAACAGTACTGTATATTTGCATATCGTATATGTGACAAATGTAACAGTACTATTACTATATACCTGTAAGGCATGTATGTCCCTATGTCATAAATGTCATGATGTCATGTGTATGTTGTGTATGTCATAAATGTCACTATGAATTGAAAATGGGGGACCCTGATGATGTAAACAAGACAAACGCCTTTCTCTGGTCTACATCCCCTTAACAATTGTGTGTATTGCTACTGGATTTACAAGATCCAGAGTGAATGAATGAATGAAAACTTTATTTAATACATGAGACCCTCTTCTTGGGACCAAGTAAGGTTTTGTCGATAATCCAATCCAATCCAATTACAACCCCCCCCCCATCCCACCCAACCACCTCCAATGTACAGTTTCTTCGTCAAATGTATATACTCTTTTTAGACTATTTTTGTATCACAAACAAACAATAGGCTACTGTATTTGTAAATCTGGTATGTCATAAATGTATAGATGTAGCAGTATTGTCTATCTGTATGTCATGTGTGTCATATATGTTATGATGAACTGAAAATGGGGGACCCTGATGTAAACAAGACGAAAGTCTTTCTCTGGTCTGCATCCCCTTAACAATTGTGTGTATTGAGCTGTACTGTACCCATTCTGCAATCTGTTAATAACAATCAATCAATATTTAACAGATTGCAGAATGGGTACAATACAGTACAGCTCAATACACACAATTGTTAAGGGGATGCAGACCAGAGAAAGACGTTCGTCTTGTTTACATCAGGGTCCCCCGTTTTCAATTCATAGTAACATACATGACATACAGGTATATAGTAATGTTACATTTGTGACATATATGATATGCAAATATACAGTACTGTTACCCAGAGATCTCCCGGACAAATGGGAGAAAGACGTTTATTGAGCTTAAAAACAATTGATACCGCAAATAACGTTCTGATTAACAAAGTCATTCGTTTTGTGGCATTAACGTTATCTAGATTTATCAACATTCATACATTTATCAGAAAGCGAGCGGCGCAAGCACACACACGAAACACCACCAACAACAACAACAACGACAACAACACTGCTTGTCGCGTAAATAACGTTCTGATTAACAAAAGGCATTCGTTTTGTGGCATTCACGTTACCTAGATTTATCAATAGCAATAGTAATATATATGTTTCTTTAGACTAGAATAAGTCAAATGAACTTACGGTCTCGTAAAAAGTTGCCGCATGGTGTTGATGAGTCAAGTTTACTCGCGAGTAGAGCTAGACGCTAGAGAGTCTCAAAATGGGCGCTTCCCATTGGTGCTGAGCACAGCGGAGGCGGGTGAAAGGGCTGTAAACTCAGAACAATCTCGCCTTCTGGTTGGTTGCATTTGCCTGAGAATTTGCCGATTGCTCGCAAATGACTGTTTGGTGCGGCCGCGGTAGGGGAAAAAAGGATATTTGACGCCTCTGATTGGCTCAGGTTAAAATCCGTCACGACTCCAAATCAAATGACGGAATCTCCAAATCAAATGGACGGATATCCGTCCCAAGACGGAACGCTTTAATGCCTGAGAATGGGTACAGTACAGTGCAGCTCAATACACATAATTGTTAAGGGGATGCAGACCAGAGAAAGACTTTCTTCTTGTTTACATCAGGGTCCCCCATTTTCAATTCATAATGACATTTATGACATACACAACATACAGATATACATACAGATGTAAACATCTAATCTAATCATCTAATCTAATCATATCATGACATACATGACATACAGTACTATTACATGTGTGACATACAAGATATGCAAATATACAGTACTGTTAAACAGAGATACGAACAGTAAATATATACATACGAGGGGGAGGGAAATGTATATTAGGAGGGGGTGGGCGGGTGTCCGGACATTTACGGGGGCCAGTTTCGAATTGCAGCCTCCCGTAGGTGCTCTTTGAGAGCGGTTTTGAAGGTGGGTAGGGATTCACATTTAAAAAAAATTCTTTATCCACTTTTTCTCCTCCTGTTTTTCTCAGATTTTCTCCCATCCCAATTTAGTCATTATGCCAATTCCCCCCTCCCCTTCCTGGTCATTGCTCGCATGTGCCCCCCACTGGTCGGTCTAGAGAGTCCTTAAGTCTATCAGATGCTTCCTCCGTCACATAGGAGACAGCCAGCAACAATGTTCCCTCAAATTTTTTTTCGGTCTGAGCAAACACTCAAACCTCCTGAGCAGACATCAGCAACTACTGAGCAACATACGTCACCTTCCGATTAACCGGTTGGTTGATAAGCGGCGGTTTGTAAAAAAAATTATTTACCTTAATGTCCAACATAAAAATCTACACATTTAGCTGATACACAGAAATAATACAAAAAGGCATATATTCCTTAATAAAATATTTATTTGACCATTGACGATACAGAGCAACAGTCCTCCCTCTTCTCTCTCCCTCTAAACCTCTCACCTTCCCCTCTGCTTCATTCCTCCTTTCTGTTATTCAGATACACATCATTAAAAAAGGTCACTTGTTTCCAGACTCCTCTGGTCTGGTCTTAGCTCTTACTTAGTCCTTTCTGTTAGTCTGTGTGCACACTGCACATCAGAACACCTGCACATCAGAACACCTGCACATCAGAACACTGCACATCAGAACAATGCACATCAGAAAAGAGTCACTTGTTTACTCCTCTGTTCCTCAAAAAATAAGAAAATAAGAAATAGAATAATCCAAAGGCAGCTCTTCTCCTCTGGTCTGGTCTTAGTTCTTAGTACTTAGTCCTTTATGTTAGTCTGTGTGCACACTGCACATCAGATCACTGCACATCAGAAAATAGTAACTTGTTTACTCCTCTGTTCCTCAAACAATTTATAAAATAATAAATAAAATAATCCAAAGGCAGCTCTTCTCCTCTGGTCTGGTCTTATAGGCTCTTAGCTCTTAGTCCTTTCTGTTAGTCTGTGTGCACCTGCACATCAGAAAATAGTCACTTGTTTACTCTCTGCTCCTCAAAAAAATGAAAGAATAAAGTTAAAAAAATAAAGTTATCCAAAGTCAGCAGAAGCCACTTCTCCTCTGGTCTGGTCTTAGTTCTTACTTAGTCCTTTCTGTTAGTCTGTTGGCACACTGCCCAATAGCTGGAGCAGTACATGACGTTAACTGAATGATGCCACCAAACTCAGTTTTGTAGTTGACATAATTTTCCTCCCTGTATTTTATATACAGAACTAGCATTTTGTGCACTGTGATGTCTGTGCTCTCATCTACTATCAAAGTATGAAACGGGGCATTTCGAATATTGCACATAGTCTCATTCTGTACAATTGCATTGATTGACTTCACAAACTCAAAAGGCATAGTTCTTGCTCCGCCAGTGTTCTGGGATACTCACATATTTTGCCACATGATCATGGATCTGTTGAACAGACAGCATCGATGCGTTCATTTGTATGCCGAGTAGTACATTGTCAATGAGCACTTTCACTTGCTGGCTTCAGATCTGTTCTTTTGCAACTGCTCATTCCTGTCGCGTCTTTCCTCTTCATTCTGCAGCAGCAACTCACCGATTCCAACTAGGGCTGGGCGATATGACGATATTATATAAATATCGGGTACAGTTCATTAACAATACACTTTTTAAACGTATCGTGGATATCGTGATGTTTTGCCCTCGCGTTAGAGGCCGCCGCGGCTGAGATGAGACTTACAAGCGCAGTGCTAAATGCTTTCCTCTCCCTCTCGCCTCTCCCTCTCGCAGAAAAAAAAAGTCAGTCACACACACACTTGCCCAAATTACGTCATCTACACGCACATACACGCACGCAAGCGCACACACCTAGCCAGAGACAGAGAGGCGGTGGCTCGGTGCTAGGGATGCCCCCTGAAACCCAGGAGTAAGCTCCGACGTTAATGGTACTGCTATCGGTAAGTTAGTCTATGAGCGGATTAGCTACGGAGCTAACAGAGTGTACCATCCATCTGCGACGCAACAGTGGCAGCAACAGTGGACACGGAGTAATGTTAACGTTATGTGGAGTTCATACTACACTACACGTATGAACTCGACATAACGTTAACGTTACTCCGTTTTCATGAAGTGTTTAATTAGCAGCAATCTGTTGTTGAAAATGTAACGTTAACCGGAAAACCGGAAATGGAATGAGAGGACAGGAAGCCGTCATGAAGTCGGCTTCTGGCCCTTGTAGTCATATATATTGTAGTCTTTTAGTCTTATTAACTAAAAGATTTTAACAAAATAAAAAGCAGCAGCACTATTGGATAACTGAGTCATGTTTGCTATGTATTTCTTTCTTTAGGGGAGTAGGACATTTGTTTCACAGTTTTAGCATGATGTTTTATAGATGGCTAGGTTAAACACAGGTTTTTGTTTTTAAGAGGGGGGTTTGATTTGATTGAAGTTTATTTCAAGTATGCAACACAACAAACAAACATCAAGTACAGATATAGCCTTAAGCCGTTCAAATAATAAATGTATACATACATGTAAATAAATAAATAGTTACAATATGTAATCTAATCATCTAAATCTAATCTAATATATACTGTAATATAAAAAAACGAAAGGCTAAAATGCTAAATATATAATCTAAGAATCCAATAATCTAAATCTAATATATAATATAAAAATGCTAAATGCATGAGTCTTTTGTCTTTAATGTTCGCTTGCAAACTCAAATACTGTCTTGGTAAGCCTCATAATGAATTGTTTGGGGAAAAAAGGAAAAACATCGTGATGTGTATCGTGTATCGCCGAAAGGTCAGAAAATATCGTGATATCATATTTAGGCCATATCGCCCAGCCCTAATTCCAACCCTATTACGTCTATGTAAAATTCCAGCAGCATTCTGCATTCTGGTGCGTTTTGTTCAGAAGGTGGCATTTGAGGTAGCCCATTTTCCATCCGTCTCATTTTTTCCCTTCAGAAAAGTCACGTGAAACCTTTGCCTCGCAACATGTTTTGCAGAGAACTCCTTTCTCCTCCGAAAAAGAAAAAACATCTCCCAGTTGCACATGTTGTCCGTCTATTTGCACAAACTATGCCAGCCATTCAGTCTTAAAAGAGAGCACTTTCCTCATTACTTTTGCTGGGTTGGCGGCGGCGGTATGAGTCGTGTTAGCTTTATTTTTTTTAGGATGCTGACCAGTAGTCGTCATTATTATTTTACCGTCTCTCCCGTCCGCGTGTATATTTTCCCCTAACGCTTTCACTTCCGCGTCGGCTGCTGCAGATTGAGGAAGGGCCAAACGTTTAGGCAAATCACAGACGCCGATACTAAAACGTCTCTCTGTGGTGCCATGCAATAGGTTGGATCGTATCCAAGAGCTAGCCAACCCAGAACATGTGAATTACTTGCATCCAAAAAAACGTATATATATATTTTTTTAGGGGGAACATTGGCCAGCAACATCTTTTCACCTGCCAGCGCGGACTGTCATTGGTGAACGCGTGGGAGGTCACACTACCTTCACGACATCCCTTCTTTGCTGTGCAGACCTGTGCCCTGACTGACCTGTAGGAGTCGGTGTTTACAACGACCAGAATACCACCCCACCGGCTTCCCTCCCGCTGACTCTGCCAATTGAGCCAGTATGACGGCCGGCCAAGCCGAAGAGAATGTGTGCCAACCGCTGCTTGTGGTAGGGTCCTCTATGGTCAGGTATGTCACTGTCCCTAATGCAGAGACCTGCCGCTATCCTGGTACAAAGGTAATGGACATAAACAATGTTATCCCTCCACTGCTCTGTGAATTCAACCTCATCCTCACCTCATCCTTTACTCTGTCATCTTTCTCTCCTATTACAGACGCAGAGGCCTCGACACTGGTAACGTTGAACCGTCCCACTACATGGGCCAGCTGGAACCGTTACCCTCTCCTCCAGACCATAGCACCAGACATCCTCCCATTCCTAACTGCAACCATCAACTCCTCCCTCAACTCGGGGGTGGTCCTCACCTCCCTAAAACCAGCCAGAGTCACACCGCTCATAAAAAACAACAACCTTGGCTTGAACCCCACCGTCATAGACAACTATCGTCCTGTCTCTCTTCTCTCCTTCCGCAAAAGTGAAGGGCCTCTCCTCTGTCAGCCAGTCAAACATCAGATACTCCTCCTCGCATCCCTCACAGGAATGGGAGTGGCCGGCTCTGCGCTGGCATGGCTGACATCCTACCTCGAAGACCGCTCCTACCAAGTATCATGGAGAGGGACCCTGTCAGCCCCCGCCCCCTTCGGACGGGTGTCTCCCAAGGCTTGGCCCTTGGACCCCTCCTCTTCTCCCTCTACACCAAATATCTGGGTAACATTATCACATCCCATGTCTTCTCGTATCATTGCTATGCCAATGATACTCAACTCTTCCTCTCCTTTCCTCCCTCAGATATCCATGTCTCTGAGCGGATCTTGGCCTGTCTGTCCGACATCTCCGCCTGGATGATGACCAACAACCTCAAACTGAACCTAAGCTAAACAGAATTGATTGACCTCCCGGCCAAATCCTCACAGCTGATCGACCATTCCATCACAGCGGATAATGTAGCTGTGGCCACGTCCCCGACCGCCAAGAACCTTGGTGTTGTCCTTGGCGACCGGCTGAACTTCTCCGCTCACATGGCCGCAACAACCAGAACCTGCAGATTCCTCCTGAGCAACGTCAGAGGGATCCGCCCCTTCCTGACAAAAGAAACCACCCAACTCCTGGTCCAATCAACAGTCATCTCTCGCCTCGACTAGGGCTGCACGATTAATCGATTTTTAATCGAAATCGCGATTTGTAATGATGCAATTATCAAATCGCAAAACCTTTATCTTTTTTTTTAAACCAGGAAGTCCCATTGAGATACAAGATCGGTTTGGGAGAGGGAGGTAAGGGGTTTTAGATTGTGTGTTGTGAAGTTTAGACTAAAGTACAGAAAAAAAAGGTACAGTTGGGTACCGGTATCGATTCCCAGGTAAAAATAAACATTTTCAGGCTCGGAATCCTGAAAAGACCCACCGCGTAGGCCAGATGCAAGCCACATTTTACAATAAACCTTTGTGGGGCTGTTTTTTTTTTTTTTTTTTATTATTATTATAATCGCAAATGTAATCGCAATCGCAATATCCGTCAGAAAAATCGCAATTCGATTATTTCCCAAAATCGTGCAGCCCTAGCCTCGACTACTGCTTGCTGATCTACCGACCACGGCCACCAAGCCACTTCAACTCATTCAGAACGCAGCCGCCTGCCTGTTCTCCAACCTACCAAAGTCAGCCCATGTAATAATAATAATGCAGGACCTCTTTAGAGAGGTCTTTATTCGGCATGCAACGACACAACGACATGCAATGGGCAGCACACACACAGAGGAATACACAGACACACACACATGCAATTGTCTTTCTCAGGGTCGCCGATGCGAGTGAGCTCTGCTCTTAACTAGGGATGCCCCGATCACGTTTTTTGCCACCGATACCGATCACCGAACGTCTATGAGCCATATCGGCCGATACACTGCTGATACCGATCGTTTTTGGTTTTATAATTATTATTTTTTTATATATAATATATATATATATTTTTTTATAAAAAATATATATTATACTTGTAGTTGTATTATCTGCGAGACATCGCCACCACGCAACAAGTCAAAATGCTCGCTATCTGCAAACAGCTCGACTGTCTTGTGTGTATACTCTGCTTTGGTCAAATCACATTCAGCATGCCCTCAGCGTCCCCAGTCAGAGCGATAGTTCAACTAGACTAACAGGGTGAAGCATTAGGCTATATCAGTTTCCTTTTTTTCCTCCCTCAATAATATTATGTTATTTAAAACGAATGATGTTCTAAGACATTGATATCAGGAGCTATCTGTAGCTACTGCTAGCCAGCTAGATAACGTTAGACATTGCCTCATGTATTAAACTAAAGTGAATAGTTGA
Source organism: Notolepis coatsorum (assembly GCF_963971535.1). Lineage (NCBI taxonomy): Eukaryota > Metazoa > Chordata > Actinopteri > Aulopiformes > Paralepididae > Notolepis > Notolepis coatsorum. The sequence continues at coordinate 169,503,846 of NC_140171.1, read as the reverse complement.
CTGTCATTTTTAAACTAAAGTGAAGTTGATTCGGTCAACCAAAATGATGATATCAGATGTTGATATCAGGAGCCATCAGTAGCTAGTAGGGCTGACATTCGAAGCTTTTTTTGGCAATCAAAGCTTCGGGGCCGAGCTTCGATTTTAATTCGAAGCTTCGAAAAAAAAAGAAAAAAAATTAATAATTTCTTCTTTTTTTTGATTTTTTTTTTTGGTTTTGATTTTTGATTTTTTTTATCTTATGTTGTGGGACTTGTACAGCACTTTGGTAAACTTTGTTGTTTTTAAATGTGCTCTATAAATAAAGTGGATTGGATTAATTAATTAAGTAGCCCCTTTCGTGACTGTGACGCAGCCAACAAGGTTTCACTCGGCTGTTTCAAGGTGGATCGCTGTTGTCGTTTGAACAACTTCAGATTTCATGGGAACTACCAATCCCCAAAATCAAGAATGTTTAAGATGAATGAAATAGGGGCGGTCAGGTGGCGTAGCGGATATTGCGTTCGTCACCAACACCGGAGACGCTGGATTCGCCTGTTCTAATCCAGCTCCAGCGTTGTCACCAGCTTGGCTGGCCGTTCACACTAATACAATTGGCTGTATTAGAGGGTGGGAAAGCTGGCGGGGTGGGTCCGGGTCGTTGTAAACAGCGACTCCTACAGTTCGGTCGGGGCGCCTGCTCAGCACGGATAAGATCTAAGGGGGGTAGTGTGAGCCTTCCACACGTTACACCCTCTCAGTGAGAGTCCGCGCTGCCAGGTGAAAAGAAGCGGTTGATTGGCTAGACGTGTGTCGGAGGAAGCACGTGATAGCCTCCACTCTCTCAGACCGACTGTGGGGGGTAAGTGCGCAGCGACCAGGAAGGGGATTGGGAATTGGCATAACGACTAACATTGGGATGGGAGAAAAATCGGAGGAAAAAGGAGGGAGAAAAAGATTTAAAAAAAAAAGATGAATGGAGTAAGATTTTGATTATTTGAAATATGGCCTGTGTAGACTAAACTATGCACAGAATTATGTCAGTCTACAAGGTCCGGATTCTACATGGTCCGGCAATGTAGACCTTGTAAACTCCACTACAGACCAATTATCAGTGAATGTTCATGCAACTCACCAAAACATCTCAGTAGCACCTTATCTAAATGTTCCATTTCATATATGGAGATTCATATTTATTGATGTATTGCATGCATTTCTACATTTTATTTCCTATTTTGTTTATTCATCCCAGTATCTTTCTTTCTTATGTGTGGAATTCTACAAGGCATGTAGGTATGTGTTTGAGGATGATATCCTTCAAACAGGCAATAGTTATGATATAATTTGGGCAGTGCTGAGCTGGGTTATTTTCCTCCAGTGTATTTGTCCCCCGGCCCCACCCAATGGCCCCATGCACACACCCAAAAAAAAAAAAAAAAAAAAAAAAAAATCCGATAGATCCCCCACCTGGGTACCTGGCATCGCGGAAACCTGGTCCCCAAACGGGAATCGAACCCTGGACCTTCTTGCTGTGAGGCGACAGTGTTAACCACTACACCACCGTGCCGCCGTCACCCCACTTCTTAGGGACCTGCACTGGCTCCCCATCGCTGCACAAATGCGCTTCAAGGTCCTCGACCTGGCATATCATGCAGCGAAGGGAAGCCGCCTATTCTCGGTCCTTGCTCCACAATGGTGGAACGAACTTACAACCAATTAGGACAGCCAAAACCCCACCAATCTTTCGCTGTCGACTAAAGACACTTATTCAATCAATATCTGAAATGAAGAAGAAAAATTATAATGAACAAAAGAATTATAATAACCTTCTTACTGTCCTCTACTGTCATGCACTCTTCCTATTATACTAACATGTCTCTACTACTATACACTCGACACTGCAGCACTCAAGTTTGAACACTTTGAACATTGTTACTCAGCTGATAGAGTTGTACCCTTCCTGCTGACTTGTCGTACAAAACTTGTAAGTTGCTTTGGATAAAAGAGTCAGCTAAATGACAAAATGTAAATGTAAGTGAATTCTCCTAATAAACACTGCCATTGTCCATGTTGGAATTGTTGACATCAAACTCCAGCAATCAGAACAACTGAAATCTGACTTTATAACCCTCAGCAATACTCTCTTGGACTCTGGTAAAAGAGTCATCATCTCAGGTCCCCTCCCCTCTCCCTGCTTCGGGGATGTTTAGCAGGATACACAGCCTCCACGTCTGGCTGAAAGGTTACTGCTGCTCATCAGGCATCCCCTACGGACAACTTTTCACTGTTCTGGGGCAGGGATGCCCTCTTCACCATGGACGTCCTGCACATAAACTGGACAGGCTCCTCTTCGCGGCCGAATCCGCCGATGTTCAAGTGACCCTTGACCTCTTCACAAACTTATTTCTCTGTTCAATAAACATGCTCCTCTCAAGAGACTCAGAATTAAAGATACAATAGCACCCTGATTCTCGCATGAATTGTCAACTCTGCTTAACACTTTCCGTGCCAGCAGTGCCGTGCCTAGGTACCCCGTTGCGTGCCAGCGCTCTATTCAATGACAGAACGATCATATTTGTGAACGCATTAACTATATCTTAAATTATGGCAATGTGTCTAATACGCCCGTCGCTCATCAATGACTTGTTTGCAGTCAACATTGTCGAAACTGATTTTTTATTTTTTTAACTGTTCATTTCCGTTTTATACCATTTTGAAAAACGCTCGTTTTTTGTGAAGTTTCAGAAAAAAATAAAGATTCCACACAAATCGCCCTTTACTGGAATACACAAAACACGTTGTCATTTTTCGGCCTATTTATGAATTGTTTTCAAATAAGCGCTAGATTATCGATAGTATATGTGTACTTATGCACGCTATAGAAGCGGGCTGAACAATCGATTATCTTATTTCCTGATCGCACACACACACATAGGGGACACGTTGATATATCTGTGAAAATAGCTCTGATTATCCCAAGACTGGTAAAATAGATTCCTTACCTCAGATCAGATGTTTTCCAAAAAGATTATTCCAATTCCTGATCGTCATTCCAAATATCGATTGCATTTATTGATCCAACGCTGGGTACTGGAAACACTTATTCTCCGCTGTTCTGATGGTGGGCAATGACTGGGATCATCTCCGGTTACATGCCTGACAAGTAAAATGTGGAATCCGGACTCTTTTTCCCATGCGTTTCATTCAATCCAATCCAATGCGGTGCAATACCATCCGGAGCGACAATATTTTCCCAATGGAGCTCAGAGAGAGGTTTAATACGTTTGGCTACAAATCGAGTTTAAACGGGAACATTTCGGTCCCATTGGGAATGAATGGCAAGTTAGAGTGGGGCAGCTCAAATAATTTGTTTCAATTTTGGACGTAGAAAAAAAAAGAAACATCAAAACGATGACACGACTGTCGCCTCGCTCACAAAAGAAAAATAAATGGAATTGGACATTTCTATCTCAACTGATGACCATTTGTTTGAAAGTTATCCTCCCCATAGACACCAATGGCTAGCCACTCTAAGAAAAGGCTGATTTCATCGCTTTTCCCCCCTTGTGTTCTGATCGTCACCGTGGCCACAATTGTCGACGGAATGCCACAATATCGCACACAACCCTTCACATAACCCTTGAGGTGCTCATCTGAAAGTCACAACGCTTCATCTCTTATTGTTTGCTTTTAATCATCGTGAGAATGCAGTCATGCATCTGCCCTCATTGAAATACATTGGGTCGAAAGTGCAAGTCATTCGTGCCTAATTAGTGGTAACAGGTGTGTGGCTCATGGCTCATGGCTACAGCTGACCTGCCAATGACCTCTCATGGAGTTAACCCTTAATCGCCCCTCTGTGTAGCAGTACTGAATTGATTGACAGCGCCCTTTGTCTTGCGGGTTGTGTCATTGTACTCAGTAGGGATGTCCTCAGGGAACAAAATAACCACCCGCCAAGCGCCAATGGCCTGTAGATTTAAGGTTTGGCAATTAAAAATGAGAGGTCTGCCCGCCATCTGGCGTGTAGTTCATATCGATACTCTTATTTTGAAAATCCTGTGTGGGTCTCATTTCCTCCCCAAGCGCAGCTCCAGTCATAATATCTATGACGGCCGCTCCGCTCCGGCAGCTAGCAACGTTCAGGTTCATATGATACTCTTATTTTGAAAACCCTGTAGCAACTCTGCGAGTCATAATATCCGCCCAGTCCGTGTTTCTGAAAGCAGAGCAGCGTTAACACAGCAGTGCGCCTACACGTCCCGAAATAAGTCTGTGGTGTTTTTTCTTCTTCTCACAACGGGTCAAATGCATCTACATGCTTTGCACCGTCGCCATTCCTTTATGCCCACATCGCCCGAAATTAACGTTTATGTACCATTACAATCACTACAACGTTAGCGTAAGCTAACAAGCTAATCCTGATCAGAGGCAGAGGCGCAGAGCCATAGAGAACAGCAGACACAGTGTGGACTGGGGAAAGGGAAATGGGGGGGCACTCTCCCCTTCCCTGTGTGTGCGTGCGTGCGTTTGGAAAGACGACGAAGTCACTAGTCAGCACTCAGGACAGGAGTATATTATAGCGTCTTTGAGCACCTGGAAAAGCGTTATATAAAATAGATGTATTATTATTATTATTATTATTATTATTATAGTAAACTGAGGATTACTGAGGATGGACAGATAATGTTGATATTCAAATATAAAAAAGTTTCGAGAGGAGTGGAAGTTTGAAGACCGACTACAATATGATGCGGGGGTGGTGAGTTGAAACAGTGTGTGTGTGTGTGTGTGTCCCGACCCCACTTCTATGTTTCAATAAATTATTTGCATTTAAAACTATTAACGCCGACTCATTCCTTCAGTCAACTCAAAATTATGCTAATATTCCTTATGTTGTTTATGATATTAATTGAAAATAGAATATGAGTGTATTATATAGTAATAATAACACATGGCGATATACTAAAAAGCTATTTATAATTTTTGGCTGGTAAAAAATCTGCCCGGCTGGTAGTTTTTAAAATCTACCAGCCAAATGGCTGGTAAGTCAAAAAGTTAAGTTTGTTCCCTGGATGTCCTCTTTCATTGGTCTATGTTGACCCATTGTACTCGGTAGGGATAGCCTCTTTCATTGGTCGATGTTGACCACTCCCCCGATCCTTAGACCACGCCCCCTTAGGCCACACCCCCTTAGTGTATCTCTTGAACCGTTTGTCGTAGAGACTTGCGGTTTGTGCCATTGGACTCGGTAGGGATATCCTCTTTCATTGGTCGATGTTGACCACTCCCCCGATCCTTAAACCACGCCACCTTAGGCCACACCGCCTTAGTGTATCTCTTGAACCGTTTGTCGTTGAGACTTGCGGGTTGTTCCATTGTACTCGGTAGGGATATCCTCTTTCATTGGTCAATGTTGACCACTCCCCCAATCCTTAGACCACACCCCCTTAGGCCACACCCCCTTAGTCCCGAACATAAAAAAAAAAAAAAACGTTTTTTTTATATATATTTTTTTTCATAAAAATAATATTTTCTTTTCATAAAAATAAATATTTTTACTCCCCCTGGCGCTGGAGGCCAGGGGGAGGTCCCTTAGCTTGCGAGGCCCGGTAGAGTGCTTAAGTTTGGGCTTGCCGGGACGAGTGTAGAGCCTGGAGCTCAACACTTAGTCTGATTTCTAAAAAGGGGGCCAGTACTCCAGCTCCGACCACCCTGGACCACTTTCCCCGAAATGGGACTGAAAAACAACTTTAGATTTTTTTGTCAAAAAAATTTTTTTTATGAGAAAAAAATATATATATATAAAAAACGTATTAAAAAACGAGTTTTTAAAAATCTTCGGGAAAAAATATTAAAAAATATATATATATATATAAATTATACTCAGTAGGGATGTCCTCTTTCATTGGTCTATGTTGACCATACCCATCAGGGTTCGAAATTAACGGGGGCTTGGGGCAAAATGCCCTCGAAAATTTACCAAATGCCCTCGAAATTCAGTTAAGGGGGGCAAAAAAAGCCCCTGACAGTTTACTAATTATATATATAATTATATATATGCTCTACAGTGCGAGCATTTCCCTCGTATTGCCCCTAATAATATGTGTGTGCAAACCGGAGAAATCATTTACTTGCAGTGTGCGAGACAGACGAGTGATTGTGAAGATTACAAAACAGCTCCGCTGTTAATAGTTCAGATTGAAACTGGACTGAAATTCAGTTTTTGGGTGGAATGTTTGTTCCAAGGAGGAGGGAGGCGGGGCCCGCTGCGTGTTACAGGCACTTGAGAGGTGCTGCGAACACAGAGAGAGCGCTCTGCTCTCATCAAGCATTACACTGCTATCTTAACGTTAGCAAGCTAAGCATCTGCATAGCGCGACCTGTGTAACGTTAAGTAACTTGTGTTCGGCGGGGAAAGACCATTCCATTTGTAACACAACTCCAAAAGAATAACATCCAAATCCGATCCCGATGCGCATTTCCTTCATTCCACAGCGCTGAGCGCGCAACGTATTTCATTGATCGATCTGGCCAGAGCCTATACTCACAAACGTTGCGTGTGTGGGGTTTTTCATCAATTTGAAACAAGCCTCTTGACTGTTGGAATTAGGGATGTTAAAAATAAAATATCTAATAATATTATTCAATATTAGACATTCATTGATCCAGAGGCAACCGGTTATTATATCAAGACAACAACACAACTTGCCCTCACTCAGGGACAATAATATTTAATCTATTTAGATAGAGTATGTATGTATTATTTACAGATAATTGAAGGTACCTCAAAACATGAAACCAAGCCATGATGTCACACATCGTGTGCGTGTGTGTGTGTTACTTGAACAATTGTCACTGTGCTCCTAAATTTCTGTGTGCTCCTAAATTTGTATTTAGATTTTATTTATTAACATTTTATTTAGGAGCACATGTGCTCCTTGGGAAAAAGGTTAGCGTAGAGCCCTATATATGGAGACATTAACATTACGTTATCAAACATAGGGACGAAGACTAAAAAAAAGTGTCAACAATGTTTTATAATCTTTATGTTAATTTTCATTATAAAAATGTTGTGCCCCCGAAATACAAAAAAAGCCACCGAAAAGCAATTAAGGGGGGCAAAAAAAGCCCTTGAAAAAAAATGTTAATTTCTAACCCTGATACCCATAGTTTGGCTCCTCCCCCTTTTTCTAGCTTTTGAACCGTTTGTCATAGAGACTCGCGAAAGACCCTCTCCCGTTGGCCGGCGGTGCACAGGCGTCACCCACACTTTCACAATTTCCCCCGTGCAGAATTGTCTAGTTATTATTATTATTCCACCCGTGCGGTGCATCGGCAGACCGCAAATGACATCACGTCATAAATCAATCTCTCCAGACTGTTTGACAAAAGCATCGTTTTTTTGTCAAATGTATTCAAGTATAAACATCATAACCATGTCACAACAGCAGTTATAATGTATATTATCATCAATACATTAGTTTACCAATAGGTTAAAGTGTAATTCGATCGATTTTCCTCTTCGTTTTGGTCTTGTTTACTTCGCGAGAGGAGACCATTTTGGAAAATTTTAACCATGTGAATTGTAGTTTTTTTGCTGCCATTTTGTAGAGGACACCGCTAGCTCTCGATCAGCGTTGGAATTCTTCAGAACGACCCTTCCCAAAAGCAGCTTTAACTTGTCCGAACGGACAAGTAAAAGAATATATATACATATTCCCCATATAACGTTATTCCATCTGATCAGAAAGTGCCTGTCTCGCAGTGTCACACTGTAAACTCTCAATCTCTGTACGTCAACATTAGGTGTCCCGGACAAACGGTGCCCGTCTTCTGAGTACTCGCTTAGTTGACAGTGGCACGAGACGAGACCCACGAAAATATCAGAATGTTTAATAGAATGTTTAATAAAAGAATTGTGGCAAGTGTGACGGCGCCCACCTCGAAGCACTGCACGAGTGCAACAAGCGCCCACCAGAAGACCAAAGTAGACCCATCACAGTGATGTACCAGGCCGAGTCGGCGCCACAACAGAAGAGTCACGACCCCCCCGCCAAAGAGGAATGGAATGTTTACCCCCCTTTACAGAAGATCCATTGGCCCCCCTCCTGGTGTACTTACTGCTGCATACAAGAAACTGACCCCCGCCGAAATGGATCAGTGGGGTAAGGCTAACACGCAGGACCACGCTTACTGCGATACACTGCGCGAGGCCCACAAGCAAAGATTAGCTCTACAAAGCAACTCGGGAACAGAAGTGCTCCACATCGACCCCGCGAATAGTGGGAGCCCCAGAGTGCTCCTCAAAGTGGTACGAGTACTCCTCAGCCACGGAGACAAGGTACTCGACACTTACGCCGTCCTCGACGACGGGTCGGAGAAGACACTCCTCCTCGCCTCCGCCGCGATCCAGTTGGACCTGCGGGGCCCAGAGGAGACGATGACCCTCCGTACCATTAGTCGAGACTTAAAGGGGAACTATTTTACTATTTCTTTCACTATTTGGGCACTTTTACACAATTCCTGTGAGTCTATGGAACACCTCTTTAATATATATTTTTTTTTAATTCATTGTTTTGTATTTCTAATCAAGTCCTCAAAAACAGCATTTTTCTACCTCAAGATCTCGAGCCGTTTTGAGCTAGAGGCTGTGTGGGCTCCTGGTCAGGGTCCAGCCACTGTGTGGAGCTCATCTTCTATCTCAACATTAACATGCAGCGGTGTCTTTCTGACATCACATATCGCGCACATTTTCAAATGACTCAGTTCAGTGAGGGTGAATATTGTGAGAGGAGAATTGGAAGAATGCGCCAATATGAGAATTTTGAGACATAGATCATATTAATATAAGTTCACATAGCTAGGAAACAATGCTAAACACTCAAAAAGGCCATTTATAAGATAATTCCCCTTTAAAGACAATTAAAGGTGAAAACGTCTCGTTCACCATTGCAGCGATCGACCAGCCTGAGAGGCGGTACAGCATCAGCAAGGCGCTCATGAGCTACGACATAGGTTTGTCACGCTACGATTACCCCATCCCACAGCTGATGGAGAAGTACGACCACCAACGCCTACTGCCCATACCGCTCATCAGCGGAGCTACACCGACCCTACTCATTGGCTCCGACCACGCGGACCTCATTGTCCCAACCAAGGCGGCCCACATCGGACCCAAAGGATGCCCAGCCGCGGTTAAGACCCGACTGGGGTGGACGCTCCAGGGCCCCCTCTACGGACCTGCCAGCCAACCAACGTCCACACGCTGCCTTTACACCAAGGTGAGCGACACAGACAACACTATTACAGCCCGTTGAGAGGCTATGGACACTAGACGCGCTGCCATTCAAGACCGAACGCAAGATGGTTCGGCCCAAAGAGGACAAGTATGCCATCGCTCTACTAGATCAGAAGACTACGAGAGTCGAGGTCGACGGAGTGTTCAGATACGCAACCCCACTCTTGAAGCGGGCGAAGATGCCGGTGAGAGAACCGTGGGCCAAGGAGCAGGGCTGGGAAGACCCCATACCCGAGTACCTAGCTACCCCATGGAGAGAGTGGGAGGGTGAACTTGTCTCACTCCGCGAGGTGGCCATCCCGCGGAGTCACTTCCCCCCTACCGTGCGACTGGAGAAGTGTCAGACAGACCTGCACGTCTTCAGCGACGCCCCAGAAGTGGCGTACGGACCAGTGGCCTACCTGAGGGCTCAAGAAGAGGGAGTTCTGAACTCCAAACCCCTCAGCTACGCTCCAAGCGACGTAGCTGACATCGAACTCATCACCCCAAACCACCTCTTGATGGGGCGGCCGGACCCGGCCCTTCCTCAGACGGTGTACAGACAGGACGAGATGAACGGACGGGGGATGTGGAGACACAGCCAAGTACTGACCGACCAGTCTTGGGCCCGCTTCCTCCTATGCTACCTACCCTCCCTTCCAGCCCGTCAGAAGTGGGTTAAAGACAGGGACAACCTGACAGTGAATACCGTCGTGATGATAATAGACCAGTCACTACCCCGAGCTACGTGGCCGGCCGGCCGTGTGAGCAAAGTGATTACTGGTTCCGATGGGAAGGTCAGAGGGGCAGAAATCATCGTCCAAGGGCGGACCTACACCAGACCAGTAGCCAAGTTGATAGAGCTGCCGAAGATCCCCGACTCCCCTGACGACGACGATAACCCACTGACTTTATAGATTGCTTCCAACTCCCCATAGCACAGTATGGAGAAGTTGACTTGACCTTAATATTAATCTGTGCCCCATTTATTTACTAATTAGGTGCGGACTAATTAGGAGGCGGCTGTTCTGAAGGGCCAGATTAACACTGAGAATCTGCGTTTATTATTTTGTATAACTTGTATATTGTTTATATATATAAGCTATATACATTTAAGCTTCCGTTTGCATCATAGTATTTGTAACTGAGGGGTTACAAAACCCGGACTGTATTAAAGATTGTTTAGATTAAACCACTACTAAATATTATTACTTGCCAGACAGTACAGTTAGTTAAATATGGCAGACACTCAATTGACGGCACGGGACAAAGAGATCACGTTTACAGTATTTTAATAGCAATATCAATATACAACTGAATTAGTACGTTGCTCTTTTAATAGTGAAATGATAGTAGAATGTCAGAGTATCAAAGTCAAGGGGAATGAATAATTCCTAGGTTAAGAATACTCGACCGGAGCTCTGCATGGAGTGAGAAGGCGATACAGGGCAAAGCGAGGGGTATAGCTGGAGACAATGATTTCCCCCACGGAGTGGTAAGCTCCAGAGGAATTGAAGAATAGTCGGATACTCCTGCGGTCACTGAAGAAAAGGGGTTCTCGTACGGATCCAGTCCTTGTAATCTAAGTGCCCGATGGCAGGGTAATAGCTCTTAATCCAAAGCCCGACGGCAGTGATGATAGCTAGCTAGCTTCGTTGGTCCTAGAAGCTAGCCCGATGAAGGTCTTCAGGTGTAGTTAGATCCAAGCGCTGATGGTCTTAACTATGCTCTTCTCCACGTTACTTCGCTTACACAAGTCACTATAATACACCAATAATGGTTCTACTATATTAGGGTCGTATCTAAGTAGCTACTAGCTATCCGTAACGATACACCGCGGGTAGGCTTCCACTGCTCACATGTCCACTCGTTCTGCTGTTAGGTTACTTCTCGGTTCACTGCTTTCACTTCACGTGTTTAGGTTTCACTGCTGTTCACACACCGCGGCTGCTTGCGCCATCTACAATATATATACTCAGAGTGATTTCTAAGGCGCCACCGAATTACTTGTCCGGAATCAATGCGCCTGCTTAGGGCATGTCTGAACTTGCCCGGACACGTCTTTGAACTTGTCTGGGGGGCGCGACTGCTGGCGCCGCCAATGTCAAGGGCGGGGCCCAATGAGGCGAGCGAATAATACTATGATTCAAACGGAAGCTTAAAGGTATATAGCTTATATATATAAATAATATACAAGTTATACAAAATAATAAACGTAGATTCTCAGTGTTAATCTGGCCCTTCAGAACAGCCGCCTCCTAATTAGTCCGCACCTAATTAGTAAATAAATGGGCACAGATTAATATTAATGTCAAGTCAACTTCTCCATACTGTGTTATGGGGAGTTGGAAACACAATCTACAAAGTCAGTGGGTCATAATCGTCGTCAGGGGGGTCAGGGATCTCCGGCAGCTCTATCAACTTAGCCACAGGTCTGGTGTAGGTCCGCCCTTGGACGATGACTTCTGCCGCTCTGACCTTCCCATCGGAACCAGTAATCACTCTGCTCACACGGCCGGCCAGCCACGTAGCTCGGGGTAGTGACTGGTCTATTATCATTACGACGGTATTCACTTTCAGGTTGTCCCTGTCCTTTACCCACTTCTGACGGGCTTGAAGGGATGGTAGATAGTGTAGGATGAAGCGGGTCCAAAACTGGTCGGCCAGTACTTGGCTGTGTCTCCACATTCTCCGGCCGTTCATCTCGTCTTGTCTGTACACCGCCTGAGAAAGGGCAGGGTCCAGCCGCACCATCAAGATGTAGTTTGGGGTGACGGGGTCGATGTCCGCTACGTCGCTTGAAACGTAACCGAGGGGCTTAGAGTTCAAGACGCCCTCGATCTCTGTGAGGACAGTCATCAGGACTTCCTCGCCCACGGTCTGGGCCCCAAGTACGGTGTACATAGCAGTCTTTATGGAACAGACCTCTCTCTCCCACGTTCCCCCGAAATGGGGGGCGTTCGGTGGGTTGAACTGGAAGGTGACCTGAGCAGGAGCGAGGCGGGTCTTGAGTTCTTCACCCATAGCCAGGAAGCTCTCTCTCAGTTCTGTGTCTCCTCCTCTGAAGTTTGTCCCTTGGTCGGACAACAGCACTGATGGGGTTCCTCTCCTGGCTTGGAATCTCCGGAAGGACATGAGGAATGAGTCCGTACTCATGGTCTGGAGGATTTCAATGTGAACAGCTCGGGTGGTCATGCACTTGTACACGATGCCCCACCTCTTCTCTGTCCCTCTTCCTTTCTTGACGTTGAATGGGCCGAAGCAGTCCACGCCCGTGGAGTGGAAGGCCCGCTCGCCGAGTCGGAGGCGGCAGGGAGGCAGGTTGGCCATCATCGGAATACTAGGCTGTGCCCTCCACTTGCGACAGGTTGGGCAAGTCCGTTGGAATCGACGTACAGCTTCTCTCCCTTGGAGTATCCAGAAGCGCCGTCGGATCTCCGCAAAGACTCTCTCGGCCCCCGCGTGGTGCACCACCTCGTCGTACTTCTGGATGATCAGCTCGGTTATCTTGTGTCGGCTGTTGAGGACGATGGGATGCTTCGCATCTTCGGTCACGTCCGGGGCCCGTCTCAATCGGCCACCCACCCTGATGAGGTGCTGGGCGTCGAGCTCTGGGGCCAAGGTGAGGAGTCGACTGTCTGAAGGGACTGGCTTTTTCCCTGTCAGGCAATCTAGTTCTTCTGGGAATGAGTCTCTTTGGGCTCTCTTTAGCAGAAGAAGTTCGGCTTCTTTGTAGTTCGATGCGTCAAGGTCTGTGGTGGGGGTGAGCTCCGGGTGGTGCCATAAGAATGTCCTTTTCTGAGCACTCTCAAAAGTTAAACAGTCGGCTAGGTTCGGGTCCGTTGGAGCCGGGGCTTGCGTCAGCCCGCAGAACATAGACTTCTTGATCTCTGACTCATCTTGGTTGGTCTCCCGTGGTGTGGGGGTAGGCCACTTCTCCTCCGGGAGCTTGAGGAACTCAGGACCGTCACTGTAAGGGTTAGGACGTGTGAGGTCGTCTAAGGACATCCCCCGTGTGATGACATCCGCTGGGTTCTGCTTGGTGTCAACGTATCTCCAACATGCTGCTCCTACCAGGGCTTGGATCTCGGTGACTCGGACTCCGACGAAAACCTTGCTGCGCAGAGCTCTAGTCGCGGGATCGACTGCTGCTTGCGGGGAGCTATCCTCGAGCGGGCCAGGACGAAGGCTACATGGACTTCTCCTCCCTCTTCTCGGGCTCTCAGGTAAGCCACCGATCCGTACACCACTTCAGAGGCGTCGCTGAAGACGTGCAGGTCTATCTGGCACGTCTCCAGCCGCACTGTAGGAGGGAAGTAACTCTGTTGGATGGTCACATCTCCGAGTGAGTCGAGTTCTTCCTCCCATTCTCTCCAGGTGGAAGCCAGGTGCTCGGGTATGGGGTCGTCCCAGCCCTGCTCCTTGTCCCACAGTTCTCTCACCAGCATCTTCGCCCGAGTGGTGTAGAGTCTTGGACCTTCCCTGATCCGTGGTCAGGGGTGTGTGTTTGTAATGAAGCGAGTCCGTTTTGAAACGCCAGACGAGGCCCAGTGTCATTTCTTGCGCTTCACCTGGGGTGTGCGCCATCCAGGTATCGCTGCTCGCAGCCTTGGTCTCTGGGGGGAGGCTTCGGAGGACTTGAGGGTCACTGCTGGCCCATTGCCTGAGGTCGAATCCACCTTTGGCCAGTGAGGCTCGTAGCTTCAGTAGGATGCTCTCGGCTTCTTCTGGCGTAGGTACGCTCTGTAGGCAGTTGTCCACGTAGAAACTCTTTTCCACGCTGTGTCGGACCTCCTCGTCGGCTCCGGGGTCTTCGGCCACGTGCTTCTGTAACGCGAACGTGGCGCAGCACGGGCTGCAGGTGGTGCCGAATGGGAGTACCTCCCATTGGTATATCGAGGGTTTTTCGTCGTCGAGCCTCTCTCTCCACAGGAACCTCAGCAGAGGCTTGTCTTCCTCCATCAGTCGTACTTGTAGGAACATTCCCTTGATGTCGCCGCTGATGGCCACTTTGTCCTGGCGGAAACGTAGCAGTACGCCGAGGAGGGAGGGGCCGAGTGTCGGGCCGGGCAGGAGCAGGTTATTCAGATTCTGTAGTCCAATCTGATAACTGCAATTGAACACGATGCGGTTCTTTCCGTTGTGGGTGACCTTGTGGTGGGGCACGTACCAAGACTCGGTCGTCTTGTCTGCCTCGTGGTCATCGATTTTCTTTATATGGCCAGCCGTGATCAGCTTTTCGATCTAGGCGCGATATATCGTGGCTTGGGGGGGGTCTTTGGCGAGACGCCGCTCAGTGTTCTGTAGATAGCGTTGTGTCACTTCCTTCGACGCGTGCAGAGTGGGCATCCCTTCCCGCCTCAAGAGTGGGGTCGCGTATCTTAGCACTCCGTCGACCTCGACCCTTGTGGTCTTCTGCTCGAGTAGAACTATGGCATACTTGTCCTCCTTTGACCGAACCATTTTGCGTTCGTTCTTGAATGGCAGCGAGTCTCTCAACGTGCTGCAGGAGGGTAGTGTCTTGGTCGCTCACCTTGGTGTAAAGGCAGCGTGTGGACGTTGGTCGGTTGGAAGGCCTGGAGAGAGGGCCCTGGAGCGTCCAGCCTAGTCGGGTCTTAACCGCGGCTGGGCAGCCTCTGGGTCCGATGTGGACCGCGTCCGTTGGGACGATAAGGTCCGCGTGGTCGGAGCCTATGAGCAGGGTCGGTGTAGCGCCGTCGATGAGCGGTATGGGCAGTCGGCGTAGGTGTGCGTACTTCTCCCTCAGCTGTGGGATGGGGTAGTCATAGCGTGACAGACCTATGTCGTGGCTTGTGAACGCCTTGTTGATGCTGTACCGCTTGTCGGGCTGATCGATCGCTGCTATGGTGAACGAGACGTTTTCACCCTTTGTCTTTAAGTCTCGACGAATGGTACGGATTGTCATGGTCTCCTCTGGACCACGCAGGCCCAACTGGGTCGCGGCGGAAGCGAGGAGGAGTCTTCTCCGACCCGTCGTCGAGGACGGCGTAGGTGTCGAGTACCTTGTCCCCGTAACTGAGGAGTACTCGTACCACCTTGAGGAGCACCCGGGAGCTCCCGCTCTTCGCAGGGTCTATGTAGAGTACTTCTGCTCTCGAGCTGCTTTGTGGGGCGGGTCTCCGTTTGTTGCTCTCGTGCAGGGCTTCGAGGTGGGCGCCGTCACACTTGCCGCACTTCTTCTTAAGGCGGCACTCAGCTGCCATGTGGCCAGGGGAGGAAATTAGGCCACTTTACTCGCCAATTGCGAGTATTTTTTACGTTTGGCGAGTAATTCATGAAGAGCACTCGCCAGTCTGGCGAGTACTAGTAATTACAAAACAAAACAAAAAAATCATTCTGCAATCTGCTGATTCGCTCACTGGCACAAACCGAACTCTGACTCCCCCCTTGATTCCTCCCATTTGCGCCACATAATAATCAGACCATAACCAATGAACATCATCGTTGTACAGATGCGCTCTAAGCTCCTCCAATGAACACTCATTTTCTAGAAGATGCCGCCCACCTAGGGGAAGTGGACAGACCACTGCGCGCAGACCTACAAACTCCTGCCACCCACCGTGACCGGCAGCCGGCTTGACAACGTAGACAAACTTACAAAAACACATCAGTGGATGAAAATAATTGCATGTAGAGTCGTCGCTTTCGGATATCGGTGCGGTCTGACATGGGGGCGAACAACAGCACGCGACGCGTCTCCTTCGAGTCGGATGAGAATGACAAGTCAACCAGCATTAGCCGGCTAGCTACCTAGCATGTAACAAGCTACCATAACGCGCGTTCAACATAGTGGACGACTATACTGAGCGGCTTTGCTTAAATGCAGCCGAGTGACATTTTATTATTACCGGGTTTCCCCCCATATCACCACTCGCCCATATGCCCTTCACAACGGTGATGTTGTCATATTTGGCATTCAGAACACACCTGCTGAACCCCTAGCGTTGTCGATTCGGTTCCAATGTATTGTCATCTTACAGCACAAGTACAGTACAACCAGAATACATTTGGCATACAACCAGAGTGCAAATGTAACAAGTCAAGTTCAAGTTGTTTTATTTAGCTATTACATTACAGTGAAATGCTTGGTTCTTTCACTGCCCAACCCAGTATTGATTGATTGATTGAAAACTTTATTAACAGATTGCAGAATGGGTACAATACAGTACAGCTCAATACACACAATTGTTAAGGGGATGCAGACCAGAGAAGGACTTTAGTCTTGTTTACATCAGGGTCCCCCATTTCAGTCCTGTTTGCTTAATGCCTTGTCCACTTCCTCCACACTCCAATATGTTATGATGAATTGAAAATGGGGGACCCTGATGTAAACAAGACGAAAGTCTTTCTCTGGTCTGCATCCCCTTAACAATTGTATGTATTGAACTGTACTGTACCCATTCTGCAATCTGTTAATAAACTTTTCAATCAATCAATCCCTTCAACCCTGCTCCTGTCAAACCTGCTCTTTCCATTCCCTCCATCATGTCCCCCCTTTCTGATGAATATTTCCTGCACTTAAGAGTCAGACACACATTCCTAGTAGTTGAGCTGTGATGAATGAAAACTTTATTTAACAGATTGCAGAATGGGTACAGTACAGTACGGCTCAATACATGCAATTGTTAAGGGGATGCAGACCAGAGAAAGACTTTCGTCTTGTTTACATCAGGGTCCCCCATTTTCAATTCATTTTCAATTCATCATTCAGTATAACCTAGACCAGCCCAACCCAGCATCTTTCACTGCCCAGTTCAGCCCAACCCAGTCCAGAATAGTTCCCTCTTTCATGTTAATATGTGATTTAATGATGTAATATTTTGAAGAGTAGAGACAGTGTGATTAATTTACTATGATTGAAAATCAATTTAGACGAAGACGTACAAAGAAGTAATTATCACAATTAGCGATTTTTTTTGTCTGGTAAAAAATCTATTTGGCTGGTAAAAAAAATCAGATACCCGCCAGTTGGCTGGTAAGCCAAAAAGTTAGTTTCCTCCCCTGCATGTGGCTGCGCGCGCAGCGGAAGCAGCGGCAGTTTGCTTTAATCCACTGACTCACATCTTCGGCGGTCAGTTTCTTAAATGCGTCGCACTGTGACAGCCAGTGTTCGTTGTCGCAATATTGGCATGCGATCTTCCATTTTCCCTTAGCGGGGGGGGGGGGTTATGACTCTTCTGTCGTGGCACCGACTCGGCCTGGTGCATCACGGTGATGGGCCTGCTTTGGTCTTTAAACCTTCTCGGTCCCTCTTTAATGTTCGAGCCACCCCACGCGAAGGTGTCGATCCTTAGGCTGCTGACCTCCCTGGCTAGGAAGTCAGCAAGGTCCAGGAGTGATTGTTCTGGGCCATTGGGGTCACGGTGATTTCTTTGCCGTCGAAAACGTTCTTGGCGGGCTGGGGGGAGCTTCTCTAATATACGCTCCACGTTGGAGTTGGCGTACAACTCGTACATCCCCTTCTCTCGTTGTGACCCGAGCATCCCTACCAGGGATTGTACTTTGATGGATAGGTCGTCCAGGGCTCGATTGTCTTTAGCAGGGGGGAGATGTTCAATCTCACGTATCTCCTGAATGACATAGTCCCATGTACGTCCGTAACGTGCGTCGAGGGCCACCAGGGCATCAGAATAGGGAGTCTGTGAATTAGAGTATGCCAGCGCTATGTTGTGCGCTCTGGTTACCTTGAGGTGCTTAAGGAGGATGGCATACTTGTAAGACTCGTCCTGTACTCCGGACATAATTGTCTCTAGGCACATGCGCAGTTCGGTATACTGCGCTCTGTCTTCTCGCGTGAAGTCCGGGAATGTGGGTGTCCCAATGTAGGATGCCATGGATGGCTGTGACACTGATGCGCGTAGGGGGAGAGGCCTCCTTGGCGAGTCTCCCCGTACGTGGGGTCGTGGGTTCCTGCTGGGAGGGAACCAGAGGCCGGGCCCCCAGGTACTACTCCTTGGTGCCGTCTGTTGCTCAAACTCCCCCCTGGGACGGGTTGGGGGTTCATAACGCAGCGTGTCGGGGCTGAGATCGGGGCTGCACTGTTCCTCCTGGTCTGA
Organism: Notolepis coatsorum; assembly: GCF_963971535.1. NCBI lineage: Eukaryota > Metazoa > Chordata > Actinopteri > Aulopiformes > Paralepididae > Notolepis > Notolepis coatsorum. Next base: position 169,485,510 of record NC_140171.1, on the reverse strand, counting down.
GATGGGTTTGTGCGTGTGGGCTTTCTGTCCTCCTTCGTCCTCCGCTAGGCTTTGTAGTCGCTTGGTTAGTTTCTCTGCAACGTAAGCAGGTTCTTCCCGTAGGCTGGGTCCCATGTAGCTTGGTCGGGGAGGGGAAGGTGCCCTCGACCCTTGTCGTGATGATCTCCGGGAGCTCCGGGTGGAGGAGTGGGGAGTCACCCTCTGGAGCGCTTGCTCCATCATTTGCGCTTGTAGACGGTCTCGTTCAGCTTCGCGCTTTGCATTGGCGGCGTCGCACTGTGCATTGGCGCGGTCTCGCTCCATGGTTTCTTGAGCCTGGAGGCGCCTCTCTTCCAGTCTGGAATGTTCACGCTCACTCTCTCGTTGCGCTTGGAGACGTTCTCTTTCCGTTGAAGCGGTCAGCGTGGCGATCAGGACTTGTGCTAACCTCTGGTCGGCCTCGCTTGGGGATGACGCTGATGATGGTGATCTGGAGTTGACAGGGCTTGGCGGTGACCTGGTCTCTTTACGCGCTCCGAGGTCCATCTCGGGGGCGCTGTATTTTATCTTCTCCCGCGCTCCGAGGTCCATCTCGGGGGCGCGGTGCTCTTTTCTCTGGTGCGCGCTGAGGTCCATCTCGGGGGCGCATTCTTTATCCTCTTGCGCTCCGAGGTCCATCTCGGGGGCGCGTTCTGTACCTTCTAGCGCTCCGAGGTCCATCTCGGGGGCGCGGTGGTCTTTGGGCATAGTCAAGTCATGTCCCGCTTGTCCCCCCCCGTGAGCTAAGTCAGTTTCACTTAAACTAGCTTATGTCTCTACCGGTGGGGTTGACAGGTCGTTAAGGTTGGGCATACTTAAGCTACTAATTTTATCCTTGCTTAACGTCCTTTTAGATAAGCTAGGAGGTAGATCTACAGCGTAGTTCTCCAAGTGTGGAGGGGGCTGACGCGGGCGCCTAGGGCGCTCTAGTGGGGGAGAGCCGATTGGAGAGTGTCCGCTGCTGGCCATATTATTATTAATATGATTATTATTACTGATACCATCCGGCTCGAAGGACCAATTGTAACTGAGGGGTTACAAAACCCGGACTGTATTAAAGATTGTTTATATTAAACCACTACTAAATATTATTACTTGCCAGACAGTACAGTTAGTTAAATATGGCAGACACTCAATTGACGGCACGGGACAAAGAGATCACGTTTACAGTATTGTAATAGCAATATCAATATACAACTGAATTAGTACGTTGCTCTTTTAATAGTGAAATGATAGTAGAATGTCAGAGTATCAAAGTCAAGGGGAATGAATAATTCCTAGGTTAAGAATACTCGACCGGAGCTCTGCATGGAGTGAGAAGGCGATACAGGGCAAAGCGAGGGGTATAGCTGGAGACAATGATTTCCCCCACGGAGTGGTAAGCTCCAGAGGAATTGAAGAATAGTCGGATACTCCTGCGGTCACTGAAGAAAAGGGGTTCTCGTACGGATCCAGTCCTTGTAATCCAAGTGCCCGATGGCAAAGCCCGACGGCAGTGATGATAGCTAGCTAGCTTCGTTGGTCCTAGAAGCTAGCCCGATGAAGGTCTTCAGGTGTAGTTAGATCCAAGCACCGATGGTCTTAACTATGCTCTTCTCCACGTTACTTCGCTTACACAAGTCACTATAATACACCAATAATGGTTCTACAATATTAGGGTCGTATCTAAGTAGCTACTAGCTATCCGTAACGATACACCGCGGGTAGGCTTCCACTGCTCACATGTCCACTCGTTCTGCTGTTAGGTTACTTCTCGGTTCACTGCTTTCACTTCACGTGTTTAGGTTTCACTGCTGTTCACACACCGCGGCTGCTTGCGCCATCTACAATATATATACTCGGAGTGATTTCTAAGGCGCCACCGAATTACTTGTCCGGAATCAATGCGCCTGCTTAGGGCATGTCTGAACTTGCCCGGACACGTCTTTGAACTTTGTCTGGGGGGCGCGACTGCTGGCGCCGCCAATGTCAAGGGCGGGGCCCAATGAGGCGAGCGAATAATACTATGATTCAAACGGAAGCTTAAAGGTATATAGCTTATATATATAAATAATATACAAGTTATACAAAATAATAAACGTAGATTCTCAGTGTTAATCTGGCCCTTCAGAACAGTATTATTCGCTCGCCTCACTGGGCACCACCCTTGACATTGGAGGCAACAGCAGACGCGCCCCTCAGACAAGTTCAAAGACGTGTCCGGGCAAGTTCAGACATGCCCATAGCAGGCGCATTGATTCCGGACAGGTAATTCGGCTGCGCTCTAGAAATCAGTCTGAGTATATATATTGTAGATGGCGCAAGCAGCAGTAACCTAACGAGCAGAGAAACGAGAACACAGTAACGATTGTGCAGAACGAGTGAACATGTGAGCAGTGGAAGTAATGAGTCGGCAGTAGCAGAACAGGAGAAGCAGCCGAGCGAGATTGTAATACGTTCGGTACCGTTGTACACAGACCTACCCGCGGTGTATCGTTACGGATAGCTAGTAGCTACTTAGATACGACCATAATATTGTAGAGCCATTATTGGCGCAGTATAGTGACTTGTGTAAGCGAAGTAACATAGAGAAGCGTATAGTTAAGACCATCGGAGTTTGGATCTAACTACTCCCTGAAGACAGTCATCGGGCTAGCTTCCAGTACAAACGAAGCTAGCTAGCTAACATCGGGCTTTGGATTAAGAGCTATTAACCCTGCCATCGGGCACTTGGATTACAAGGACTGGATCCGTACGAGACCCCCTTTTCTTCAGTGACCACAGGATTATCCGACTATTCTTCAATTCCTCCGGAGCTTACAACTCCACAGGGGAAATCATCGTCTCCAGCTACCCACCATGCTTTGCCCTGTATCGCCTTCTCTCACTCCCTGCAGAGCTCCGGTCGAGTATTCTTAACCTAGGAAATATTCATTCCCCCCTGACTTTGATACTCTGACATTCTACTATTAAAAGAGCAACGTAATAATTCAGTTGTATAGTGATATGACTATTAAAATACTGTAAACTTGATATCCTTGTCCCTGTGCCGTCAATTGAGTGTCTGCCATATTTACCTAACTGTACTGTCTGGCAAGTAATAATATTTAGTAGTGGTTTAATCTAAACAATCTTTAATACAGTCCGGGTTGTGTAGCCCCTCAGCTACACAACTTTTAATTGATTTTAACAGTATGGTTAAGGATGCGAGAGCTGCCAATTTCACAAACTTAATCTCATCTAGCAAACTAAACCCCAGAGTCCTATTCGACACCATTAATATCATTGTCAGTCCACAAACCGCTGTTTTATCTGCTGTGGACTGTCATGATTTTCTCCTATTTTTTGTAAATAAGGTTGCCAATGTCAGGGCAGGTATTACACCCTCCACCTCAATCCAACCGTTATCTCCTAACAGTCAGTCTACTCTGAATTCCTTCTCACCCATTTCCCTCCACGACCTAACAGAGCTAGTGAGAAGCAGAAAAACCTCCTCTAGCCCATTAGACACCATCCCAACCTCTCTGTTAAAGGACGTTTTCAGCACTATTGGTCCCAGTCTGCTTTCCATCATAAATTTCTCTTTGGTCTCTGGCCAGGTCCCCGCCTACTTCAAACTAGGGCTGGGCAATATGACCAAAAACGTTATCGCGATAAAATTATAAAATTATTTTCATATAATTCGATATCGATAATTATCGTCGATATAATGTCCGTCAAGTTTAATTAACTTCTTATGCTGCTGCGAATGTCTCAAGTCGAGTTGATGTCGTCATCAGTCCGCACACGTTAGTAGTTAGCCGACAAGCGGAGTATCTCATGACAATAAATATGACACTAAAATACTCTCTTCCGCAACAATATATTGAAACGAACTGTATACCCCACACTACTATAAACGTGGCCTCAGAATTCAAAACACACACATACTCGGCACGTAAATATATAAAACATCGCCGTGCAAGCTAATTAGCCTAGCAAGCCTGTAGTATCTAAGCGGTGTATTCCATGACACAATGTGCTAAATATGACACTAAAATACTCTCTTCCGCCACAATATATTGAAACGACGTCCACTGTATACCCCCACTACTATAAACGTGGCCTCAGAATTCACGCCACACACATACTCGGCACGTAAATATATAAAACATCGCCGTGCAAGCTAATTAGCCTAGCAAGCCTTGTTGTTGAGTGAGTCCTACCTCCCTCCGGGTCTACTTGGCTCTCGGCCATCTCCTTCACTGATTGGTTGTTAGCTGTTGTGCGTAAACACGTCATCACGTAACGTTGGTTGTTGTTAGTGAGTGTGCTGAGCCGAGGCTGAACGGAGCCAAGCTTGGAAAATCGATATATCGAAACTTTGCGACCACGTTTCATGTTTATTTCGAGGAAATAATTTATCGCAATAGTTATCGTTATCGTTTTATCGCCCAGCCCTACTTCAAACAGGCAATCATTCAGCCTAGGGATGCCCCGATCGATCGGCCACCGATTGTTATCGGCCGATAATCAGTATAAATATGCGATCGGTGATCGGTGATAATGCTTTATTTTCGCCGATCGTCAAAACCGATCGAAAAACATGATCCAATTCTTAGCGGAGTTCTCACTCGCTGAGTTCTGTCTGAGAGCTGCGGCGTCTGCTCCTCCTCCTCCTCCTCCTCCTCCAGCCCCTCCCGCACCCATGTAAACAAGCTCGGGCAATAGTCTGCTCTAACCTAGACCATGCGACCTCCGTGAGCTAACGTTAGCTACCGTTACTGTTTAAACAGAATGACCCAGTCAACTATTCACTTTTAGTTTAATACATGAGGCATTGTTAACGGTATCTAGCCGGCTAGCTAGTGATAGCTCCTGATATCAACAAATGTTCCAGCAAGTCTAGTAGTGCATGATAGCTCACGTTAGCTCACTGTTCAAAACGAAACGTCCCATTAAACTAAATAGTTCACTGAGGCGTTGTCTTAACGTTATCTAGCCGGCTAGCAGTAGCTACAGATAGCTCCTGATATAAATGTCTTATAACATTGATTCGATGCGTATTCGAGCTGAGGGCATGATGAATGTGATTTGACCAAAGCAAAGTATACCAATAGGGTCCAGCTGCAGCGCCGGAGAATCCTGGCTGCATCTGGAGGCTACTAAGTATACACACAGACAGTGGAGCTGTTTGCAGATAGCGAGAAGTCACTTGAGAGAGAGAGAGCGTACAAATTTAACTCTGGCCTCTTTAAGTGTCTATTCTTCAACGTAATAGCTTATCTACTTGAAATGTACTGAACATTTTTTATATATGTGACCAGGGGGCGAAATTAAAGCCCGCCGCCCGCCAGGGGCGCTCAGTTTTTACCTTTGGCGCTTGCCACTGAGAGCCCTGCCCGCCGTGTGGCGTGTGGACGTGTAGTTCATAACGATACTTGTTGTGAAGGGCCAGATTAAACCGAATATATATATTTATTATATATATTTAATTGTATTTGTATATTCTCTAATATTCCTTGTATATTCCTTGTACAATATGCATTGAATATCCATTCTAGCCTACTGAACATCCCATAATAGTCTCCATTCTACTATTGGTCGAGACCTTGGTGCCAGGCTGCCATACCCCCCAGACCCAGTTCAAACGTACCGCTCAACATGTACGAACAAGTCCTAGTTCCGCGTAGGAATCTGGCTACCGCACCACTAATGGGACTATTTGTTCATAGTGCGTATATATACTGCGCTACTAAAGTAGGACTTCCTTTTCAGTCCAGTTTCTTACCCTCCAATAGAGTGACAGACGTAAAGCCTCCCCGCGACGCCACGTGTGGGAGTAAGGCCAAGTTCGGCCTACCATCGGTATTGAGACATCGTGTATATTAATATTTGAATAGTCATATTTGGCACTATATCGTCGAGTTGGACGTAGTCTATTAAGCTAATAATTAGGGGTGCACCGATATGAAAATTGGCCACCGATACCGATACCGATTGTTCAACTAACACAATCGGCCGATACCGATACCGATACCGATAATTGTGGCAAAAAATAAGTATTTTTAATTTTTTTTAATATTTTTTTTAATATTTTTTTTTAATTTTTTTTTAATTTGTTTAATGAAACTACTGTATATTTGTATGTGTAGGCCTCTTTACTTACTTAAAAAAGGAAACATCAAGAAATATGTTTATGGTATCACTGATCCCTCTCCCAGTATCGTCTGGCGGCCTGCAGAGGGATACTATTTTCTCAACCAGAGCTTTCAACCAATGCAATGGAACCATTCTGGCGGCCTGCAGCGGGATACTATTCTCTCAACCAGAGCTTTCAACCAATGCAATGGAACCATTTTGATTGACAGTCGATTCGGCCAATTACGCCACACCGCTAGCACCCACCTCCTGCTTACCACCAAGCGTTTATTCATTTTTCTACTTCGGGGCATGCCGCCATTGATCTGCTTGTGAGAATGCGAGTCAAACTCAGAACCACAACAAGCTAATAAGTTAGCTGCCCGGCAGTGCCCGCCGACCAGCGCGCTCCACAGGATGGCCAAACGAGACAATGATTTTACTGCAACAAATGTTATAATAAAACAAAGCCTTTCTATACATTTGTCTGGTTGAAAACTTTATTAACAGATTGCAGAATGTGTAGTTGGGTACGGAATGAGCAACGGAATGTAACCGAGCTATGCACGGCTTGCTTGCTATCTTCGGGTAAATACTATGCTGATGTAATTGAACGTGTAACTAACTATAATAACGTTAATGCCACAAAACGAATGTTTGTGTCATTTTAACAGCAGATACTTTCTTAAATGCCATCCTCCCGACAGAGCGGTGTTGATGGGGAGCTCTGATGGATTCGCTTGGTTGTGTTATTACATTAGCATTGAACAGCTAACCGAAAGCTAGGGTTAACTAATGTTAAAGGTTTAGCCATAACGTTACGTTGGCTAAAGTTGGGGCTATTCTTAATCCAGTAATAATGGCTGCAGACCTGCAAGCAAAGTACAGCAAGTTGGCAAAGGAGTATTCCAACGTAAATCACATTTTCACCAGTAACGTTAGTCGTCTGCCTCCCGGCTATGAACGGACTCGGAGTAATGCCTTGCAGTTGCTGCTATGGGTAATAATAATATGCTGATGTTATTGTCCGTGTAACACTAACTATATAACGTTAATGCCACAAAACGAATGCCTTGTTAATCATAAATAGTAACTTTGATGCAGTAGCTTGTGTGTGTGTGGGGCGGACGGCGGGCGTTGTGCAGGTAGGTCGCGAGTGAACTTTTTTTTTTTTTGCCTTTTGACGCTACACAAATGGATGGTTAGTTATCAGCGACTGCTATCGGCACATCTGAGCTTATCGGCCGATAGGCCGATAGCAGTCAACAAGGCACTTATCGGCCGATACCGATACCCGACCGATATATCGGTGCACCCCTACTAATAATAGTCTGTTAATATATAGTGCTTCGTGCGGTGAGAATACTACCGTAGTCAGCACCCCATCGTTTCGGGCAGAAAACTGGCTGTTTATCCAGGATGATCGACCCCATGTGAGATTGCACCCGAGGAGCCCCAGAGCCGACGAGCGAGTGGACCTGTATACCGGATTATTCTACCGACGACAGCCCGCCTTCCCAGGCACGGATTATGCTTTGTATACGTTGATTATTCCATGGATAAAGACCCCCGACACTGCCGTGTGTTGGAACCCCCCCCCCCTGGAGAGGACGCAAGGTGAGGAGACGCTCTGCAAGACGAGGTCGCTTCACGTCTCTCCTCCGTGGACCGGAGGACGCCGGCCCACAAAGAGTCCATCTGCTTTCATCTGCGGTCCAAGGATCGCCGGCGCATTGAACGGCACTACAGTGGGTTCACCTGGGATACCCTTGGCCGGATGAGGCAGCCGGACTCTACCCCCCCCCCCCCTTCCTACTCCTGTCGGCTTACAAGCGACCGGATTAACCCCCCCTAGTGTATCCAGTCTATAATCATTAAAGTATCATTGCTGTTATTCCTTAACTATTCCAGGTCGTATATGTACCACCTGCGCCTTCAGAGATTGGACATTCTCTATTGATATACCAACGAATACTCTTGCCATAAAAGTGCATACTAATTCCATTCATAAATGTGATTGATTTGATTAAGTGCTTGCTCTACACACCATCGCTGTGTAGAAATAAAGACCTATTTCTAATTCGTACATTTGTGTTGGATCCGTTTCATCTACGTGACAGTGTTCATCATAATATATTTATGCCGAGTACTGGGTGGCCGAATATTAAGTACAAAGGTAGTGGTAGTAAGTATCATATCTAGTAATACAGTCAGGGAATTGTACCCCTCAGTTACAATACTCTTATTTTGAAAATCTGTGCGGGTCTCATTTCCGGCCCAAGCGCAGCTAGAGTCATAATATCAATGGCTCCGGCAGTTAGCAGCATTCGGTTCGTATGATATTCTTATTTTGAAAAAAAACGTGGCAACGAGTCATATCCGCCCAGCCGGGCCAGCCCTGCAGCGGGATACTATTGGCTTCTGCTCGTATCAACACAGAGCGGCCCGCAGCTCTAGTGCCACTGCTAACGTTAAGCTCTCAGAATGGTAGCAGCTCGCCCGCAGCATCTAGTGCTAACGTTAAGCTCTCAGAATGGTAGCAGTCTGCTCTAGTCTAGATCGGACCTCCATGAGCTGCATAATACCTCCGTTCCCTCGTTAGCTAGCTCGCGTTAGCTAGCTCACTTAGATCGATCTGTCCCAGTAAACTAAATTGTCTTAACGTTATCTACCGGGCTAGCAGTAGCTACAGATAGCTCCTGATATCAATGTCTTATAACATTGATTGAATGCGTATTCTAGCTGAGGGCATGTTGAATGTGATTTGACAAAATAACCGTAACATTAAAATATAGGGTCCAGCTGCATCGCCGGAGAATCCTTGCATGCTGAATGTAGGGTCTAGCTGAATATAGGGTCTAGCTGCAGGGCCGGAGAATCCTTGCTGGAGCTGGAGGCTACTCAAGTATACACACAGACAGTGGAGCTGTTTGCAGATAGCAAGCATTTTGACTTATTGCGTGGTGGCGATGTCTCGCAGATAATACAACTACAAGTATGATTATATAATATATATTTTATTTAAAAAAAAGATTTTTATATAAAATATATATATATTTTTTTTTAATCAAAAAAATGTTGGCAGGTAAGAAATATGCTTGGCGGGTAGACTCTTCCCATCTACCCGCCACTGGCCGGTGAGTCAAAAAGTAAATTTCGCTCCCTGTATGCGACACAAAAATGCGTATTTTTTTGGCCGGTAAGAAATATGCTTGGCGGGTAGAATTTTCCCATTTACCCGCCACTGGCCGGTGAGTCAAAAAGTGAATTTCGTGCCCTGCGTGGGTTACATCCTAGAGGCAAATCTTTCTTGTGACAAGAAGGCATCCAATGTAATCATAAAAGTCAACCAACGAACAAGATTCTTGTACCGGATCTCCTCTCTGGTAAACAAAAATACCCTGAAGACTAAGGCCTAAAAGAGAAAATGGTTTGTTTCCGGTTGCTGACCGACCCTGCCGATTTAGGTGCGACCCAATTTATTTTATGAGTTTAAGAAAATATAATAATAATTTAAAAAATCTTATTTTTTTTTACAATAAAGTTTCATAGACATCTTAGTCAAACCTTTAGTATTATGGATATTAAACATGCTGGCAGAGTACATGCATCCATGTTGTTGTGAACATTTTTATTAAATAAAGAAATTCCCTATCCATAGTTGCCGTGGGAAAGAATAAAATAAAAAATAAAATAAATTCCCTACCTACCCATGGCCTTAACTGACAACCAACAGGAAACAAACAATATTTTCTTTTATGCCTAACAGGAGCACTCATTCAAGGGTATTACGACTGTGCTTGTACCTCATGGTACCAAAGCACCTCAAAGGCACTAAAAACAAGATTACAAACGTCACAAAACAAACTGGTCAGACTACTGCTTAGGCCTGCCACGATAACACATTTTGCTGGGCGATTAATTGCCCCCGAAAATATTGCGATAAGCGATATTATTGCGACCGGTTAGAGAATTTTTTTTGAGACATTTATTTCCCAAAACCTTTATTTTGAAGCCCACCGCTCCGTCTTTTCCGGTGTTTTAGACTTTTATTTTGAAGCCCACCGACCGGACCGGAAGTATTGTTGTGATTATCCTAAGCAGAACCTATGAGCCGACAACTTGTCTCGTCCGGTTCTGTTTTTGAGCTAATGATAAAACAAATTGTTGGTGAACAACTAACTTTAGGTTAGTTTTAACGTTAGCTACTAACGTTAGATGCAGCTACTACAGGCAATCAACGATGAGGAGGAAGCGTCAAAGCAGTATATAATAGAATAGCTGTGGTGCGTAAGCACTGCAGCACGACTCGAAACTACCGGAGTGTTATAATAAATTAATTCATGTTTAACTTGTCCCCGTGTCCAGTCCTTTGACTAGCCCCACCCGTTCATTGTAAACAATGATGCATGTAATTGTATTAACGTTATTCTGTGTTGTACTTGTAGCTATGCTATACGTTGTATTTCGTTTGTTAGCTATTTAGCTAATGTTGTTAGCATGGAATGAGAATCAAAGCTCTATCTTTCATCTTTATTTAGCAGTCCAGTTTCTCCGGGCAGTAGCGAGTAACTACTTGGGTCTAAAAATAGCTAACGTTACACTACAAATAATGCTACTTGGTTAAAAGGAGCAACACTATTGAGAAATGTAGTTAAGCTATGTGGCGTTGCCCCACGGAGCTCCCGTGCTGTACTCTAGTAACGTCAGCGGCCCGCCTCCCAACACGGACAGTGACTGACAAGGGGCACTGGTTCCGCCTCATTAAAACAAACGCGCAAATAGCAATTAATCGCGCCCGTCAAAATCATTGCATTCATTTTAATTATCGCAGCAATTAATCGATTTATTGCTTATCGCGGCAGGCCTACTACTGCTTGACCTTACTCCTAGAACCCACCTCACCCCTGCCCATTTTGACAACCTAGGATGGCTTAGAGTAGATGACAGAGTACAGAAACTTGCAATGGGCCTGGTCTACAAGATACACTACACCACTAAGGTACCCATGTACATCATGTCCAACCCAGATTCGGCTCAAACAAGGGACTAAACACGTTCCGCAATTATGCCACATCAATGTGGAACGCCCTACCGACAGCCGTTAAAAAAATTTGAATCACTACCCACTTTCAAAACCGCTCTCAAAGAGCACCTACAGGAGGCTGCAAGTCGAAACTGCCCCCCCCCCCCCCCCCTGGATCTGTTAACAGTACTGTATATTATATTTGCATATCTTGTATGTCACAAATGTAACAGTACTGTATATCTGTATGTCCTGTATGTCATAAATGTCATGATTAGATTGGATTATTATATCTGTGTATATCTGTATGTTGTGTATGTCATAAATGTCATTATGAATTGAAAATGTCTCGAGTTGTTACAGCCTCGTCTAGACGGAGAATTCCACCCCAAAACGCTTGTCTAAACGCAAAATTAAAAGTGAAACCGCAAGACGACTTTTGCGGTTTCTGTTCAGACTTCCATCCCAAAACGCTCGTCTAAACGTAGCCTAAGAGGAGACTGCCGTGACGTTCAGCGTTTGTTTATTATTATCAATGCAAACTGCTCTGATCTATATATCACCCATACTACATGAAGCATTCAACGACGATCACGTAATTATAAACGACCCCCCCCCCCCCCCCGTTCACCCGTGCATGATCAGTCATAATGTTTAGGACCATGTAAAGTTGAAATTTTTTATATAGCGTCGATCGTATCAAACGGCATTTGATAATCTAATATATGCATTTATGCCTATATCTCACGTTCTAGGATTTACTGCAGAAAACGATAAAAACATATTTATACTCTAGACGGTATTTTCGTATGAATGTGTGAATGAAAAAGTAAAACGTTCCTACATCCTGAACGATAGATAATCGATGTAGAATGGGCCATACCATAGTAATGTCAATTTAGCAATACAATTTAAAAAGTTATAGCCCTACAAAGAAGGTAAAGGTAAACATCTCCATAGACTTAGAATTGAAAATGGGGGACCCTGATGTAAACAAGACGAAAGTCTTTCTCTGGTCTGCATCCCCTTAACAATTGTATGTATTGAGCTGTACTGTACTGTACCCATTCTGCAATCTGTTAATAAACTTTTCAATCAATCAAGACTGGTGGCAGAGATCAAACATTGATGGATATAAGCGTGGCAGTTAATGTGTTAACAATTGTGTGTATTAGGGCGGCTAGGTGGTGTAGTGGTCTAAGGCACTCGCCACCAGTGTGGAGACGCTAGGATTCGCGTGTTCGAATCCAGCTCTCCACATTGTTTTTCAGTTTGGCTGGTCGTCCGCAGTAATACACATTGGCCGTATTACGGGGAGGGAAAAACTGAAGGGTGGGGATCGAACGTTGTGAACAAGCGACTCCTACAAGTCGGTTGGTGCGCCTGCGCAGTAGAATCAGGAAGTGTCGGGGGCAGCGTGAGCCTCCCACGCGTTACTCCTCGACACTGAGAGGTCGAGCTGCGCAGGTGAAAAGATGCGACTGCTGTTACCTCAAGTACCGGAGGGGACTTGTGCTATGTATGACTTAGTCCACATTGCAGCCGGCTTGTGGGAGGCAAGAAACAGCGTTCGTGACAGGGGAGGGTTGAATTGGATGATACGAAATTGGGATGGGAGAAAAATATAGAAAAATGGGAGAAAAAGTGGATCAAAAAAAAAACAATTGTGTGTATTGAGCTGTACTGTTTTGTACCCATTCTGCAATCTGATTGATTGATTGATTGAAAACTGTAACAGATTGCAGAATGGGTACAATACAGTACAGCTCAATACACACAATTGTTAAGGGGATGCAGACCAGAGAGAGACTTTCGTCTTGTTTACATCAGGGCCCCCCATTTTCAATTAATCTGTTAATTAAAGTTTTCAATCAATCAAAACTCCCAACAAGGCAACAAGACACCGGAGTATTGACACCGAGCATGAAGGGCCCGGACCATAACCCTAACCCACCAGACCTCTCCAGAAAATAGATATGCTAACAATGCTAAAATAAGCACAGAGGCTAGTCGTAGCTTATCAGCACAGAGAAGCTAACGTTGCTAGTGTTAGCTCAGAGGCTAACCGGGACATTGCACAGCAGCACTGAGAGCTCAAAGCTAACTGCTAGCTAACCGAAACAACACTGATAAAGCAGGCGGCCTAATATCCTACTGATCAGTGCTTTAAGACTCATGTCCAAATGAGCCTTTAAGTTTCATTTAACAAACCTGCTTTGTGTTTCTTCATCTCACTTTTAGGCATCTGGACATTCAGTATTTTACGGTGGTGACCAATCTGTTCCTAGTTCAGACTCCTCCTTAGTCTTCTTCTTCTTCTTCTTATTGAGGTTTAACGGCGGCCGACCACTTGTTAGGGTATGTGCCGCCATCTACTGGTATCCTTTACCTCCTACAAAAACCAATTCCCCTCACCTTCTTGGAGTGCAACTAATGCTGCTACTTCCCAATTGAGCCCCCCTCTGCGAGACACTCCTTGCCCCCTGCTGCCTGACTCTGTACTCCTTGGTCACCCGCTGCCCCCTTATTCAATTCCCTAACCACCTCCTCCAATGTCAGACCTTCCATACCCAAATGTTGAACCGCTATCCTAACAATCATCTTTGTTCTATCTGTTCTACCCTCAATCTTTGCCGCAGTATTAATTACCCCTGCCACGAAGCCCACAATACTCAATTTCTCCTCCCACACCCTCTCTCTATCCTCCTGCCCTACCCTTTCTGCCAACTGCCCTTCTACAAACCCCTGCACCCTAACTTGACTTCCTTGTCCTACCCTCCTAGCCGCCTCTGCATACGATAACTTACCCTCCCTTCTAACACTCTGAACCACTACCTCCCTCTTCATCACCTCACACCCCCTAAACGCTACACTATGCTCCCCTCCACAACTACAACACCACAGCTTCACTCCCTCCCCACACTTCCCATAGTCATGCTCCCCGCCACACCTAGCACACCTCTGTCCCTTCCTACATGAAACTGCTATATGACCAAATTCCTGGCACCTGTAACATCTCAGAGGACTCTGAACAAATTCCCTAACCCTATACACCCCACTCCCTACATACACCTTACTTGGAACAACCTCACCTTCAAACTTAATCACAATTAACCGTCTCCGTCACTACCCTATCTGCCCCCCTCTTCATCCTTTCTGCACCATTAACTTTCCCATTACGCACATCTCTCCCTAACTCTTCCACCAGCTGCTCTACGCTAACCTCCACCGAAACCCCAGCTATCACCCCCTTACATCCCCCCTCCCTCTTCTCCCCTACTCTCACAACCTTAATTATACCCACCCCTCCAATGCTCCTCATCTTCCTAGCCCTCTCCACCTGATCCACACTAACACACCCTACGGCCAGATTCCCATCCTCCAAAACTCGCATACTTTACCTCCCCTAATTGCTTACCTATGAGTTTGGGCAACTCGAAAAATCCTAATTTCCGCACGCCCCCCTCCCCCTCAAACCTAACCACTATATGAATCACTTCTGCAACACCATTACCTCCACCCTCACCTTCTGACCCACTCGAGCTATCTCCCCTACCCTTCTTCCTCTTTATCCCCTTCCCACTGTCCCTGCTCCTCTTCTCCACCTTACTCCACCCTTCTCCCCCGCTCTCACCCCCCTCCATACTCTCACCATCTGACTCCCTTCCCCTGTCACTACCAATGCCATCCCCGTCCCTACCGACACCTCCCTCGCTCTCACTACCCGCCCCAGCTCCCAGCGGCGAAAGCAGTTCATCATGGATCAGCAAGGCGGCCACATCCATCTCCTCGTCGTAACCGATAAAGCCGTCTAACACGACCCGGCACTTTTTACCGTCGATCCAGGAAACAACCCCCGGGTACCTCGCGCCTTCCCCCGAAATGTCAGCAATACAACGGGATCCCACCCTCCACTCCGGTGCCGCCTCCACTTCTCCGCATAACTTTCTGTCATCAACTTCCAAACTCCGCGCCAGCATCCTCTCGTCTATGCTCTCGTCCATCCGCTGACACGTCTTCCTCCCAATTCTCAGACCCTCCCCCGCCCTGCTTCGACTCCGCTTTCTCTCTCCCTCTCTCTCTCCGAGCCAATAGTATCCAGCTGCAGCCGTTCAGACCAGCGCTTACAAGCCCCGCACATACAAGCCCCGCACATAGCAACCCCTCGCTTCCATTGGCTGATTTTGGTCACGTGATTTTGGGTCACGTTGCACGTTGCACTGCGGGATTGATTGATTGATTGATTGATTGAAAACTTTATTAACAGATTGCTATGATTTGGGTCACGTTGCACTGCTGGATTGATTGATTGATTGATTGATTGATTGATTGATTGATTGATTCATTGATTGATTGATTGATTGATTGAAAACTTTATTAACAGATTGATTGATTGATTGAAAACTTTATTAACAGATTGCCGAATGGGTACACGTGACCACAGGCCCTGATTGATTGATTGAAAACTTTATTAACAGATTGTAGAATGGGTACACGTGACCTGACCGATTGATTGATTGATTGATTGATTGATTGATTGAAAACTTTATTAACAGATTGCAGAATGGGTACAGTGACCGATTGATTGATTGATTGATTGATTGATTGATTGATTTATTGATTTATTGATTGATTGATTGAAAACTTTATTAACAGATTGCAGAATGCAGTACAGCTCAATACACACAATTGTTAAGGGGATGCAGACCATGCAGTACTGTTACATTTGTGACATACAGTAAATATATACAAGGGGGAGGGAACTGTACATTTATGATGAATTGAAAATGGGGGACCCTGATGTAAACAAGACGGAAGTCTTTCTCTGGTCTGCATCCCCTTAACAATTGTGTGTATTGAGCTGTACTGCAGATATATTTCAATTGCCTTACTTATTTACATAAGTATTATAGGCCTACAGCAGTATTGTACAGACAGTCTGTGTGAAGTCTGTGTGGTTATCCAGCTGCACAAAGGCAGAGCAAGAGGCTCTACAGAGGGTGGTGAAGGCGGCAGGCAGGATTGTCGGGACTCCTCTATCAAACATCACCTCCGTCTTCACCTCCCGCTGCCTCCACCGCTCCAAGTGTATCATCAAGGACCAGTCTCACCCAGCACATCACCTCTTTCAGCTCCTTCCCTCAGGGAGGAGATACCGGTCCATACATGCCAAGAGTTAAAGATTTAAGAACAGCTTTTTCCCCCAAGCAGTCAGACTGTTAAACGCTCATTGACTGTCCCCTCACGTGCACCATGCACTTACCTGGACTTGATAATCACTGTTACCACTCATCATGCACTTTATTTAAAATATTCTGTTATGTACAGTGTTATATGTGTTTCATGTATGTATATATTGTACTACGGTCTGTGGGAGCTCCCCTGAAATTTCACTCACGGTCATATAAGAGTTTTAATGTAGAAGGTTTTATTAATGAAATGTTGGGTATAAACTGGGAGGAGGTATGTTGTGAGGATGACCCAGAGGTTGCAGAGCCTGGAGTAACCTTTCAATATCACTAACCTCAACCTGTTGAAAATCAAATGTACACCCTTTATCTTTCATTATGATATTCTTAATTATGTCATTTGATTTTGTATTGTTTGAGATGTGCATTCCCTGCCTGAGCTGAGATATCTTACTTGTGTAGCAGTCTGGAAAATATGGTATATTGTTCAGAACTGCTGACTGTGTTTATATCCCTTTTTGTACACAAAGACATTCTAACTAGTGTCATTGATTCACACGAACAATGACACAAACGTCCCCGTCCCGAGAGCATGTGAATACGGATCATAAATGACAGTATTGATTCATATTTTACAGTGCGTCTCCCCGTGTGACTGGCAGGCGGGACCAGCAGGGGGCAGTAGCAGGCAGAGAGTGGCGGAGAGAGCTGAGAGATGATAAATGGAGGAGTGCAGCGGAAGTCGTTCTCTTCTCGGCAGTGAACTTGACCACGAGAAGTCACGTCTAACGGGGGAGCTCTAGACAGCCCCGTTGCTGACGTTTATGCCGGAGTGCCCCGTGGAACAGAGACGGGTGATAGGAAGTACTGGCTAGTGGAGACGATATCCTAGCAGTACCAGTGTTATGATATTATGAACATTAAGTGCAGAGTCGGGCACTAAGAGTCGAGTTATACCTAGTTACAGTGAGCGGTATAAGTAGCGTGCGGCTAAGGATCACAGTAGCATTGCTCGTGTTATACCTAGTTACAGTGACGGTATAGTCTGCGTGCCAGAGACGTACGGGACATCCAAGCAGTCTGCCCGGGCGTCAACAGCTGTCTGCACCGGAGAGCAGCAGCACACTTTCTCCAGGCTGCCTGCAGGACACGGGGAGTTCTTTACCACCAGCAGAGTTCGCCCAGCACCAGCTCAGCCAGCACTGCCTCTCTGCTATAGCTCCGCCTGCTAGCCCCTGCGGCGCGAGTGTTCGACGCCATCTTGCCTCCCGGACAACAGTGGAGTGACGAGGCGGCCATTTCGGATGAGTACAAACGAGCATTGATGCTCCCGACTCCATATACAGTATACAGTGTGGTGCTGCCCGCGGGCGAAGTTAACGTTGTTAACCACAGTTCAATAGGGGTACCCCAGACAATATATACCGGTATTAGCATAGGACTTTTGCAAGGTATTTTGTGGGCTCACTCTTTTATTTTTATTCCTTTTCTTTGAGCGTGATAAGGCGTGTATTTCCTAAATAATTCCCGTTCTGTGAATCCCTTTATTCTCTTCCCTATGCTTCCCCCTTCCTTCCCCATATTCTCAACCGGGGACAGTAAGAGTGTAATTCCTTAAAGAAGGTGAATACTGTGGTCCGCCCAGACGTGGGCAGCGTTTAGTCTGGGTACCTGAGAGCACTTGGTGCCTGTGTGTGATACTGTAATTGACTTATGCTAATAATTCATGCCAGTAATTATTGTATGGATACCCATGGTGCAGTAATCACCAGCCGTAGCTTTGTTGTAACCAGGCTGAGTTACAATACAGTCATCCAGAGCGGGAGCACTGTGTGTGTCTTTCATTATTTCTAACCCTAACCCTAACCCTTTGCTACGGGTAATATATGTAATCGTAACCCCTTGTTATTCTACCTTTTCCATTGTAAGGGTTCTGGTCGTCTCACTAAGGGAGGGTACTGCTTGCGGGGGGAACCCAGTTATTTCTCTACCATCCGGTCAGTAGGTGTGGGAGGGAAAAAGGGGCAACTGTGGAGGGTGAGGGTGTGTTGGGGAGTACTGCGGACTACTCCAGAGAGAGGGAGGAAGACCAGAGTACCGGACCAGGTTTGTAAACCCTGGGCCTCATTCACCCCCACTACCAGCCTCCAGTTGACGCTCCGGACCCCAAAGACGGAGGTGCAGCTGGCCAGGGTGCTACTGTGTCTCGCTACCTATTGACCGCACCCCACAGTTCCCACGAAGCAGGGATAATCCACCCTGCTACATTTGGCGTCACGAACAGGATCAACATCCTACTCCACTCCCTTGTAAGTGACGACCCAGAGACCTGAGATGTCGGACAACGACACCCTGAAGCCCGATGCCAAAGCCGGGCCGTCCCGGGTGACGCAAGGAGGTGACTCGCCGCCCCCGCTCAAAGAGGAAGAGGGGGGAGCCGAGACGGTGCAGACCTTGACCGCCGAAGTGGAGTTCCTAAAGGGTCAACTCCAAGACCAGGCGGAAGCCCTAGACCACCAACACGAACAACTGGAGCAGGCCAGGCACAGAGAGTCGCGTGCCTTGGCCCAAGCCATGATCCAACAGCTTCCTCCAGCGCCCCTCCCAGTGGTGTACGTCCAACGAGAGCGGAAGTGCAGCGAATTTGGAGGGGGGAAAGAGAGAGGAGAGCCGCTGGTGGACGACTGGATCCGAGACATGAAGGTGCATTTTCGGAGCAGCAGAGTGCCCGGTGACGAACAGGCGGAGTTCGTACAGCAGCATCTAAAGGGCGCGGCTAAACGGACAGTGCGCTTCGTACTAGAAGGGACCGCCCCGGAGCCGGACGCCGTGTTCCGGGTGCTGCAGGAGACGTACGGAGACAAGACCTCGGTCAGTGAACGCCTGAGAGAGTTCCTCGACCGCCGACAAGGAGATGGCGAGACCGTGAGGGAGTTTGCGTATGATCTACAGGAACAGATGCGTCGCATACAGGGCCGGGAACCCCAACGAGTCGCGGATCCTGCCGCCCGGCTGCAGGAGCAGTTTGTGGTAGGCCTGAAGGATGGGATGCTGCGACGGGAGATGAAGAAGTCCATAAAAGAGAACGGAGAGCAGACGTTTCTCGGATTGATGATGGCGGCGATAGACTGGTCGGAGGAGGAGATGGTCCTGCCCCCCAATAGGGGTGGCGCCCAGGCCCGGGTCCACGCCGCAGCCGCAGAAGGACGAGAGGCCCCGATGAGCGGAGACGCAATACAGGGAGCTTTTAAGCGGCTCTTCGCAGGGCAAGAGCGGCTGGACGCACGTCAGGAGCAACTCTTCCAGGCCGTCCAACAGACGCGGGACGCGACCCAGAGAGGCGGCCCCGGACGGCGACGCAGAGACGACGCGCCCGCCGCTAAGCGGGAACTGCCCCGCCGGGACGAAGAGGGCAGGTTGATTTGCTATGCCTGCAATCAGCCGGGCCACATCAGCAGGGAGTGCCCCCGCCACGCCAGCGAGCCCCACCCAGCCCCTGCCCCCACCCCCGAAGTTCCGGGCTCGTCAGGGGACCGACCCGGATCCCGAAGGGCAGTCAACGGCGTCGTAACCGGAGTCGCCGACTCGGCCGCAGGGGGCACTAAGACGCAAGACATGGGGGAATGTCTCACCTTAGACGTCCAGATTGACGGGGTCGAGACCTGCTGCCTCTTCGACACCGGCGCCGAAGTCACCACCATGACCGAAAGCCACTTCCGCAGACACTTCCCGCGGTCGCGGTTGACCCCCTCCAACTGGATCACTCTCTTCGCCGCCAACGGGTTGGAGATCCCAGTGGTGGGGTGTCTCTACGCCGAAGTGAAGTGCCTGGATATGACATTTCCGGGGAAATGCATATTCATACTAAAAGACGATCCAGGCCGAGTGGCCACAGGAGACGCTATCCCGGGACTTCTGGGCATGAACGTGCTCGGCGGGGTAGATGGCCTGTTCAAGGGGATCAAGGGGATGCGGCCGGCGAGCCGAAGACGTGTCGACGCGGGGAGCGTCGCCATCCGCCGTGTGGTCGCCGCCATGGCCCAGGAAGCCCGAGAGTGTATCGCCCCGGGAAGGATGGGGTACGTCAAAGTGGCCGGCAGGGAACCAGTGGTCATTCCCCCGCACAGCGAAGTGGTCGTCCCAGGCCGTTGTGAGACGACAGCGGGGATGCGGCGTCCCGTGATGATAGAGCACACGCCGAGGGCCAACCTGCCTCCCGGACTATTGGTGGCGAACGTGGTGGCATACGCCCGACAGGGGAGAGTGCCTGTGCGGGTGTTGAACCCGACCAACGTCGAGATGGTGCTCCGACCCCGGGCCAGGTTGGCAGAGATCCACTGCCCCCGTCAGGTACGGCCTAAGGAGAGAGTGACCGTGGAGGAAGTGGAAGGAGGCGTCCGAGTGACGGCGATTCAGACTCGGGACCGCCCGCCAGAGGCGGAGCCGGACGGGAAGACCCGCGGGCTCGCCGTGGACGTACAGGCGAACCTGCAGGATCTCACACCGGCCCAAGTGAGTCGGCTGAATCAAGTATTGGAGAAACACAAGGCGGTGTTCTCCGTTGACGACGGGGACTATGGTTACACAACCACGGTCACACACTACGTTCCCACTGGTGACGCACACCCGGTCAAGCAACGGCACCGCCGAATACCGCCCCACGTGTTCCAAGAAGTAAAGAGACACGTGCAAGATCTGGTGGACCTGGGTGTCCTGGTAGAGAGCTGCAGTCCGTGGGCGTCACCAGCCGTGATCGTCATAAAGAAAGACGGCTCCGTGCGGTTCTGCTGCGATTACCGCCGCCTAAATAACGTGACACACCGGGATGCCTACCCCCTACCTCGTATCGAGGAGTCCCTAGACGCCTTGGGGCAGGCCAAGATCTTCTCCTCGCTCGATCTCACCGCCGGCTACTTCCAGGTGGCGGTGAAAGAGGAAGACCAAGAGAAGACGGCTGTCACGACGCCCTTCGGCCTCTACCAGTGGACTCGTATGCCCTTCGGACTGTGTAACGCACCAGCGACGTTCCAGCGGTTGATGACCGCCGTGCTGGGGGACCTGGCCTTCGACGTCCTACTCGTCTACCTAGACGACGTCTTGGTGTTCGCCAGCGACTTCGAGAGCCACTGTCAGAAGCTGGACCTGGTGTTTGGACGGCTTCGGGAGCATGGACTCAAACTCAAGCCCCGGAAGTGCTTCCTTCTGAAGACCGAAGTCAAGTTCCTGGGACACGTCGTCTCCGCGGCCGGCATACAGGTCGACACCGACAAAGTGAAGGCGTTGGAGGACTGGCCGGCGCCACGCTCAGCGAAGGAAGTGAGGCAGGTGATCGGGTTCCTGTCCTATTATCGGCGGTTCGTGCCCCACTTCGCCCAGGTGGCCCAGCCACTGCACGCCCTGATGGGGAAAGAAAAAAAGGGGTTCGCCAAGGGCCGGCCCGAGGCCTTCAAGTGGACGCCGCAGTGTCAGACGGCCTTCGATCATCTGCGGCAGTGCCTCTTGACACCCCCGGTGCTGGCCTACCCCGACCTCCAGCTCCCCTTCATAGTGACCACCGACGGGAGTTACTTGGGACTGGGAGCGGTACTCAGTCAGGAACAGGAGGGCGTGGAGCGAGTCATCGCCTTTGCGAGCCGAGGCCTGCGTGGGTCCGAAAGGAATGACCAAAATTATAGTGCGTTCAAGCTGGAACTCCTCGCCCTGAAGTGGGCGGTCACCGAGAAGTTCAGAGACCTCCTGATGTACGCCCAGTTCACCGTGATCACCGACCACAACCCGTTGAGACACCTCGGCACGGCCAACCTGGGAGCAGTGGAGCAGCGGTGGAACGCTCAGCTCGCGGAGTATGACTTCGTGGTGCACTACAAACCTGGTCGACTCAACCAGAACGCAGACGCTCTGTCTCGCATGCCGATGCGATCAGAACCTGAAGTGGAAGACACTGAGAAAGACTTCCTAATGATAGCCGCGGCTGGCACCCACACCCGTCAGGGTCTCCAGGAACGGGCCGTTCCATTGTCCGTCCCCGCCCCAGTCGCCCGCGAGGGCTACGTCATGGTCCCAGCGGAGGAAGTGCGGGCCCTGCTGTGCCCTGGGAGACCGACAGAGACGCGGGAGGTCTCGAGTGTCGGCGCACGACGGATAGCGGCACAGAAGGGGAACAGCGGATATGACTGGGCGGAAATGCGACAGCTCCAGGCGGACGATCCCGAGTTGGGTCCGGTGTGGCGGGCGGTGGCACAGGGGGTCCCCCCCACTAAAGTACAGCTGAAGGAAGGAGACCCGAGACTCCGCAAGTTATACGGGCAGTGGGAACGATTCCATCTGCATCGGCAAGTGCTGTTTCGGCGCGTAAGCGATCCCCGGGATGGAGAGGAGGTTCTCCAGCTGGTGGTGCCCACAGCCCTGCGAAGGAGGATCTACGAGACCCAGCACGAAGATGCGGGACACTACGGGGGACAAGGGACGGTGGTCCTGATGAGGCGAGGGTACTACTGGATCGGAATGGCAGAAGAGGTGAAGCAATGGGTGAAGCAATGCAAGCGATGTGCATTAGCCCGCGACGTGTTCCCTAAAGCCCAGGCACAGATGACCTGCACTAACGTGACGGCACCCATGGAGGTCCTGGCCATGGACTTCACCGTGTTGGAGAGGTCGGTGGGTGGCTATGAGAACGTACTGGTGCTGACCGATATGTTCACCAGATTCACTATTGCCGTACCGACCAAAGACCAGACTGCGAAGACCACCGCCGCTGCCATCATCAAGTACTGGTTCGTGTACTACGGTTGCCCTGCCCGACTCCATGCCGATCAAGGGCGAAATTTCGAGTCGAGCGTCATCAAGGAGCTCTGCCGACTGTATGGGATTTCAAAGAGCCGCACCACGCCCTACCATCCCCAGGGGAATGGGCAGTGCGAGAGATTCAATCGGACAATGCACGACATGCTGCGTAGTCTGCCCGCAGAGAAGAAGCGGGACTGGAAGGAGCACCTACCCGAGTTGGTACTTACATACAATTGCCACGAACACTCCTCCACTGGATACTCTCCCTTCTACCTGCTCTTCGGGAGGGACGCTAGGATGCCCCGAGATGTCCTAGGGGGCAGAGACGTCATTGAGGAGGGGGCGGCAGACCTAGATGAGTGGGTGCAGAGTCACCACGAGCGACTAAAGGCCGCCGCGGAGGCCGCTGAGGCCACGGCGAAGCAGGCATCCCATCGACGCAAGAGAATTTACGACAGGAAGAGCAGAGGTGCACTCCTGCGGGCCGGAGACCGGGTCCTGATACGCGACCACCGAATCCGGGGCCGTAATAAGATACAAGACAAGTGGGAGCCTACGTCATATGTGGTGGTTAAGCAGAGCCACGAAGGGACGCCCGTGTTCACGGTCAGGCCCGAAGCAGGGGGTCCAGAAAGGACCGTACATCGAGACCAGCTCAAGACCTGTCCCTTCCCGGCTTCTGACCCGGAAGTGCGGGGGAGGGCCCCTCGACAGATCCCGGTGGCACCGCGGAGCTCGTCCGAATCAGACATCGGAGGTGCTTTCGGGCACCGGCGGGAACCGCATCCTAGGGCGTGTAACCACCCCGGTCCCCTGCGGGACGCCCCTGAGGAGGCCGTAAGCGCTGAGTCAGAGGTAGAGTCGACCCCTTCAGGAGAGGAGGGGGAAGGCGGCGGAGACGGAGTCGAAGAGGAGGCCGCGGGCGGTCCATCGATGGCCCCGGAGGGTGAGGCCGTGGTCCAGGACCCGCCGACAGACACTGAGGAATCCGACACGGAATCGGAGGCGGGGGAGGTGGAACCCCCCAGAGTGGAGGCCGCTCGGCCCCAGAGGAGCACCAGAGGTCGGCTACCCGCTCGGTATCGCCAGGACTACGTGCTCAAGAGCGTGTTCGCGGAACAGTGTGTCCAACTCCTGAGGGAGTGTGTAAAACTGTTGGCATAATGTGTAATTGTCAACCGATGTGTGAAACTGTTGGTCTCAGGACCGTTTTCATGCATGCGTTTGTTTTTGTTGTTTTGTTGTTAACTTGCAGAGGACTTAGCAAGTTCAAAGTGGGGGGAAATGTAGCAGTCTGGAAAATATGGTATATTGTTCAGAACTGCTGACTGTGTTTATATCCCTTTTTGTACACAAAGACATTCTAACTAGTGTCATTGATTCACACGAACAATGACACAAACGTCCCCGTCCCGAGAGCATGTGAATACGGATCATAAATGACAGTATTGATTCATATTTTACAGTGCGTCTCCCCGTGTGACTGGCAGGCGGGACCAGCAGGGGGCAGTAGCAGGCAGAGAGTGGCGGAGAGAGCTGAGAGATGATAAATGGAGGAGTGCAGCGGAAGTCGTTCTCTTCTCGGCAGTGAACTTGACCACGAGAAGTCACGTCTAACGGGGGAGCTCTAGACAGCCCCGTTGCTGACGTTTATGCCGGAGTGCCCCGTGGAACAGAGACGGGTGATAGGAAGTACTGGCTAGTGGAGACGATATCCTAGCAGTACCAGTGTTATGATATTATGAACATTAAGTGCAGAGTCGGGCACTAAGAGTCGAGTTATACCTAGTTACAGTGAGCGGTATAAGTAGCGTGCGGCTAAGGATCACAGTAGCATTGCTCGTGTTATACCTAGTTACAGTGACGGTATAGTCTGCGTGCCAGAGACGTACGGGACATCCAAGCAGTCTGCCCGGGCGTCAACAGCTGTCTGCACCGGAGAGCAGCAGCACACTTTCTCCAGGCTGCCTGCAGGACACGGGGAGTTCTTTACCACCAGCAGAGTTCGCCCAGCACCAGCTCAGCCAGCACTGCCTCTCTGCTATAGCTCCGCCTGCTAGCCCCTGCGGCGCGAGTGTTCGACGCCATCTTGCCTCCCGGACAACAGTGGAGTGACGAGGCGGCCATTTCGGATGAGTACAAACGAGCATTGATGCTCCTGACTCCATATACAGTATACAGTGTGGTGCTGCCCGCGGGCGAAGTTAACGTTGTTAACCACAGTTCAATAGGGGTACCCCAGACAATATATACCGGTATTAGCATAGGACTTTTGCAAGGTATTTTGTGGGCTCACTCTTTTATTTTTATTCCTTTTCTTTGAGCGTGATAAGGCGTGTATTTCCTAAATAATTCCCGTTCTGTGAATCCCTTTATTCTCTTCCCTATGCTTCCCCCTTCCTTCCCCATATTCTCAACCGGGGACAGTAAGAGTGTAATTCCTTAAAGAAGGTGAATACTGTGGTCCGCCCAGACGTGGGCAGCGTTTAGTCTGGGTACCTGAGAGCACTTGGTGCCTGTGTGTGATACTGTAATTGACTTATGCTAATAATTCATGCCAGTAATTATTGTATGGATACCCATGGTGCAGTAATCACCAGCCGTAGCTTTGTTGTAACCAGGCTGAGTTACAATACAGTCATCCAGAGCGGGAGCACTGTGTGTGTCTTTCATTATTTCTAACCCTAACCCTAACCCTTTGCTACGGGTAATATATGTAATCGTAACCCCTTGTTATTCTACCTTTTCCATTGTAAGGGTTCTGGTCGTCTCACTAAGGGAGGGTACTGCTTGCGGGGGGAACCCAGTTATTTCTCTACCATCCGGTCAGTAGGTGTGGGAGGGAAAAAGGGGCAACTGTGGAGGGTGAGGGTGTGTTGGGGAGTACTGCGGACTACTCCAGAGAGAGGGAGGAAGACCAGAGTACCGGACCAGGTTTGTAAACCCTGGGCCTCATTCACCCCCACTACCAGCCTCCAGTTGACGCTCCGGACCCCAAAGACGGAGGTGCAGCTGGCCAGGGTGCTACTGTGTCTCGCTACCTATTGACCGCACCCCACAGTTCCCACGAAGCAGGGATAATCCACCCTGCTACATTTGCATAAAAATCATTAAAATGGTTGGCAATATCACATGGTTTGGTTCGGACAATTCCATATGACTCAACAAAAGGTGTACAGACATTGGATTTTCTACCCATAATTTGATTTAAAACATTCCATAGATTTTTACCATCATTTCTCACATCATATAACCATGGTTTAAAATATTCCCTTTTTCTCACCTTATTTAACTTTGTGACTTGATTACGTAAGGAACGGTACTTTTGTCTGTCATCTGCAGAACTGGAACACACTGATGCTTTTTTGGCTACAGTATGTCTCTCTCATTCATTAAAATTCATTAAAAGCTACTATCTATCCATGGGGCTGATTTGTTTCTGACATAAATAAGTCCAGTGCAACCTCTGGGTCATCCTCACAACATACCTCCTCCCAGTTTATACCCAACATTTCATTAATAAAACCTTCTACATTAAAACTCTTATATGACCGTGAGTGAAATTTCAGGGGAGCTCCCACAGACCGTAGTACAATATATACATACATGAAACACATATAACACTGTACATAACAGAATATTTTAAATAAAGTGCATGATGAGTGGTAACAGTGATTATCAAGTCCAGGTAAGTGCATGGTGCACGTGAGGGGACAGTCAATGAGCGTTTAACAGTCTGACTGCTTGGGGGGAAAAGCTGTTCTTAAATCTTTAACTCTTGGCATGTATGGACCGGTATCTCCTCCCTGAGGGAAGGAGCTGAAAGAGGTGATGTGCTGGGTGAGACTGGTCTTTGATGATACACTTGGAGCGGTGGAGGCAGCGGGAGGTGAAGACGGAGGTGATGTTTGATAGAGGAGTCCCGACAATCCTGCCTGCCGCCTTCACCACCCTCTGTAGAGCCTCTTGCTCTGCCTTTGTGCAGCTGGATAACCACACAGACTTCACACAGACTGTCTGTACAATACTGCTGTAGGCCTATAATACTTATGTAAATAAGTAAGGCAATTGAAATATATCTGCAGTACAGCTCAATACACACAATTGTTAAGGGGATGCAGACCAGAGAAAGACTTCCGTCTTGTTTACATCAGGGTCCCCCATTTTCAATTCATCATAAATGTACAGTTCCCTCCCCCTTGTATATATTTACTGTATGTCACAAATGTAACAGTACTGCATGGTCTGCATCCCCTTAACAATTGTGTGTATTGAGCTGTACTGCATTCTGCAATCTGTTAATAAAGTTTTCAATCAATCAATCAATAAATCAATCAATCAATCAATCAATCAATCGGTCACTGTACCCATTCTGCAATCTGTTAATAAAGTTTTCAATCAATCAATCAATCAATCAATCAATCAATCGGTCAGGTCACGTGTACCCATTCTACAATCTGTTAATAAAGTTTTCAATCAATCAATCAGGGCCTGTGGTCACGTGTACCCATTCGGCAATCTGTTAATAAAGTTTTCAATCAATCAATCAATCTGTTAATAAAGTTTTCAATCAATGAATCAATGAATCAATGAATCAATGAATCAATGAATCAATCAATCAATCCCGCAGTGCAACGTGACCCAAATCATACGGCAATCTGTTAATAAAGTTTTCAATCAATCAATCAATCAATCAATCCCGCAGTGCAACGTGCAACGTGACCCAAAATCACGTGACCAAAATCAGCCAATGGAAGCGAGGGGTTGCTATGTGCGGGGCTTGTATGTGCGGGGCTTGTAAGCGCTGGTCTGAACGGCTGCAGCTGGAAGCAGAGAGAGTACACCTCCTATCTATGTTGGGATTATGTTTGGTCATGACAAAACAATAAAAATCGCTACTGTTAGTAATGCTGCCACCACCCACTTCAATGACAGAGCTCTCATATTTGCGAATGCATAAACTATATCTTAAATTATGGCGATGTGTCTTATATGGCTGTTGCGAAGTCATTGATAAGCTACAGCCATATTAGACACAGCCATAATTTAAGATATAGTTTATGCATTCGCAAAATATGAGAGCGCGCCGCTGTCATTGAAGGGCTTCCTACAACAGAGCACCGCTGCTGCTGCTGCTGAAGCTGGATCAAGCCGGCGGCGGCGCACGGACGCCGGGGAAAAACCACCGCGTCGCCCCGCTGCGCTTCAGGCTCAGCAGCCTCCACCGGCGAAATAACATATAACGTTACAGTTCCACACTGATGTACAGTGAGTGTCTAATATGGCTGTCGCGAAGTCATGCCTCTCCCTCTGAAAGCCCATCCACGCTGTGTATCATAGACTACCAGATTCACTCGTGTATAAACAAAGCCCATACAGCTATGAAATGCGCTGAACTAGAAAGCGTAACGTTATTATGTTTCGCGTTCCATTGATTAACGTCATTACCTGCTGTGCTGTAGGAAGAAGAGGTACAGTAAGTTACAGTAGGTGTAGGTTACATGTTTAATCAAAGCCCATAAAAATTTTTAGATGAATGATTGTGGATATAATATAGAAAACACATCATTATGATATTGTCAGAGGGAGAGGCATGACTTCGCGACAGCCATATTAGACACTCACTGTACATCAGTGTGGAACTGTAACGTTATATGTTATTTCGCCGGTGGAGGCTGCTGAGCCTGAAGCTCCAGCGGGGCGACGCAGTGGTTTTTCCCCGGCGTCCGTGCGCCGCCGCCGGCTTGATCCAGCTTCAGCAGCAGCAGCAGCGGTGCTCTGTTGTAGGAAGCCCTTCAATGACAGCGGCGCGCTCTCATATTTTGCGAATGCATAAACTATATCTTAAATTATGGCTATGTGTCTAATATGGCTGTCGCTTATCAATGACTTTGCGACAGCCATATTAGACACATCGCCATAATTTAAGATATAGTTTATGCATTCGCAAATATGAGAGCTCTGTCATTGAAGTGGGTGGTGGCAGCATTACTAACAGTAGCGATTTTTATTGTTTTGTCATGACCAAACATAATCCCAACATAGATAGGAGGTGTACCCCAACAAGTACACAAGTTGGTTGGCGCGCTGCCGCTCGCTTGCTCCTTGGATTTCATTTGGGACGTGCGCTTGCCTGCGCGTGGGGGCGGGGCCAATCAGAGAAAAGCCGAACACAAGTTGGTTGCCTTTAATATTCACGCGACCGGGTCCAACCCTCCTCCGTACCTTCCTCCTCTCACCGACGCCATTACCCGACCGAAATGAATGGCGATAGTCTTCTTCTTCTTCTTATTGTATATTTCCGGCGGACTACGCGTCTAGGCGTATTGCCGCCCTCCACAGGACAGAGGGAGCACTATAGATTTCCAGCCCTCCCTATATTCTGTTATACAGCCCCGCGGTTTTGATTGATTGATTGA
The DNA here is from genome assembly GCF_963971535.1 of Notolepis coatsorum. Lineage (NCBI taxonomy): Eukaryota > Metazoa > Chordata > Actinopteri > Aulopiformes > Paralepididae > Notolepis > Notolepis coatsorum. The sequence goes on along the minus strand of NC_140171.1, from coordinate 169,455,973 downwards.
AAACTGTTGCAGAATGGGTACAATACAGTACAGCTCAATACACACAATTGTTAAGGGGATGCAGACCAGAGAAAGACTTTCGTCTTGTTTACATCAGGGTCCCCCATTTTCAATTCATCAGGAATTGAAGGAGCGAGCACAACAGCAATAGCTCTCTCTCTGTGGTTCTCACCCAGGCCTAGAAATGAAGGCAAAGAGAAAGAATTAACTCCCTGAGAAGAACAAACTCTAAAGAAGGATTTTCGTTGTTCTCTATACTTAATACAGTCCATCAGGACATGCTGCACTGACTCCGTCCCCCCACACTCACACAACCCAGATGGATGTTTCCCTACTGTACACAACGTCTGATTAAGCCCACAGTGCCCCAACCGTAATCTACAGATTATAACAGAGTCTCTTCTCGCCCCCCCCCCCCAAAAGGGGCCCCCATCCTCCTGACAGAGGGCTGGATAGAATAAAAGTGCCTCCCCTTGGTCTCCGACTTCACCGAGTCCCACCTACACTGCCTGTAGAAGCAGAAACCGACTTGGTGGATTTGTATTGTTAGACTATTCGAATTCATATTGTATAGACTAGGTGTCGTATTTATGTTTGAACTCTAGGGGGCACACCTCCTCTATAAGGAACCTAGCTGATCACTGTAATTCATGCACCTGTTATGGAGATACGTTTTCCTACCTGTTTCACTGTCTGGAACTGACAAATAGAGCAATTGACAACTGTTCTGATTTAACCTTTCATTCACTATCATTCACTTTTGGACAATAAAACCCTGCAAACTGTACCAGCCGCAACTTGGACATTCTTCTATATTTACATCACAAACTTTGTTACTGAGTAGAGAACTAATTATGGGTGCATCGTGATGCCTGTCAACACAATCGGGGAGTGACAGTCGGCCACTATAAAGTAGGAAAACTCCCTCACGAAAGAAAGATGTGTGAGTATAAAGTTGGACAACCTCCCTCACCAAAGAAAACCAGAGGTAAGAAGATTTATGAATAACATCTCTGTTGTTGAAGACCTGGATAAAGGAATTGATAGTAGCGTGAAGAGCTGAACCAGCCTTCCGTGAAGATGAAATAGTTTGGAAACCTCTGTTAATGAAGATCTGGATAAAGGAATTGATAGTAGCGTGAAGAGCTGAACCAGCCTTCCGTGAAGATGAAATTGTTTGGAAACCTCTGTTAATGAAGACCTGGATAAAGGAATTGAAGGACGCCAAAGAGCTGTAATGACCTACCGCGAAGTGGAATTGTTTGGACGCTGCTGTAATTTATGAATGAAACGTGACTCGTTGCTACATTGTTGTGCTTCCGTGCGAACACTGTTGAGTATTGTAACGTCAGACTGATTAATTGTGATGCTGTGGATTATGGAACGTATTGGATGCCGTAATATGTGGAACCATTGCAATTAATGTTGTCAGTCACTCTCGACGTGTGGAAACTAGACAGCGTCAGACTAATTGAATTGCGATACTGTGGATTATGGAATGGACTATGTGCCGTATTTGTAGTGGATGTCCCTTACGGGCATCCATAGCTGTTGCTGTAAGGCGTGGCGCAGGCGCAGTTGTGTTAGATGAATAAAGACGTTACTTGAAATGGCCACGCTGTCTGAGTCCTTATATGAAACACCACCACAGAAATGCCAGTAGTATGTGTGACATTGTATCGACCACCAAGGTACTCGCCACTCTTCATACAGGAATTTTCAGAACTCATATCGATCTGCATTACCAGGTATGATAGAATCATTCTTAATGGAGATCTAAACATTCATATCAACAAAAAGGATGACCCCAGGGGTTGTGAGTTTCTGAACCTACTGGACAGTTTTGGACTGATGCAACATGTTCACGAGGCCACCCACCAACATGGCAACACTCTGGACCTACTAATAACAACAGGGCTAAACATTGAGAATGTATCAGTAAAACAAATTCCAATTTCTGACCATTATTGTGTGTTCTATGGTACAAGGCAAGCCTAATATTACATAAGACCAGAAGTGAATTCCTAGTTCACAGAAGGCTTCTGGACGCTAGAGCTGAAGCAAAATTCTCTAGTATGATGAAATCATATGACCAATGCAGTGAATCCTCCTTAAATCAGAAAGTGCAAAACTTCCACAGCACCTTGTCAACAGTGTTAGATACTGTTGCCCCTCTGAAGGTTAAAAAGGTAAAAACTGATAGAATCTCTCCATGGTTAAATAAAACCAATGTTAAAGATAACAAGAGAAAATGTAGGATAGCCGAGCGAAAATGGAGGAAATTCAAACTCACAGCTCACTTTAATTTATACAAAGACGCCATGGGCGCATACAATAAGGCAATACAACTTGCGAGAAAGGAATATTTTTCCAAAATGATCTCAGAAAATATGGGTAACTCCAGGGTACTTTTTTCCACCATCGACCGGCTGATTAACATACCACCCTCCCATATACCGCAGCAATCAGCCACAAAATGTGAAGAGTTCGCAGTTTTCTTTAATGAAAAAATATCATTGATTAGAGCAAGCATTACCTCTGATATAGATCTGGCTGTGAGTGAAAACCCACCTGAGATAACTATGGGGGAATTCACATGTATTACATTACCTGACCTCTGTAAGATTGTCTCTGAGTGTAATTCCGCCACCTCCTGCCTCGATCCTATACCAACAGCATTTCTCAAGCGGGTGTTCGATAGTGTCTCAAATCATGTCCTTGAAATCATAAATATGTCGCTTCAAACAGGCACTTTTCCAGATGCATTTAAAACGGCTGTAGTAGAACCACTACTAAAGAAAACAAACTTAGATGTAAACAAACTAAAAAGCTATAGGCCAATATCGAACCTTCCATTTATCAGCAAGATATTAGAAAAGATAGTCTCAGTACAAATAAACTCCTTTCTCAAAGATAATAACATCATGGAGGAATTACAATCAGGTTTCAGAACAAATCACAGCACTGAAACTGCCCTTACTAAAATAGTTAGCGATCTCAGGCTAAACTCCGATGCTGGCAAAGTCTCAATTCTTGTCCTATTGGACCTTAGTGCAGCGTTCGATACGATTGACCATAATATCTTGATCAGTCGTCTTGAAAGACTGGTTGGCTTTTCCGATCATGTACTAAATTGGCTCATAACATACATTAAGGGGAGAAGGTTCTATGTTAAGCTTGGAGACAATGTATCCGAGGAACATGACAGCAGCTTTGGAGTTGCACAAGGAAGCTGCCTTGGTCCATTACTCTTCTCACTATATATGCTGCCCCTCGGGGACATCATTCGAGACCACAATGTATGCTTCCATAGTTATGCTGATGATACACAACTATATATCTCCGCAGAACCAAATAACACTACAGCCATACAGTCCATTACAAATTGTCTGTTAGCAATAAACAAGTGGATGAACAATAACCTCCTAAAATTAAACGAAAGCAAGACCGAAATCCTATTGATCGGCCCAAAAGCGAAAAGGGAAGTGATGTGTGAAAACCTGGGGAGTCTGTCATCCTATGTAAAGACTGAGGTTACAAGCCTAGGTGTCATCTTGGACTCAGACCTGACCTTTAAGTCTCATATAAATAAGGCCATGAAAACGTCATTCTTCCACCTAAGAAACATAGCGAAAGTAAGACCTTTCGTAAATAAAAAGGATGCAGAGACACTTATTCATGCTTTTGTATCAAGTCGGCTTGACTATTGTAATGCACTGTTCACTGGTCTTCCCAAAGCAACCATTGGGAAGCTTCAGCTTATCCAAAACTCTGCAGCTCGATTACTAACTCATACAAGGAGAAGAGAACATATCACTCCAGTCCTAGCCACTCTGCACTGGCTTCCAATAACTCATAGAATTGATTTTAAGGTCCTTTTCCTAACATATAAAGCTCTTAATGAGCAAGGCCCAAAATACATAGCAAATTCCCTAGTTAGTTATCTGCCCTCAAGAACGCTACGGTCATCCACTACAGGTTTACTAGACACGCCCAGAAACCAAAAGAGGATAGGAAGTATGGCATTTGCCAACTATGCCCCAAAACTATGGAACACACTACCAACACACATCAGAAACGCCAGCTCCATACACATTTTTAAAGGAAAATTAAAAACGTACCTATACAGTCTAGCTTACAAATAGTTATGGCTTGGAAAAACCTGATGGATCCATGAGGCTAGGATAAGCCTTGTGGACCCAACTTTTTAGATGAAGGAACGGGTACATACGCACACAATACATGACCACTGATGGATCCGTAAGGCTTGGATAAGTCTTATGGACCCAACTCTTTAGATGAGGGAACGGGTACATACGCACACAATACGCGGCCACTGATGGATCCATGGGGCTTGGATAAGTCCTGTGGACCCAACTCTGACCACTGACCACATGAGGGAACGGGTACATACGCACACAATACACGGCCACTGATGGATCCATGGGGCTTGGATAAGTCCTGTGGACCCAACTCTGACCACTAATAAAAACGTAACTACACTAGCGTTATAAGAGCTAACACTGCTACCTACCGTACAAGTGCATTGGTTTAGTGCATTTCCTACTTCCGGTTGCTACTGAGCGGACATGTTTGTGTGGACCTGTTCTCCCAAACTGGTAAGCAAATGACTGTTTTCATGTTTTCATTTTTACGTTATTTTCATTTTTACGTTATTATTATTATTATTATTATTATTATTATTATTATTATTATTATTATTATTATTATTATTATTATTATTATTATTATTATTATTATTATTATTATTATTATTATTATTATTATTATTATTTTTAAACATTGATCTTAACTGATCACTGACTTTATTGCTTTTATCGTTATATATGCCTATGTTTGTGTACAGCACTTTGAGCTACATGACATGTATGAAAGGTGCTTTATAAATACTTACTTACTTACTTACTTACTTACTTACTTACTTACTTACTTACTTACTTACTTACTTACTTACTTACTTACTTACTTACCTAAGCTTTACCACATGGTGTCAGAAGTGTTCAACCCATGTCAGAAGGGTTAACCCGTTACCTAGGAGATGAAGAGAAGAGACTGGTCAAGCGGCGAGAGAGATATTACAGGCTATTACAAGAGATAGCACAACAGCTAACGTTAGCTAACTATGTCGGACGGCGAAGGGGCACCAGCGGCAGCAAGGGCGGCGCCACCAGCACCCAGAACACCGGCAGCAGGTCGCGCGCAGACGGACAGTTTCCATGTCAGCGCACCGGAGAAGTTTGACTGCACAGACGGCTAGAACTGGCCGAGATGGATCCGGAGGTTTGACAGATATCGCGTCGCATCGGGACTGGATAGGAAAGGAGAGGCTTTCCAAGTCAATACGCTGATATACTTCATGGGAGATGAAGCGGAGGACATTCTAAATGCTACTCAGCTGAGTGCACAGGAAAGGCTCGTATATGCAACTGTGGTTACGTGTTTGGAAGAACATTTCGTAGGGCGACATAACGTCATATTCGAGCGTGCGCAGTTTAACGTACGTAAACAAGAGCCAGGGGAAGCCGCGGATAGCTTCATAACGGCAGTGCATAAACTCGCAGAACACTGTAACTTTGGGGTGTTGAGGGAGGAGTTAATCCGGGATCGCATTATTGTCGGGATAAAAGACCTGGCCCTTTCAGAGAAACTGCAGCTAGACGCTGACATGACATTGAACAAGGCTATCAGTCAAGTGAAACAGCAGGAAACGGTGAAGCAGCAACAGACTGTGATGCGGGGGGGGGCTACACACACAGAGGAAAGGAGAGAGGTGGATGCGATCTCTCGTCCATTCAAAAAGAAAGAGGCATATGGTCACAAACAAACAGGGTATACCAGAACAAGACAGACAGAGACAGTCAAAAACACAGAGAAATGTCAGAAATGTGGTCGATTTGGGCGGCTACGTGGCGTAGTGGGCAAGGCGCTCGCCACGAATGCGGAGACGCTGGGCTCGCCTGTTCGAGCCCAGCGCTCCACATTGCTTTCAGTTTGGCTGGTCGTTCATACTAATACACATTGGCCGTATTGGGGGGTGGGAAACTGATGGGTGGGGATCGGGCGTTGTGGACAGCGACTCCTACAGGTCGGTTGGTGCGCCTGCGCAGTAGAATCAGGAAGTGTCGGGGGCAGCGTGAGCCTCCCACGCGTTACTCCTTGCCACTGAGAGATCGAGCTGCGCAGGTGAAAAGATGCGACTGCTGTTACCTCAAGTACCGGAGGGGACTTGTGCTATGTATGACTTAGTCCACATTGCAGCCGGCTTGTGGGAGGCAAGAAACAGCGTTCGTGACAGGGGAGGGTTGAATTGGATGATACGAAATTGAGATGGGAGAAAATATGGAAAATGGGAGAAAAAATGGATAAAAAAAAAGAAATGTGGTCGATTTTCCCCCCATAGCTGGAGAGAATGTCCAGCTAGCAATGCAGAATGTAGAAAGTGCCACAAGACAGGGCATTTTGCTGCAGTGTGCCGTTTCGCACAGCCAGTGTATGAGATGCTAGAGGAGGGAGAGTTACAACAGGACACCCTTTTTCTAGGAGAAGTGAAGGATCATGTCTCTGGCTGGCACACAGACATAGAACTCAATGGAGAAGTGATCTCTTTTAAAATAGACTGTTACGACCCCTGTGTGTCTAAGGGTAAAGGGCTGTAACATAACAGTTGGTTGACAGAAAAGATGGACCAGGTTTGTAAACAACAATGATATTTATTGAATAGAGGCAAAGGAAGCACATGTAGCTCAGGGGTGAGCCCAGGCCAAAACAACAAACAAACACCACTATACTCCAAATAAACACAATCTAATCTATGGTAGAAGAGATTACATTACCTAAACTACTCTTACCTAACCAAAACAGGAGAAAACAATGTCCAAAGGAAATGGCAGCTCACCCCATCTGTGCTTCCTGAGAAAGAGAGAAAAACACATTAATTATACAGAAACAAAAGCAGAATATATACAAAAAACAAACTATGGCTAACAATGCTCTCTCTGTGGCCATACACACACAAGGAAATTACTACTAAGCACCAAAGGCCAATAAACAAGATGCAATACCGTCAAAGTTACAGGTTTACCAAAATCACAACAAGCCTAGCCTCATGCCAGAGAGAGAGAGAGACTGAAGTGAGAAGCCATGTTTTAACAGGTGTGGGGTGATCCATGATTGGGTGGTGTGGATTGAGTGTTGGAGTCTGAAGCCATCGACCAATCGGTGCTGTATTGCAATAATGGAAGAATTGACCAATGGTGAAGGGAACAATGGCTGGAGGGAGGAAACAAACAAAATGGAGAACACACACACACATGGAGACACACACTGGGGAATATATACATTGGGATGTAACACCCCCATACATAAGACAAAAAACATGCCTACATAAACTACCAACTAAACATGTTTTTTTTTTTCCTTCAACAACGAGATAACATCCCCGAGATAACATGCACTCCAAAACAAAGAGCTATGAAAAAACTAGCAGCAACATAAAACGAGTCCACAGCAACATAGACCGAGTAGACAGCAAAAATAGATCAAGTCGACAGCAATATACAGTAGAACGAGTCGACAGCAAAATAGAACAAGTCGACAGCACGAGAGATTTAACTCCGAGATAGAGCATCCGCCAACACATTCTCAGACCCCTTCTTATGCTTTATGCTGAGGTTATAATTTTGCACTATGAGCGCCCAACGCATGAGGCGCTGATTGTGGTTGTACATCCGCGACAGAAAAACCAATGGGTTGTGGTCGGTGTATACTACCACTGGTAATACGCTCGAACCGACATACACCTCAAAATGTTGCAACGCATACAACATAGCCAAAGTCTCCTTTTCAATAGTGGAATAGTTTAGTTGATGTTTGTTAAATTTCCGGGAGAAATAACAAACCGGGTGACTGACACCATCGTGATCTTCCTGTAATAACACCCCTCCAGCTCCCACCCCGCTGGCATCCACCTCCAGCTGGAACGGCAGGGAGAAATCTGGAGCAGAGAGAACAGGGGAACTGCATAAGAGAGCTTTAACACTATCAAATGCATTTTGACAATCAGCTGTCCAAATGAATGGTTTGGACGGGCTACACAGGCTAGTGAGAGAAGTGACGACAGAAGAAAAGTTCCGGCAAAAACCACGGTAATACCCAGCCATCCCAAGGAATCTACGCAATTCCCGCCTAGTAGTAGGCACTGGAAAAGTTGTGATTGCAGATATTTTTGCATCCACCGGACGCACTTGGCCTTGTCCTACCTGCTTACCAAGATAGGTAACCGTAGCCTTGCCGAACTCACACTTGGCAAGGTTAAGGGTCAGGGAGGCTCCAGCTAAGCGGTCAAAGACAGTTTGCAAGGTTGTCATGTGGTCACGCCAGTTGGTCGAATAGACAACCAGGTCATCGAGATAGGCATTACAATTTGGAACACCAGCCAGGACTAGGGTCACCAGTCGCTGGAAAGTGGCCGGGGCATTACGCATTCCAAAAGGCATTACAGTATATTGCAAAAAATTGTCAGGAGTAACAAACGCAGAGATTTCCGAGGCACGGGGGGTCAAAGGGACCTGCCAGTAACCCTTTAACAAATCTAGTTTGCTAACATAGGTGGCAGATCCAAGGTTGTCAATACAATCTTCCATGCGGGGCAGTGGGAAGGAATCAGGCACGGTGACAGCATTTACCTTTCGGAAATCAGTACAAAATCTAGGAGTTCCATCCGATTTGGGAGCTAACAAGCAAGGTGAACTCCAGGGACTGCAACTTGGCTTGGCTAAACCATGTTTTAACAAATAGTCAACCTCCTGTTGCATCATGGCCCTCTTGGTGATGTTAACACGGTATGCATGTTGCTTGATAGGCACAGCATTGTTAACATTAATATCATGGGCCAATACAGAAGTACAGGAGGGAACATCACCAAACAGAGCCATGTAGGCCTGAATAAAATTTGTGATGTCCTCTCGCTGCTCCTCAGGTAAGTGTGCTAAGTGAGTGGGCAGGTTCAATAACATCTCAGTGTTGGACAATCTAGCATCCTGATGGGCTGCATTGCGCAACTCCAAGCCATCTACGTCCTCACCACTAACGTCAGGAGAGTCCGGAACTATTGGAGTTGAGGCAACAGCAGAGACGGCCAGTCCGGCTGTCTGGTCTGAGGTCTTCACCTGCACACTATCTCTGGAAAAATATGGTTTAAGCATATTGATGTGGCAAACACGAGAGTGACGTTTACGATCAGGGGTGCGAACCACATAGTCTGTATCACTTATCTTCGTGTCTATTGCATACGGTCCGGAAAAACGAGCGGAAAGAGCAGAACCAAGGATAGGTAACAGGACTAGAACCTTATCACCTGGCTGGAAAGATCGAGAAACAGCTTTCTCGTCATAGTGCCGTTTCATAGTTCTCTGGGAAGAAGAGAGCGCTTCTTTTGCAAGAGAGCACGCCTGATGCAGTCGCTCTCGAAACTGGCTAACAAAATCTAGAACATTAGTGGGTGTGCTGGCACCCTTTGACATGAACCGTTCTTTAAGAACTTTCAGAGGCCCTCTAACAGTGTGCCCAAAAACGAGCTCAGCAGGACTGAAACCAAGAGACTCCTGTATGGTCTCTCGCGCAGCAAATAGAACAAGGGGGACACCCTCATCCCAATCTTTCTCTGTGTCTAAGCAATATTTACGCAGCATGGACTTTAAGGTCTGATGCCAACGTTCTAGAGCCCCCTGAGTTTCAGGGTGGTAGGCACTGGACACTATATGTCAGATACCCAGGGACTGTAACACTTGCTCAAATAACCTAGACAGGAAGTTGGTGCCTTGGTCCGTTTGTACTACCTTAGGAAGTCCAAACGTGGAGAAGAACTTCGTCAAAGCCTTAATTATTACAGGCGCTGTAATTCTGCGAAGAGGGATAGCCTCAGGGAAACGGGTGGCGGTACACATTATTGTCAACAAAAACTGATTGCCGGCTTTGGTCCTTGGCAACGGACCAACACAGTCAACTATGACATGTTCAAATGGTTCACCGACCGCTGGTATAGGACAGAGGGGAGCAGGTGGAATTACCTGGTTTGGCTTTCCGGTGATCTGACAAGTACTACAGGTACGACAGTACTGTGCTACATCGGACTTCAAACCGGGCCAAAAGAAATGTTGAAGTATTCTGTTGTATGTTTTAGTGACTCCCAAGTGTCCAGACCAAGGGTGGTCATGGGCCAAGAACAGTACATGCTGACGATAAACTGCAGGGACAACAATCTGATAAACAGTGCTCCAGTCTGGTACCTGATCTGGTAGCCCTATCTCCGATTGTGCATGCTCTGCCAGTCTAGTACCATGGGACCTCCATGTACGCATCAAAACTCCTTCATCCACAAAATAAGAATGCAACTCTCTCCTCTGTTCTGTTTCAAGAGAAGAGAAACATTTTGCAAGAGAAGGGTCAGCCTTCTGGGCAGTAATTAGCATTTCACGAGTAACGGGTAACTTCAATGCGTCGGAACTAGTTACAGTTGTCTGTGGGGGTACCTTACTATGAGTCGGTGGTTTGTCAGCGGTATCAGAAGTTGGAGCCAGCAACTCCTCCCTGACAAAGGCTGAAGCAAAAACAGAGTCAGACAAATTAATTTCATCACCTCTCTTTTTCAATTGAGCCCGAGTGACAACACTTGCAGAAAAAACTTCAGGGAAGTTCTGTGACAAGTCATCAGGCAGAGAATCTGTGTCTGGGTGATCCAACACTTCCAGCACAGCGTTCACCTGTCCTCCAGCTAAATCATTTCCCATGATAAAGGAAATGCCTTTAACTGGCAAGGAAGGTCTCACCCCTATTTTAAAGAAACCAGTGACCAAATCAGATTGTACATGAATACAGTGTAACGGGGCTGGCACGAAACCCATCTCAATACCTTGAACTAGGACACTAGAACCACAGGAAGATTTCTCAGACAGAGGTAGTACATCAGAGAGGATAAAGGATTGTGAGGCTCCAGTATCTCGTAAGATCTGAACTGTACACTGATCTTTTGGATCCCCTGTCAAGGAAACTAAACCCTTGGAAGTAAATGGCCTGAAACAAGGATCGAGAACATCCTGATCATTGTGCATCTGTTGATCGGAATCAGGTGCCATTTTAATCAGACCAACCCCTTTGGGTTGTCTAAAGTTCTGAGAGGACGGTTGCTGCTTACGTTTCAATGTTAAACAGTCAGAAATAACATGACCAGATTTATGACAGTAGTAACATGTCCGCTCCTCTTTTGAGCGTGGAGGTGACATTTTTGGTCGGGGGTGTGTGAATTCTGAATGGTTGGGGACAGAAGGTCTCTGAGAGAAATCATGGGGGGGAAACGAGTCACGCCTATCTACAAACACAGTTTTATGGGTTAGCGCAAACTCATCAGCTAATACAGCAGCTTGCTGCAGAGTGGACACTTTCTGCTCACTCAGGTAAATTACAATACGCTCTGGCAAACGATTCTTAAACTCTTCTAATAGAATGAGTTCTCTGAGAGAGTTAAGATCTGAGGCCTTGCTTGCTGCACACCATTTATCAAAGAGAGTTCCCTTCTCTCTAGCAAACTCTACAAAGGTCTGGTTGACAGCTCTCTTGTGACTGCGAAACCTCTGCCTATAAGCTTCGGGCACAAGCTCATATGCACGAAGGATGGCAGCCTTCACAGTATCATACAGTAAACTATCTTCTAGGGAAAGTGTTGAACAAACCTCTTGGGCTTTACCAGTCAATTTGCATTGAAGCAACAAAGGCCAGACCTCTCTTGGCCAGCGCAATGAAGCAGCAATACGCTCAAACACATTAAAATAAGTATCAACTTCGGTCTCTCGGAACGGAGGCACCAAAGCAATGTGTTTACTTATATCAAAAGTGTGTGATGAATAAGCTGTGGAGGAGGACATACCCGGGCCTTGTGGAGGAGTCGGTGTAGCAGAGTTGGATCCACTCCTTTGGTCTCCCAGCTCCAACTCCCGCAGTCTGAGCTCTTTTTCCACCTCAAGCTCCAACCTACGGATGTTAATAGCCCTTTCATTTTCCGCCTCAAGCTCCATTTTACGAAGCCGATACTCCGCCTCACGTGCTTGTGCCTTCTCCTGAGCCTCCATCTGGAGACGGGCTATTCTAACCTTGACCTGGGCCCCTTCTCGAGACCCAGTTGACACAGGAGAGGTCAAGTGAAAATGTGGCAATGTGACGTTCACACCTGCCTTTTCAGCACCATGGGCTTGCTCCTCAGAAGGCGGTGCTTCTGTAGGTTCACCAGGAGGACTTGCATGTTCATCAGAGACCGCAGGTAAAACAAGCGTCCCCTGCTCCAACAGCTTATCTACCACAAGACACCTGATATCCTGCTTAAGATGCTTTTGTTGAACCGAGAGTTGAAAATGTGTGGCAATCTCCACTAAGTCTGCCTTGCGGCAGCTATCTAGCGCTTCCCAAGTAGGATTGCTCAAGAATTTCCCCAGATCAAAAGTACTAACTGCCATTATTTTTTTCTTACACAAATGCCATTTTTACACAAATTAATTAATAACTATACAAGTGTAAACAAACACAGTTCACCAAATCCATCAACCAACAATTGAACATGGGTTACAAAATCCCGGACGAGCCCCCATTTATGTTACGACCCCTGTGTGTCTAAGGGTAAAGGGCTGTAACATAACAGTTGGTTGACAGAAAAGATGGACCAGGTTTGTAAACAACAATGATATTTATTGAATAGAGGCAAAGGAAGCACATGTAGCTCAGGGGTGAGCCCAGGCCAAAACAACAAACAAACACCACTATACTCCAAATAAACACAATCTAATCTATGGTAGAAGAGATTACATTACCTAAACTACTCTTACCTAACCAAAACAGGAGAAAACAATGTCCAAAGGAAATGGCAGCTCACCCCATCTGTGCTTCCTGAGAAAGAGAGAAAAACACATTAATTATACAGAAACAAAAGCAGAATATATACAAAAAACAAACTATGGCTAACAATGCTCTCTCTGTGGCCATACACACAAAAGGAAATTACTACTAAGCACCAAAGGCCAATAAACAAGATGCAATACCGTCAAAGTTACAGGTTTACCAAAATCACAACAAGCCTAGCCTCATGCCAGAGAGAGAGAGAGACTGAAGTGAGAAGCCATGTTTTAACAGGTGTGGGGTGATCCATGATTGGGTGGTGTGGATTGAGTGTTGGAGTCTGAAGCCATCCACCAATCGGTGCTGTATTGCAATAATGGAAGAATTGACCAATGGTGAAGGGAACAATGGCTGGAGGGAGGAAACAAACAAAATGGAGAACACACACACACACATGGAGACACACACTGGGGAATATATACATTGGGATGTAACATAGACACAGGAGCAGCAGTCACTGCTATCCCCACCAGGCTATATAAATATAGCAGAGACGGCCCCTTGATGGCAACAGATAAGAAGCTATATGGGCCCAATAACATGGTGCTGCAGGTAGCAGGGCAAGTCATATGCCAGCTCAAGAGCAAAAGTGGAACGGTTGCCCAGCCGGTATTTGTAGTAGATTCTTTAGTCAGACCCTTATTAGGTCTGCCAGCAGTTGAAGCCTTGCGACTGGTAGAGCGGGTTGATGAACTGGAGGACCCAGGGGACTTTTTCAGGCGTAAATTCCCCACAGTGTTCGCAGGCCTGGGGAGGCTAGAGGGGGATTACTGCATTCGCCTGAAGGAGGATGCAGTACCATACGCACTCACTACTCCACGCAGAGTGCCTATACCACTAGCAGACAAAGTCAAGGAGGAGTTGGAGAGAATGGAAAAAATGGGAGTAATTTCAAGGATAGAAAGGCCAACGCTGTGGTGTGCGGGTATGGTACCCGTGATAAAGCCCAACAAGACAGACATCAGGATCTGCGTGGATCTGACTAGACTCAATGAGGCGGTATGTAGAGAACGACACATACTACCATCGGTAGAGCAGTCATTGGCTCAATTGAATGGGGCAAAGATCTTCACTAAGCTAGACGCACGCTCAGGGTTCTGGCAGATTCCCCTATCAGAAGAATGCAGAGAGCTCACCACATTTGTTACTCCATGTGGCCGCTTCTGTTTCAATGTCCTGCCGTTCGGGATCAGCTCTGGTCCAGAACATTTTCAGAGGCGCATGTCGCAGCTCTTGGACGGGCTGACGGGCATAATATGCCACGCAGATGATGTGCTGGTATGTGGCGTAGATAGGTCCCAGCATGATGAGAGGCTCACTGCGGTCCTGTCCAGGCTTCAGGAAGCCGGCCTGACCCTAAATGAAAAGTGCGTGTTCGCACAGAGTTGGCCACAAAGTCAGTGCAGGGGGCATAGCGCCAGACCCAGAGAAAGTGAGGGCAATCGTAGACATGCCCGCTCCACAAAATGTCGCAGACGTGAGACGGTTCCTGGGCATGGCCACATACATGGGAAAGTTTGTACCTCTTTTCACCAAACCACTACAGGATTTACTGGTGAAAGAGAATGCCTGGGTGTGGGGAGAGGTGCAGCAGACAGCCTTTGAAAAGGTGAAGTCTGATCTGGCCTCAGATAGGGTGCTAGCACAGTACAGGCCAAATGCTAAGACAAGAGTGTCTGCAGATGCATCATCTTTTGGAGTGGGAGCAGTCCTCACCCAAATGCAGGACAACAAGGAGTGGCGCCCGATAGCCTATATCTCACGCAGTCTCTCTGACACAGAGCAGAGATATGCCCAGGTGGAGAAGGAGGCACTGGCAGTAACATGGGCATGCGAAAGGCTCAGCTCGTATATAATAGGCCTTCAATTTACCATAGAGACCGACCACAAGCCACTGTTGGCTCTGTTAGGTACGAAGGCACTAGATGACTTACCCCCAAGAATCCAGCGCTTTAGGCTTAGACTACTGAGATATACATACCACATAGTATATGTCCCAGGGAAAGCGTTGATAACGGCAGATGCATTATCAAGGGCCCCAATCGTGCGCACACTGACAGAGGAGGAAAGAGAGCTGGAAGGAGAAGCACAGGTGTTTGTTGAGGCAGTACAGCAGGGCCTACCAGCGTCTAAGGCAAAGCTGCAACAGATTGCTGAGGAACAGCAAAAGGACTCTGTCTGCAGACAGCTTATACAGCAGTGCAAAAAGGGGTGGCCAAGACAGGAGGAACTGCCACAGCAGCTAAAGCCCTACTGGATCTACCAGAGTGAGCTATACTGTGCAGGAGGCCTTTTAATGAAAGGACGGAGGATAGTAGTACCAGAGACTTTGCAAACAGAAATGCTGGCACGTTTACATGAGGGACACATGGGGATATCTAAGTGCAGAGCGAGAGCAGAGCAGTCAGTGTGGTGGATGGGCTTAAGTAGTCAGATCGCTAAGGTAGTAACACAGTGTGAAACATGTGTGAAGAGTCAGACACGGCATCCAGAGCCAATGATGCCATCGGCATTGCCTCAGCGGCCGTGGCAAAAGGTAGGGGTGGATATGTTTTACCTAAAGGGCACCACCTACCTGTTAGCAGTAGACTACTATTCAAGGTACATTGAAATAGAGAAAACCCCCATTACCACAACTAAAGGAGTGATCGAGGCGTTAAAGGCCATGTACTCCAGACACGGGGTCCCAGAGGTCCTGCGGAGTGATAATGGTCCACAGTTTGCGTCAGCGGAGTTTGCCGCCTTTGCCACAGATTATGACTTTGCTCATGTGACAAGTAGCCCGTACTTTGCCCAGAGCAATGGAGAGGCAGAGAGAGCTGTCAAGACGGCTAAGTCACTGTTGAGTAAGAATGAAGACCCACACAGGGCACTGTTAGCGTACAGAGTCACACCATTGCAGCATGGACCATCACCTGCTGAGCTCCTGATGGGCAGGAAGCTCCGCTCCCCACTGCCACAGGCGCCGGCCCACCTGAAACCACAATGGCCCAAAACGAAGGCCTTTCAGGAAAAGGACTACCAACTGAAACTGAGACAGACGCAGAACTTTAATGAGAGACACCGGGCCACACAGAGGCCGGAACTGAGACCGGGTCAATCGGTGTGGATCTCCACCTCAAAACGGCCAGCTACGGTGCTCAGGAAGGCTGACACGCCACGCTCCTATGTGGTCCGGGCAGGAGAAGAGGTGGTGAGGAGGAACAGGGCTCATCTGCAAGCTCTCCCTGAGCCACAAGAGACACCGACTCCACAGGAGGAGCAAACAACGGAGGAGGAAATAGCGCCAAGCGCCCTGACTAGAGAGAGAGAGAGTACAGAGACTAAAGTGAGAGACGTTCCGAGACGGTAGATAAAGCCGCCAGACTGACTACGTTCAGTAAAAAAAATAAAAAATAAAAAAAGGGGGTGCTTCACCTTACAGCTAGAAGGCACTTACCTGTATTATCTGTGCAGGAATGTTATGTAATGTTACATCAGTATTTCAACATACTTGAGGATGTTAGGTTTATTCCTGGGAGAAGGAGAGATGTAATGGATGTCTGTAGTAGATGTCTGAATATACTGGAGGATGTTTATACTTGAGGAGGTTAGGTTTATTCCTGGGAGAAGGGGAGATGTAGTGGATGTCCCTTACGGGCATCCATAGCTGTTGCTGTAAGGCGTGGCGCAGGCGCAGTTGTGTTAGATGAATAAAGACGTTACTTGAAATGGCCATGCTGTCTGAGTCCTTATATGAAACACCACCTAAGCTTTACCACAGTATTAATATGTGGAACCATCGCAATTTACATTTACATTTACATTTAGTCATTTAGCTGACGCTTTTATCCAAAGCGACTTACAAGTTCTGTACGACAAGCCATCAGGAAGGGCACAACTCTATCAGCTGAGTAACAATGTTCATCAAAGTGTTGAGTGCTACAGTGTAGGTTAGTTTATTAGGACAAGTGCATGACAGTATGGTTAGTTAGGGTTAGATAATTTTTTTTTCTTCTTTTTTTCTTTTTTTTCTTCAGATAATGGTTGAAGAAGTGCGTCTTTAGTCGACGTCGAAAGATTGGACGTGTTTTGGCTGTCCTAACTGGGGTGGGTAGTTCATTCCACCATTGTGGGGCAAGGATTGAGAATAGGCGACTTCTCTTTGATGACCCTCCCGGAGCTTGGATAGGAGTAGGTCTGAGGCGGCCAGAAGATGCAGAGCGTAGGGGTCTTGAGGGTGTGTAGTTAGAGACCATTGACCGGAGGTAGGCGGGAGCAGTTCCCTTTGCCGCACGGTATGCTAGGTCGAGGGCCTTGAAGCGGATTCGTGCAGCAATGGGGAGCCAGTGCAGGTCCCTAAGAAGTGGGGTGACATGGGCCGACTTCGGTAGGTTTGAGATCAGGCGGGCCGCTGCGTTCTGAATGAGTTGAAGAGGCTTAGTGGCATTGGCCGGGAGGCCAGCGAGCAGTGCATTGCAGTAGTCGAGGCGGGAGATGACTGTTGATTGGACGAGGAGTTGGGTGGCTTCTTTTGTCAGGAAGGGGCAGATCCTTCTGACGTTGCTCAGGAGGAATCGGCAGGTTCTGGTTGTCGCTGCGATGTGAGCAGAGAAGTTCAACTGGTCGTCGAGGACAACACCAAGGTTCTTGGCGGTCGGGGACGCGGTCCCAGCTGCATTCTCGACTGTGATGGAAAGGTCGGTCAGGGGGGAGGATTTGGCCGGCAGGTGGAGCAATTCTGTTTTGCTTAGGTTCAGTTTGAGGTGGTTGGTCGTCATCCAGGCAGAGATGTCGGACAGACAGGCCGAGATCCGCTCAGAGACGTGGATATCTGAGGGAGGGAAGGAGAGGAAGAGTTGAGTATCGTCAACATAACAGTGGTAGGAGAAGCCATGAGACGTGATAATGTTACCCAGTGATTTAGTGTAGAGGGAGAAGAGAAGGGGTCCTAAAACCGAGCCCTGGGGGACACCCGTCCGCAGGGGGCGGGTGGCCGACAGGGTCCCTCTCCATGACACTTGGTAGGAGCGGTCATTGAGGTATGATGACAACCATGTCAGCGCAGAGCCAGCCACTCCCATTCCTGCGAGGGCCGCGAGGAGGATCTGGTGGTTGACTGTGTCGAAGGCTGCAGATAGATCTAGGAGAATCAGGACAGAGGAGAGGCCTTTCGCTTTTGCTAAGTGAAGTGCCTCTGTGACCGCAATGAGGGCTGTCTCTGTGGAGTGACCAGTCCTGAAGCCTGACTGATTAGGGTCTAGGAGGTCATTCTGTAAGAGATAAGCAGTAAGTTGGTTGGATACAGCACGTTCAAGTGTTTTAGAAAGGAAGGAGAGAAGAGAGATAGGACGGTAGTTGCCTATGATGGTAGGGTTCAGGGATGGTTTTTTATGAGGGGCGTGACTCTGGCTTGTTTTAGGGAGGTGGGGACCACCCCCGAGTTGAGTGAGGAGTTGATGGTTGTAGTTAGGAATGGGAGGATGTCTGGTGCTATGGTCTGGAGGAGTGGGGAAGGTAGCCGGTCCAGCTGGCATGTAGTCGGACGGTTCGACGTTACCAGTGTCAGGGTCTCGGCTTCTGTAATGGGAGAGAAAGATGACAGAGTGAAGGATGAGGTTCTCGATTCAGCATTTGGAATGGGTGGGGGTTGGGAGAAGGAGCTGCGGATGTTCTCCACTTTTTCCTCAAAGAAGATCGCAAAGTCTTCGGCAGAGAAAGATGAGGGAGGGGGGGTGGGGGGGGAGTGAGGAGGGAGGACATGGTAGCATGCAGTTTGCGAAGATTCTTGGCAGAGGCCTCGATCCTATGGTGAAAGAAAGAAGCTTTGGCATTAGTAATGGTTTTGGAGAATGTTAACAAGAGGTTGTGATATGTGTCGATGTCAGCAGTGAGGCGTGACTTTCTATACTTCCTTTCAGCTGCTCTCAGGACCTGTCTTTGTTCTCTCACTGGATCTGTCAGCCATGGACTGGGTGGGGAACGGCGGGCAGGTTTCTCAACGAGGGGACAGAGCTTGTCGAAGGAGGTTGCAAGGGCTGAGAGGAGGGTGGAGGTTGCCATCTCTGTGGAGAGAGCAGAGAAGGTGTCACTCAAAGGTAGAGCGGACAGTATGTCAGAGGAGAGGGTGGAGGGGGATAGGGAGGGCAGGTTGCGTCTGAGTGAGACGGTTTGAGTTGGGGTGAAGACCTTTCGGTTAAGCATGAGAGTTAGTGTTGTCTGGACGTGTGGAAACTAAAAGGCGCAATGGACTGATTTAATTCCGATACAGCAGTGGACTATGGAACGGAGAATTAAGTGGAACCATCGCAATTAATGTTGTCTCGACGTGTGGAAACTAAATGACGTCGGGACATTGACAAACTAATTTAATTGCCATGCTGTGGATTATGGAACGTATTGGATGCCATAATATGTGGACCCATTGCAATTAATGTTGTCTGGACACTAAATGATGTCGGGACATTGACAAACTAATTTAATTGCCATGCTGTGGATTATGGAATGTACTGGATGCCGTAATATTTGGAACCATTGCAATTAATGTCACTCTGGACGCGTGGAAACTAAATAACGTTGGCACATTGACAAACTGATTGGTTACGATATTGTGGATATGGAACTGACTGTGTGCCGTATTGTTTGGAAGTGGAGCCATCGTAATTAGTGTCGTCACTGCACGTGTGGAAACTAAATTGTTCTCTTGGACATTGTAGATGTGTGGCAAATGCTATACTACATTACTGCATTCATAAGCAGGAAGAAACGCAAACCCTATTTGAGGCTCTGACGTCACGCTAAGTGAATGCAACATTCAAATTACAAAAGGATAAATAAAAAATAAAAAGAATAAATAACAATGTCTGAAGCCAAGATGAGGAAGAGACAAACCAGTCATGGAGGTATGAAGACAGCCTCATCTATGCTAAGAGAGGCTGAAGCGAAAAGGCAAGCTTAATGGTACACCTTGCCAATTTAAAGAAAAAACAAGAGCTTGAGAAACTGAGATTTGAAATATGAAACATTGGAATTGGAAAACAGACAAGCCAAGCAAGCAGCCAAGCAAGCAGCCAAGCAAGCATCATCGATAAGAGTCTTGACTGAGAGGCGCAGCATTGAACCGGCCAATGAATATCATAATAATGATGCTGATAATGTTTTTTATTAATCACTGTGTTGATTTCAGCTCCAAGGAGTACAAAATTGTAAACTCCCCCTTGAACTTCTCAAGTCGTGGTCGGAGTCCAGAAAAGAGGACAGCGATGAAGAAGAGGGCAGCGAGGATGAAGATGAGGATGCCGATTTCATCACATTTCATATTCCCTACAAGGAGTGGATTGGATGGGTTGAAGGTGACCTGCTGGGTCCTACCCAGAGACTTCCTCAGAATGAACCAGAGGACAATGGTGATGGGGGCGGTGAGGAAGAGGACGGCGGCGATGATGAAGAAGAGGACGACAAAGCGATCGCGCCTCATGTCCCCTCCAGGGAGTGGATGGTGGAGGGTGACCTGCTGGGTCCTTCCCAGACAGTTCCTCAGAATGAACCAGACGACAATGATGATGGGGACGGTGAGGAGGAGGACAACGATGATGAAGAAGAGGATGATGATGTTAAAGACATGGGAGGCAAGGATGAGGAGATGCCTAAGGAAGATAATTTCCAAGTCTTGGATTGAGGCAAACAAACTCCAATGGATGATAAAGATAATAACAAAATGGTTTCAGAGGAATCTTTACAAGATGGCAACTGTATGGCGACTATCCAAACATTTATGTAGTCACGAGAGACTAAACCGGGGAAATAATTCTACCTGCCAGACGCGTCAATTGTCAAGAAATCACTGCTCCAGGATACTGCGTTTGGTTACTTTATTGCAGTTAAAAACAGTTCATATAGTAACGTCATTAAAATAAAATCACAGCTTGATTTAGTATTGTGTAGCATGCGGTCAGCAAAGTATGACTTCCCCGTTCACTCCCTCATTATTTCAATACCTGAAACTCGCCGGTGAACAGCTGACTTTACTACTACTACGACACCATGTGACATCTTTGTGAATGACGTAACCATAACAACCCGTGGTCTATACCTCTCACCAACAGCAACCAAGCTGCCAAAGATAATCTAAAAAGCCAAGATAACAAGGTCCCCAAGGCAGAGGCACAAAATAAGGAAAGAATACCCAAGAAAGATGATAGAGCGGCGAAAAGAGAGAATACGACAAGAAAAAGCAACACGCCTATCAAAGACTCTGAAGGAGGAAGAAGAGAAAAAACACCTAGAAAAGAGGATGCAACGGCGAAAAGAGATGACAAGCCAACGAGAAAGAGCAGAACCAAGATAGAAGTATCAGAAGAAGTGTGGGATTCATATCAGATTGTAGATTCTGTGGAGGATGAGCCAATAGATGATACTCTGACCACTGATGAGTCTCAGAGAGGGAAGAAAGACAGAACATCTAAGAAAGATGATACAACTACAAAAGAATACGAGACACAGAGCAAGAGTTTTGACATCACTATAGGAGCCTCCGACAATGAAAACAAAGACAAAGAAATGGAAAACCAACCGGTCAGCGATGACAAAGAAATGGAAAACCAACTACCTGAAGAAGCTTATCAAATGATAGACACATTTGTTAAAGAAGTATTGAATTCAGACGAACAAACACATGGTCAAGAAAAGGAGGCATGTTCAATTGAACACCATGACAAAGGAAAAATGAAAGAGCAATTATATAATCTATCTGATGACGATGAAGAGGATGAAGGACAAAAGACGGTTGAAACAGGCAGTGGAATGGTTTCTCTAGAAGCCCATGGTGTTACCGGGGCCGGTGATGGCCAAACACTTGCAATCATGCCAGTTTCCAAGAGAACGAATTATAAGAGAAGACGGAGCAGGGAAACCTGGGAAAGCCGGCTGAGACTTCCTGACCGACTTACCGCAGACAGTCCTGATTAACCCTGATGGAGAGTCACAACCAATGAACATTGAACATTGAACATTGAATAGACATTGGCTATATGCCTATCAGAGCTATGGCTCTGTTGTGGAAAGAAAAAGCATTATATTTTTCTTTGGCTTGAATAGATTTTGTTTGTTTATATTTAGAACAGTACCCATAATAATGGGACCAGTTGTTGGACCAAAGCCTGACCAACAGCCTAATGCTTTGAAATACTTTGAATGTTATTGAAATACCTTGACTGTAATTTGAATCACTAACTAATTTGTTCTTCCCATGCACAGGGACAAGTGGAAACCAGGGCCCTCATTTATCAACAATTCTTAGAAAGTGTTCTATTTCCGTTCTTAAACACAGAATTTAGAATGTGTGTACGTACAGAAAAATCAGGATTTATCTGTGTTGATAAATACCATTTGTTCTTAACGTCTATGCTCGTGCACGATTATCCATATATGGTAATGAAACACCCCCATGGGATGTGAAATAATGGACTAAGCCGAGCGAACTCTGAGAAACTTCACGGAGAGCGAGATTGATCACAGAGGTCTAACCAACTAATTCAACGTATACAGCATTTCCCGTTGTGAACAATCTTATTTGGAAACATGACACACAGAATAATAGTATTTAGCGGTTTACTTTAAACAATATTTAATCGTATGATTATAGATATTTTTAGAGAATAAATAAATCCAATGAAGTTGTCAAGTTCACACTTCACAGACAACTCTGCTGAGGAGGAGGGAGCGTGTAGACTATCTTCGGTGTGCCGGGAGCCAAGGATGTTGTCTGACCCAGTCCTGCTACAGAACCAGCACATTGACAGAAATAAATGACAAGCTGACCCGACATTAAGCACTGCAATGACTGAAATTAAATCAATTTCAGCCGGCCAACTCTGCGCTCTACAATGCCTATTGTGCGCTCGTGAGCCCTTTGTTTCTCGTCAGAGTCATTATGGCTTCAGTGGATAACCCTGATCTGCATTTAAGTCATGTTTTAATTATAGATTCCCCAGTAATAACATTACAATTGAATTAAATACAATTAGGCCTGAATGAGTCGTGTTCCGCCCAGCCACCGGCATTATCAGCCAAATTTCCTCCACGCTCCAATGTGGGTCTCAAATTGCGGTACAAATCAAGGAGAATGTGTCTCTGGTAGCAAACTCTACTTAATATTATTATGTTCTCTCTCTGCAAATAGACATGCCCTATATCTCTGAAAACATCTGAGCACACACCGCGAGAAGTATTCCTATAATAACGCTATGAACCAGGCTGAATTCATTCGGAAATACCTATTCCAAATGCAATTTAGGGTTTGACAATAATTACACTAATGTCGCTATTTTACAATGCACTATAGTGAATTACGGGTCATACAGAACACCTCATTGTTGAAACTAATGCATGAAACTGATGAAAGCATAATGCCGTCCGTCTGCAGTCTTCATATTCTACCGCTGGGCGCCAGGTACGCATGGCCTGAGCTGTGCGTAAATATATGCACAAAGTCAAGCACACGTTCAAATTGATAAGTCCCACACATTGCTTAGAAATTATCGTACGCACGGGTTACGCACATATCTGTGCATACGCACCATTGATAAATGAGGGCCCAGGACCCAGTCAAGCTTATTTGTGTTTAGAACTATGATTTGAAATTGGTTATGTCGGTAGCTTCTTTGATATATATATATTGTAATTGTGTTTTAATGCACAATTAAGGGGTCGTTATGTAGAAGCAGAACCGACTTGGTGGATTTGTATTGTTAGAATATTAGAATTCATATTGTTTAGACTAGGTGTCGTATTTATGTTTGAACTCTAGGGCAGTGGTTCGCAAACTGTGGTACGCGTACCACTAGTGGTACTTGGTGGTACTGCTGGTGGTACTTGAAAAAAAAATATATATATTATACTTTTTTCTTTTTTTTTGTAGTCAGGCCACTGAACTTAGAAGCAGGCCAGGCCAGTGTTTCTAGTTGTGGTGGCGCGATAGTTAGATAACCTAAGTGGGGAACAACCAGGAGATCAATGTGACAGAGAGTAATGCAGTCTAAACAGTCATAAATATTTTATTCAACTTCAGCCCTGATCATAAGCATTTTTATTTTTAGAGTTTTTTGTAATGTCAGATAAACAATTAAATACTCCCACTTTTCTGAAAAGAGTTGTTGTTAAATCTGACATTACAAAAAATCCATCAAAATCTATGTTGTTGCTAATCATTGACACATGCCTAGCCTCCAATAATCCCCCCCAGAAAAATGTACTTTGCATTTGATATATTGAGAATATTTGACTATGTTTTTCCTCATCTCTGACTAAGGTATCCCATATATGAAATGGATTATTGTATACAAATATTTTACTGCAAAACTTGTTAAATTGATAGATATTGTTATACACCCCCAAAGGAAAAAATAACCAAAATATAGCCTGGCCGTATGGGAGTTGAGACATAAACTCATGTAGATTAATAATACAATAATAATAATACAATTTCAAATTTGACATGCTAGCAGTCAGACAGTTGCTTAACCTAATACAAAAACCTGGATGTGAATATATTTATGCATGTAGGAAATATATACCTATGTACACATACTTAAAATATGGGGAAATGTAAAAAATGAATATCTATGCAGAATGTTCTCATTTACTTTGTAGTAGCTCTGTCATTGATTGTCATATAAACACATATGAGGGCTTTTTCGGAAAGGTGTGGTTGTGCTGAATCCAGCAATACCACATGTGTAAATGCATGGTCAGGGAGTTACATCAGTAAATGTATGAGGAGTCCTAAATGAAAGAAAATTAAACATTGACATAATGAAGTCCAAAGCCCATTATCAGTGGTGAGAAGCATGTTGACAAATTCAATGTTACTGCAAAGTAAAGTCACTTGAGGTAATGTTCTGGTCTATAATGTTAATATATTTATGATACATTTAATAAATTATACATTTCACATGATACATTTTATACTTCATATGGAAACAGGTTGAAATAGAAATAGAACACCTTTATTTCAATCTACTGCGTTCTGAGCCCCTGCTGTATTCACTGTACACACATGACTGTGTGGCCAGGTTCAGCTCCAACTCCATAGTGAAGTTTTTCGGACGACACGGTGGTGGTGGGGCTGATCTCTAACAATGACGAGTAGGAGGTTGATCAACTGGCACGCTGGGACAATAGCCTACTCCTGAACATTGGTGTCGCTAGACGTGGCTGGAGTCGGTCTGAAACGAGCCTTCTGCTACATTGAACAGATGAGCAAAGCCTGAAAAACATATAGTGCGTAGTCCATTTGTTAAAGGGCCAGTTCACCCAAAATGAAACAAGGAAAACACATTTGTTAATACGTGGAGTTATTTATTAAACTATCCATGATAGTTGGTGTGATTTGCCTAGATTTGGAGATATCTGCTGAGAAATGCCGTCACCAATACAATGGAGTTGAATGGCACTCAGTTTGTGGCTCAAAGCTAAAAACATTTTTGAAAAAGAAACATTGAAAAACTTTTTTTGTGAAGTTTAATTTAGGAACAATTTTCTACCAAAGTACACCCACCAGATTATGGGCAGTGTACTTAAAGTATTTCTACTTTTTACTTAAGTAAAATACTGTACTTCTTCCACCAGTGATTAATAAAATCAGCAATAAACCTTCGAAAATAAGTCACATACACTAAAATCTGAGGTTTCACACGTAATCATTGGATTAAGACTAAACCAACCTAATGGCTACACAACATTTCAAATGATAACACTCATGATGAAAGAGTCAAGAAAAGCATATAATCAAAGATAATTAATTGATTATATCAACTGTTCTATTGACAAGATGCTATTGCTGAGACATCGGGTAGATATCATTATGTAGATATTAATGAACAAGGATCCAGAATTATACAGTATGTGTCCAAAATGACACAGGGGTTTTCAATAATAATAATAATAATCTTTATTGATATAGCACCTTTCATACATAGAATGCAGCTCAAAGTGCTTAACAGAGCAAAAAACAAACATTTGACAAAGCAAAAAAAGAAAAGAAAAGCAGTTTAAAAAAAAAAAGAGCAAAACATGATTAAGAAAATATCTAAAAAGCATAAATGACAACAGAGATTTTAAAATCAGCTAAAAGCAAGAGTATAGAAATAGGTCTTGAGCTGTGCTTTAAAGCTATCCACAGAGGCTGCCTGTTTTAGATGTAGTGGGATATTATTCCAAGCCGTTGGCCCATAGAAACAAAAAGCTGCTTCGCCATATTTCTTATGTCATTGTAGGCATCTCAAGCAGGTCCGCACTAGAGGAACTGAGGGGGCGGTTTGGAACATATCTATGTAGGCAGTCACAGAGGTAGGAAGGTGCCAGACCATTAAGAGCTTTAAAAACAAGCAAGAGCATTTTTAAATCGGGAGCAAATGCAGTGAAGCTAAAACTGGAGTAATGTGTTCGCTCATCTTAGTTCTAGTTAAAACTCTCAACTCAATGATCCTTCGTGCATGACAGATCAATAAGAAGGTGATCAATAACAAGGTGGTAGATATGAAACACAGTTACCCATTTAGATTCCATACAGCATATCTGCTTCCTCCTTCTGCAGCTTTAAAAGCAGAATACATACAATATCAGCAGAAAACGACAGAAGTTATACATGAGTTCTGATGCTGTGAACAGTTTGTTTACATAATGTACTAGATGGTGGACCTCTCCGCCTAAACGCAGCATTTGGAGAATGTAAAGAGCAAACATCTCCATTCTCCTTCCTCTGATTTAGAGGATGAAAGCAAAACTCCTTTGCCTTATTCTACCATTTTTTGCATTGCTTAAAAAAGATTGCATTGTGAGGGTAGTACAGGACATGTATGAGGGCAGTGTGACTGTGGTGAGGTGTGCAGTAGGAGTGACTGAGGGGTTCAAGGTCGGGGTAGGAGCAGGTGGAAGAGAACCTGGAGAAGTGGAGGCATGCACTGGAGAGAAGAGGGATGAAAGTGAGCAGAAGCAAGACAGAGTACATGTGTGTGCATGGGAAGGAAGACAGAGGGGTGGTGATGATGCAAGGAGCAGAGGTACCAAAAGTGGACGAGTTTAGATACTTGGGGTCAACAGTCCAAAGTAATGGGGACTGTGGTAGGGAGGGAGTGCAGGCCACGTGGTGCGGGTGGAGAAGGATGATAGGGGTGATCTGCGATAGAAGGGTAAATGGCTGCTTTTTTATATAGCGCTTTTATCCAAAGTGCTTTACAATTTGTTACAAAATAAATGTTTTCCCATTCACTCACACATTCACACACACAACGACGGCGGAGGCAACCATGCAAGGTGCCAACCTGCTCATCGGGAGCAATTAGGGGTTAAGTGTCTTGCTCAAGGACACATCCGACACGCTGCCCGGGAGGAGCGGGAATCGAACCGGGAACCTCCAGATTGCCAGACGACTGCTCTACCTCCCGAGCCACTGTCGCCCCAGCAAGAGTTAAGGGAAAGGTCTACAGCAGGGTAGTGAGACCAGCTATGCTGTATGGTCTAGAAACGGTGGCACTGACCAACAAGCAGGTGGCGGAGCTGGAGGTGGCAGAGATGAAGATGCTAAGGTTATCTCTGGGAGAAACAAGGTTGGACAAAATCAAAAATGTCTACATCAGAGGAACGGCCAATGTTGAGCAGTTCGGTCAGAAAGTGAGAGAGGCAAGACTGAGATGGTTTGGACATGTGAGGAGAAGGGAAGTGGGGTACATCGGGAGGAGGATGCTGGAGATGGAGCTGCCAGGAGAGAGGAGGAGGGGAAGGCCCAAGAGGAGGTGTATGGACACAGTGAAGGAGGACATGCGGGCAGCGGGCGTGACGGAGGACGACGCAGAGGACGGGGACAGATGGAAACGGATGATCCGCTGTGGCGACCCCTGATGGGAAAAGCCAAAAGAAAAAGAAGAAGAAGAAGAATAGACAAAAGCAACTTCCAGATTATCTTGTTTTGATGCTCCAGATACTAGGAAAAAGGCTCTGGCTCTGGTGATAACTACCTCGTAATCATTCTGTGCCCCACAGTGGCATGGAGCGACATAAACCACAACACATGAGAGTTCCTATTGAGTATACTGCTTAGTAGAACATAGGTTTTTCCTGTGTTTTCTCAGACTTCCTTTGTGACTGAACCCTTTCCCACAAACTGAACAATTATATGGTTCTCTCCAGTATGCGTTCCCATGTGTCTCTTCATTTTTCCTTGACTACTGAACCCTTTCCCACAAACTGAACAACAAAATGGTTTGTCCACAGTATGCGTTCTCATGTGTGCCTTCAAATGTTCCTTCCTACAGAACCCATTCCCACAAACTGAACAACTAAATGGTTTGTCCACAGTATGCGTTCTCATGTGTGCCTTCAGATTTCCCTTCTGACTAAACCCTTTCCCACAAACTGAACAACTAAATGGTTTTTCTCCAGTATGCGTTCTCATGTGTGCCTTCAGATTTCCCTTCTGACTAAACCCTTTCCCACAAACTGAACAACAAAGTGCCTTCTCTCCAGT
Organism: Notolepis coatsorum; assembly: GCF_963971535.1. Classification (NCBI taxonomy): domain Eukaryota; kingdom Metazoa; phylum Chordata; class Actinopteri; order Aulopiformes; family Paralepididae; genus Notolepis; species Notolepis coatsorum. The sequence continues at coordinate 169,427,511 of NC_140171.1, read as the reverse complement.
ATGAGTTCTCATGTGTCTCTTCAGATCTCCCTTCAAACAGAACCCTTTCCCACAAACTGAACAACGGAATGGTTTCTCTCCTGTATGAGTTCTCATGTGTGTCTTCAAATCTTTCGTCCTACAGAACTCATTCCCACAAACTGAACAACTAAATGGTTTCTCTCTTGTATGAGTTATCATGTGTGCCGTCAGACTTCCCTTCACACTGAACCCTTTCCCACAAACTGAACAACTAAATGGTTTCTCTCCTGTATGAGTTCTCATGTGTGTCTTCAGATCCCCCTTCATACTGAACACTTTCCCACAAACTGAACAACTAAATGGTTTCTCTCCTGTATGAGTTCTCATGTGTATCTTCAGATCTCCCTTCTCATTGAACCCTTTCCCACAAACTGAACAACTAAATGGTTTGTCCACAGTATGGGTTATTGTGTGTCTCTTCAGATTTCTTGTACAACTGAACCCCTTCCCACAAATTGAACAAATTAATGGTTTCTCTCCTGTATGAGTTCTCATATGTGTCTTTAGATCTCGCTTCATACCGAACCCTTTCCCACAAACTGAACAACTAAATGGTTTCTCTCCAGTATGATTATTTTTGCTTCTCTTCAGATCTAACTTCTTGCTGAACCCAGGTCTGCTGTTAGATACACTTTTTATTTTCTGTATCTTCTTTGGTTTCAGAGTCAATAAACCTGACTGAGGTCCTTCACTCTCCTTCCAATCATCACTGTCATCAGTCTCAGTTCCAGAACAGTCTAAAGTGAGAAGCTGATTATTTATAGTTGGTTCCAATCCACCAGGTAAATTTAAGTTACTGGCTGGTTCTGATACTCCACAGCCCTCTCTATCAGGTTCTGTTTGCATACGTTTAGTTGAGGTGCTGGGTAAAGAGTGAGCTTCTCTGTTTTTCTCCCTCTGGGTTTGAAGAGGCTGGAAGGGCTGAGTGTTATCTTGACCATCTTCACATTTAACTGGGTGTTCTGTGATCTCAGAGTGATCAGCTTCTTCCAACCCTTGGTGTAGTTCACTTTTAATCTGTAGGAGCTCTGGGTCCTGGGTTTGGCTGAGCTGTAAGGACAGAGTATTTCCATCATCATTTTCATATTTCACAGGGTGTAAGGTCATCTTGGAGCCACCAGCCTCCTCCTCCTGTTCCTCTTTAATCTGTAGGGACTCTGGGTCCTGGGTTTGGTTAAACCATGAGGACTGAGGTTTATCTTCATCATGTTCACTCTTTACAGAGACAAGAGTCAACTTTATGACATCAGCCTCCTCCAGACCTTGAAGCTGCTCTCCCTCCTGACTGGTCCAGAGTTCCTCCTGTTCCTCTTTAATCTGTAGGAGCTCTGGCTCCTCCTGGCCGACACTGTGGCTCCTCTCCTGCTGCTCAGGGGGAACCCTCTCTTCACAGATAAACTGCTGTGAAGCAAGGGAGTCTAGAAAGAAGGGCATAAAATAATGTAATTAAAATAAATAATTCAAAACCATTGCTTTTGAAAATAACAAAGGAACAGGTCACTATTTCACAATACACTTTTACCAGTTATGTAACACGTTGAACCAATATATAGGGATGCACAGATGGGGATGCCCATTATCACCATCTGTTATGTACTAGAGGCCTGATCACTTTGTGTCACGGGGCATGTAGGTGAGGGCTGCCACTTAGTTAATTAGTGCTGATTGGTTACCTGCTGGGAGGTTTAAAACCAGCCAGGCACACACACATGCAGGGTCTGTGTTTAGAAGAGTGTGGGTTACCAGATAGATTGTCACGTTCTTCCAGTCCTTATCCTTTTAGCTTACACTAGTAATTCCTTAATATAGTAGCACTTGAGTTAATACACAGGTTTTGGTGTCGGTTTTGCACATAGGTTGCGGGCCTTGAGCCAGGGTCGTAACAATTGGGCGCTCATCCGGGATCTTTTACCCCTAGAACTTTGTTTGGTGTTTTTTTTTTTTGTTGCACGGGGTGTCATCATATTATGGTTTGGGTGGTGTTCGTTACATTTGGTGTAACGTGGGGGCTGAGCCATTTCATCAAACAGGTGAGTATGCCGTATTTGTTTGTAATTTGATGTGACTACTTATGCTGTTAAAATATATAGTTTAGTAGGCACCACATGTAGATAGGGACATTATTTTCTGGTTGTGGGTTAGCGTCCGGTGCACCACGTACTCCTGGGGCGGTCAATGAAATGATTGTATATGATCTTTGACTGGTAGCAGGTGTGGTTGAAGAAAGTTAGGTCTACAGGGCATTAGTTTAAGGGTAGGTAGGTTAGGGCGGCCAGGAAACACAGGTAGTGTGGTAGGGCTTGAATTAGTGTTTCTTAGGGTAGACATGTGGTAGGCCGGGTTTTTTTTTTTTTCCTGCAGTTTAGACGTAGAAGCATATGTGGTCACATCAGGTTAGAAGGCGCACCTGTTTGGAATTGTTTGTTGGATTTATTTTGTTTTGTTTGTTTGAGTGTTTGTTGAGCATACCTGGTAGCACCTAACACCCTGAGTGTATGTCACGTCTATTTAGGGTGGGTGTGGTTTTTTTTTTTGGTTTTTTTTTACGTCCTTGAAATGTGCGCTCCGTAGCACACATTGCCACAGCGTCCCTTTATGGTTGTTATTAGTGGCTTTGGCATTCAGTATGGTTCTTCAGTGGTTCGTCGTGGTTCTTTAGTCGTTCTTCGGTGGTTCTTTGGTGTTTCTTTGGTGACTCTATGGTGAACGGGTGGTGGCGCTGGTGTAGGAAAGATGGCTTCCGTTAGGGATTTTGTTGATCTCCCTTCGCATGACTTGTTGGAGAGGTTTTCCAAAGAACAGCTTCTGGAGCTTGCTGTACACTACAAGGTGGAGCTTTCTCCCAGTGAGAAACGGTTGAAGCCATCTGCCTTGAGTGCTTTAAGGGTGTTGCTCATTGGAGGGCAGGTGCTTGAGGAGAGGGTGGAGCAGCCTCCTTCGTCTGACGCGTCTCCGCTTTTATCTGGTGCAGAGGGTGAATGGAGGGTTAGAGAGTTGGAGTTTAAGGAGAGGCAGCTACACCAAGAGCGTGAGGAGAGGAGAGAGGAGCGTGAGCTTAAGGAGAGGAGAGAGGAGCGTGAGCATGAGCGTGAGCTTAAGGAGAGAGAGAGGAGAGAGGAGCGTGAGCTTAAAGAGAGGAAAGAGGAGCGGGAGCTTAAGGAGAGACAAATGTTGCTGGAGCACGAGCGTGCGCAGAAGGAGCTTGAGTATAAGCATGCTGCCTTACAGGCGGGTGTTCTGCATCCAGAGTCACGTTCCGGTTTTGATGTAGGCAGGAATATTAGGATGGTGCCTCCGTTTTTTGAGAAAGACGTGGAAAGATATTTCCCCCTTTTTGAACGGGTGGCAACCACATTGAAGTGGCCTGATACCGCCTGGACACTGCTGCTGCAATGTGTTTTGGTTGGTAGGGCACAAGAAGCCTACACTGCTCTGTCCCTTGAACAAAGCGCTGATTATGAACTTGTTAAAGCTTCCATATTGAGGGCTTATGAGTTGGTCCCCGAGGCCTATCGTCAGCGTTTTAGAGGTTATCGTAGGCAGGAGGGGCAGTCTTATGTTGAATTTGGAAAAGAGAAGGAGAACCTGTTTGACCGGTGGTGCACCTCGCAGAAAGCAGAGTCAAGGGAGCAGCTCAGACAGTTGGTTCTCCTAGAGGAATTTAAAAGGTGTGTTCCTGATAACGTGTCCACACATCTAAATGAGCATAAGGTATCGAAGATAGCCGACACTGCTGTCTTGGCTGATGAGTTTGTGTTAACACACAAATCTGTCTTTGTAGAGGAGGGCCGTGTGGAGTCCAGGGGTAGTAGGCGTCCTTCTCAGGGGAGCCGGTTCCCGGCACTCGTGTCTGCTGGTCGGTTTACTTCGACTCCTAGGCAAGGTGGCTCTGCTAGTGCATTCCCAGAGGGGGTTATCTGTTTTTACTGTAAGGAGCCTGGTCATATCGTTGCTGGATGCCCTGTGCTTAAGCAGAAAAATGTAAAAACGGTGGCTCTGGTAGAAATCATGGACAGGACACCTATGCCGACATTAGAGGGTGGGGTGCGAAGTATCAAAGGTGCAGACAGGGAGCTAGAGGGCTCCTCAACATTTATGATGGATGGATTTGTTTCACTGGTTGGTGCATTAGGATCAAGGCAGGCTATTACAATATGGAGAGATACAGGAGCTTTCCAGTCTCTCATTCTGGATGGGATTTTGCCATTTTCGGAAGATTCTTCATTGCATTCCGGTGCCATTGTTCAGGGCTTTGGAGGAGGCTTTGTGAATACTCCTTTGCATGAGGTCTCGCTAAACTCTCCCTTAGTATCAGGCAATGTTGTCGTAGGAGTGTGTTCTCACATTCCCATAAAGGGGGTGTCCTTCATTCTAGGGAACGATTTGGCCGGTGGCAAAGTGCTGGCTACTCCAGTTGTAGTTCCCGTCCCTGTAGTTTCTGAGGTTCCTGATGAGCTCGCACAGAAGCATCCAGGAGTGTTTCCTGTGTGTGCGGTAACACGCGCAATGTCAAAGGTCAAATGTGACACCCATGAGGTTGTTAACTTAGATGGTGATATGACACTTAGTGACACGTTCTTTGTTGAGTTGAAAAGTGGCCCTGATGAGGGTTTTGGTAAGGTGATACCGTCTCATGAGCAGTTGGTACTAGAGCAAAACAAGGATGTCTCCTTGTCGTCCCTCTTTGAAGAGGCGGTTTTAGAGGATGCAATGGTAGATACGTCTCAAGGATACTTTGTTAGCAATGACGTGCTCATGAGAAAGTGGACACCACCTAACCTGTCCAGTCTGGATGACTGGGGCAGTGTGTTTCAGATTGTTGTTCCAGCCGTGTATCGTCCTGATATACTGCATCTAGCACATGATCATGATCTTGCTGGTCACATGGGGGTCAGGAAGACTTATGACCGTGTGCTGAGACATTTTTGTTGGCCTGGTTTGAAGTCAGATGTGGCACAATATTGTCGCTCGTGCCATGTGTGTCAGGTGGTTGGTAAACCAAACCAGAAGATCCCTCAGGCTCCTCTGCAGCCTATCCCTGCCGTTGGGGAACCTTTTGAGCGGATCCTCATTGACTGTGTTGGTCCCCTCCCTCGAACTAAGACAGGGAACCAGTACCTTTTGACTATTATGTGTGCAGCGACCCGTTTTCCTGAAGCCATTCCTTTACGCAAGATCACAGCCCCAGCTATATCCAAAGCTCTGGTTAGGTTTTTTTCGACGTTTGGTCTACCAAAGGTCATTCAATCAGATCAAGGGTCTAACTTCATGTCCCGTCTCTTTGCTCAGGTCCTCCAGCAGTTGTCTATCCAGCATTGCCCTTCCTCTGCCTATCATCCAGAGTCCCAGGGGGCGCTGGAGAGATTTCACCAGACTATCAAAACAATGCTGCGGGCATATTGTACGGAGTTCGACAAAGACTGGGATGATGGAATTCCTTTGCTTCTGTTTGCTGCTAGGGAGGTAACCCAGGAGTCTCTTGGATTCAGCCCGGCTGAGCTGGTGTTCGGCCACACAGTGAGGGGTCCTTTGAAACTGCTGAAGGAAAAGTGGTTGGCTGACCAGACTCCTTCCTCTACTAATTTGTTGGACTATGTGTGTGACTTCAGGCTTAAGCTTAGTAGAGCATGTGAACTAGCGAAAGAGAACCTAAAGGTAGCCCAAGGAAAAATGAAGGTGTGGTATGATAGGCGGGCCCGACATAGGGTGTTCTCACCGGGAGACAAGGTGTTGGTTCTCTCGCCTATTCTTGGGTCTGCATTACAGGCTAAATACAGTGGGCCATACTCCATTGAGCGCAAAGTTGGTGAGGTCGACTACTTGATTAAAACTCCCGACCGCAGGCGCAAGAGTAGATTATGTCACGTCAATATGTTGAAGGCGTACAATGATAGGGCTCAGATGGGCCAGTCAGGGGTCAAGCCTGTGGCTATTCTGACAGTTTCTGCATCTCCTATTGTGGCCGACTGTTCTGTGTCGAAGGAGATTTCTCAGGGCAGGTTGCCAAACACCCAGATACTAGGTGACTTGGACTCACACCTGTCGTACTTGCCACTTCCTGAGCGTGCGGATGTGGTGCGCCTACTTAGACAGCATACACGTTTGTTTTCTGATGTCCCTAGTCGTACTAATGTACTCGAGCACGACATTGATGTTGGTAGTGCAGGGCCAATTAAGCAACATGCCTACAGGGTGAATCCGGAAAAACGACGGATCTTGAGTAAGGAAGTAGACTATATGGTGAGACATGGCATTGCGGAGCCCAGCTCTAGTGCGTGGAGCTCCCCCTGCCTGCTTGTTGATAAGCCAGACTGCACTCATCGGTTCTGTACTGACTTCCGTAAAGTTAATGCAGTAACCAAGCCGGACTCGTACCCTCTTCCTCGGATGGACGACTGTATCGATCGGGTGGGTTCAGCAGCCTTTGTAAGTAAATTGGATTTGCTGAAGGGATACTGGCAGGTTCCGCTTACTCCGCGAGCACGTGAGATATCCGCTTTTGTCACACCAGAGAGTTTCTGCCAGTATACAGTGATGGCCTTTGGCATGCGAAATGCCCCAGCGACGTTTCAGCGGCTAGTGAACAAGGTCCTGGCCGGAGTAGCGTTCTGTGAGGCATATCTGGATGACCTGGTTATCCACAGTTCCTCTTGGTCACAACATGTGGAGCATCTGGCGGAAGTGTTCAAGCGGTTGGGTGATGCTAACTTGACAGTTAACCTTGCGAAATGTGAATTTGGACAGGCCACGGTTACCTACCTGGGTAAGGTGGTTGGACGTGGGCATGTGTGCCCCATTACAGCTAAGGTGGAGGCTATAGTGGGCTTCCCTGCTCCCATCACCAGGCGGGAGTTAAAGCGCTTCCTAGGTATGGCAGGGTACTATAGGAGTTTCTGTAGGAACTTTGCTTCTGTTGTTGCCCCTTTGACCAATCTGCTCAGTCCTAAGGTACCTTTCGTGTGGACTGAGACTTGTCAACAGTCTTTTGAGAGCATCAAGGGTATTCTGATTAGCGCTCCCGTTCTGTCAGCTCCCGATTTTCAACTGCCATTCAAGTTGGCAGTGGATGCTAGTGACCTCTGTGCTGGAGCCGTCCTCCTGCAAGAGGATGCATTAGAGGTGGAGCACCCAGTGTGCTACTTTTCTAAAAAGTTTGACAGGCATCAACTGCACTACTCTACTATAGAGAAGGAGGCGCTCGCTTTGGTTCTTGCCTTGAACCATTTTGATGTTTACGTTGGATCCTCCAGTTTACCCCTTGTTGTGTATACAGACCATAACCCTTTGGTTTTTCTTCGCAGCATGGTGAACTCGAACCATCGTTTGATGCGATGGAGTTTGTTCCTCCAGGCGTATAACTTGGATATTCGCCACATTCGTGGGAGGGACAACGTGCTAGCAGACGCCCTCTCACGATCATAGTACCGGTGTTTGTGGTACCCGTTATCACTGTTGTGGTAGTGGCCCTGACAACTAAGGGGTCACAGTTGTTTTTTTTGTTTTGTCTATGAGTTGTTGTGTAGTGGTTGCCTCTTGGGCAACCAGTTTGGTGGGGGAGGTGTTATGTACTAGAGGCCTGATCACTTTGTGTCACGGGGCATGTAGGTGAGGGCTGCCACTTAGTTAATTAGTGCTGATTGGTTACCTGCTGGGAGGTTTAAAACCAGCCAGGCACACACACATGCAGGGTCTGTGTTTAGAAGAGTGTGGGTTACCAGATAGATTGTCACGTTCTTCCAGTCCTTATCCTTTTAGCTTACACTAGTAATTCCTTAATATAGTAGCACTTGAGTTAATACACAGGTTTTGGTGTCGGTTTTGCACATAGGTTGCGGGCCTTGAGCCAGGGTCGTAACACCATCACTATTTGATGGATCGGTATCATCAATAACTAGAGTTGTTCCGATACCGATACTGGTATCGGAAAAGCCGCCGATACTGGCTAAAATGCTGGTATCGGTATCGGCGAGTACCCTCTAATGCTGCGCTCCGATACCATATGACGTAATTTATCAACAACACTGTGGTCTGTTGAGTAAGCATTATAAAACAAACGTGTGCTTAATCGATTAAAGTGTCAATGCCATTTGTCATTTTAACAGCAGATACTTTCTTAAATGTCATCGTCCCGACAGAGCGGTGTTGACGGCGAGCTCATGGGTTCGCTTGGTGGCTGGTGTTATTAGCATTGAACGGCTAACCGAAAGCTAGCTTTAACATTACCTTGGCTAAAGTTGGGGCTATTCATATAATCCAGCAATAATGGCTGCAGACCTGCAAGCAAAGTACAGCAAGTTGGCAAAGGAGTATTCCAAGTTAAATCACAATGTCACCAGTAACGTTACAGTCTTCTATGGTCTTCCCATATACCGGTAGCTCATGCTAGCTAACGGTAACGTTGTCATTGCACAATTGCACGTCGCGTACACAATTAATGACATGTTGCGGACAGCCATATCGGCGACAATGTTTAGCTTTTAGTGCCAAATGATAAGAGTCTGAGGCGGAGTCTCAAAAGAGAATGTTGAATATTTATTGTGCAAAAATCAAAACAGATCCGACTGCTACTGAACGGAGCCTTGTAGACAGACTGAGTAGGGTATATCTGCAGAGCCAGTGGGTAGCGAGTGCAGCAACGTATAATGTCCGTGTGGATCATTGGAGTAGGGTATATCTGCAGTGCTGAAGCCCCATACTCATTGATTAATGATACTAATACAAATCTATACAATCACCTGTTGTTGAATAAATACCATTACTTTCTAGTTATGACTAAAAAACAGTATATATAAAACAGTATTTGTTAAAAAAAAAAAAAATTATATTTATAAAAAATTTATATAATATCGTTTTTTTTTTTTTTTATGTATGCACTGGTATCGGATAAGTATCGGTATCGGCCGATACCCAAAGCTTAGGTATCGGAATCGGATCGGAAAGGAAAAAATGGTATCGGAACATCTCTATCAATAACATCAGAGCAGTGCATGGTTGAGAAGGGAAATGTTCCCAGCTTTCCCCCCTAGAATGGATCTGATTCCGCTTGAGGAGATATTGGCCAAAGAATCTGTATTACATAAGGCTGTATATAGAAGACGCATCTCAACTCTCTACCAGATCAGAGAGGATGAAGAGCTCTTGGACAATCTGGTCAGCTCAATTCATCAGCCTGCACCATCCATCATCGCCACCTCCCATGACTCTACTGGTGAGGATAAAGATAATCTACCATGGGCTGGCAGCACTGGACTCCGCAGATAGAGGGCTGGTCTGCTGTAAGAAGGTAGAGGGGTTCCTGCCCAGCGTTTCCGTTAGCCGGTAATTACCGGTATTTGAACGGCAAAATCTGTTGAAGTCCGACATATTTAATCTCTCCGGTCATAATGTCCGGTGAAAATAATTCCCTCTAAACACAATTAGATTATTTGAATTGTATTAAAATAGGCTAAAATTAAATAGCCTATGCGATGAACGAAACAATCATTACATTTGTCGTTGCTTCACCAAGCAGCCGGTCTAATAACATCCTGTTGTAATGTCAGCGCAAGCTGGCTGCTGATATATTTACGTGAAGCATGGCTTGGCAGGGTGCAGTACTCCAATTCAGCCATTGGCAATTCAGCTGTTGGGTGGGGGCGCTGCTGAGCGGTTTCCAGACCGGACCTAAAAACACCACTCTGCCTGCTCCATGCTTCACGTAAATATATCAGCAGCCAGCTTGCGCTGACATTACAACAGGATGTCATTATTAGACCGGCTGCTTGGTGAAGCAATGACAAATGTAATGATTGTTTCGTTCATCGCATAGGCTATTTAATTTTAGCCTATTTTAATACAATTCAAATAATCAAATTGTGCTTAGAGGGAATTATTTTCACCGGACATTATGAGCAGCACCAAGTCGTTGGGAGGTGGAGATATACATCACGGCGCAAACCCACGATAATGTTGCCGTCTCTCTCTGCCAAATTTCTCAGTTCTTCGCTTGATATAATTAATACAAATGTCCAATATAACGGAATTCGTTAGCTCATAAAAATGTGATTATAACAGACTGCTGTTTATTAAGGTTGGGCAGACTGCCCACCGACACCTCAAGTCGGCAGCAGCACGAAGTCTCGAGGGACTTATTTTATTTGGAATATATTAATGACTATATACGCAAAAGTAGCCTAGTTTTAAGTTAAAATATTATAAATGCCTTGATGATGTCATTCTTTATATAGGCCTATCAATTGTTTTTAAGCTCAATAAACTCTGACCGGAATTTATCCCATTTGTCCGGTAGATTTCAATCTACCGGACACTCAGACCTGCAAAAAAAAATTCTAACGGAAACCCTGTTCCTGCCGTGCCCCACCACCCTCGAAGAAGGTCCTACAGCTCTCCAACATGTTTAGCACCTTGGGGCTGGAGCCGGTTAGTGAACACCCCTCTTCCCAGATCTGTCTTGTCTGCTCCCCCTGCAGGTTCCCTGCCTACTGCTTCCTCAACTGCCCCACCTACTGCTTCTACGGCTGCCCCGCCAGCTACTCCTGTGACTCCTGATGCTTCTCAGGGAGAGGATTGATTGAACATTTTATTTAACAGATTGCAGAATGGGTACAGTACAGCTCAATACACACAATTGTTAAGGGGATGCAGACCAGAGAAAGACCTTCGTCTTGTTTACATCAGGGTCCCCCATTTTCAATTCATAATTACATTTATGACATACACAACATACAGATATACATACAGATGTAAACATCTAATCTAATCATCTAATCTAATCTAATCATGACATACAGTACTATTACATGTGTGACATACAAGATATGCAAATATACAGTACTGTTAAACAGAGATCCTAACAGTAAATATATACATACGAGGGGGAGGGAAATGTATATTAGGAGGGGGTGGGTGGGTGTTCGGACATTTACGGGGGCCAGTTTCGAATTGCAGCCTCCCGTAGGTGCTCTTTGAGAGCGGTTTTGAAGGTGGGTAGGGATTCACATTTAAAAAAAATTCTTTATCCACTTTTTCTCCTCCTGTTTTTCTCAGATTTTCTCCCATCCCAATTTAGTCGTTAGCAAATTCCCCCCTCCCCTTCCTGCTCACATGTGCCCCCCACTGGTCGGTCTAGGGAGTCCTGAAGTCTATCAGATGCTTCCTCCGTCACATAGGAGACAGCCAGCAACCTCTTTTCACCTGCCAGCGCGGACTGTCATTGGTGAAGTGTAACACGTGGGAGGTCACACTACCTTCACCACATCCCTTCTTTGCTGTGCAGGTGCCCTGACCGACCTGTAGGAGTCGCTGTTTACAACGACCAGAATACCACCCCACCAGCTTCCCTCCCGCTGACTCTGCCAATTGAGCCAGTACGACGGCCGGCCAAGCCAAAGAGAATGTGTGCCAACCGCTGCTTGTGGTAGGGTCCTCTATGGTCAGGTATGTCACTGTCCCTAATGCAGAGACCTGCCGCTACCCTGGTACAAAGGTAATGGACATAAACAATGTTATCCCTCCACTGCTCTGTGAATTCAACCTCATCCTCACCTCATCCTTTACTCTGTCATCTTTCTCTCCTATTAGAGACGCCGAGGCCTTGACACTGGTAACGTCGAACTGTCCCACTACATGGGCCAGCTGGAACCGTTACCCTCTCCTCCAGACCATAGCACCATCATCATCATCAAACCTTTATTTGAATAGGCAGGTTAATTAAGAACAAGTTCTTATTTTCAATAACGGCCTATTTGGGGGTAAAAAGCCCCCTAGGGGAAAGGGGATGGGGGATAAAATCAAATAACCAGATGCACCAGACATCCTCCCATTCCTAACTGCAACCATCAACTCCTCCCTCAACTCGGGGGTGGTCCCCACCTCCCTAAAACCAGCCAGAGTCACACCGCTCATAAAAAACAACAACCTTGAACCCCACCGTCATAGACAACTATCGTCCCGTCTCTCTTCTCTCCGTCCGCAAAAGTGAAGGGCCTCTCCTCTGTCAGCCAGTCAACCATCAGATACTCCTCCTCGCATCCCTCACAGGAATGGGATTGGCCGGCTCTGCGCTGGCATGGCTGACATCCTACCTCGAAGACCGCTCCTCCCAAGTATCATGGAGAGGGACCCTGTCAGCCCCCACCCCCTTTGGCCCTTGGACCCCTCCTCTTCTCCCTCTACACCAAATATCTGGGTAACATTATCACATCCCATGTCTTCTCGTATCATTGATATGCCAATGATACTCAACTCTTCCTCTCTTTTCCTCAACAACCAGAACCTGCAGATTCCTCCTGAGCAACTTCGGAGGGATCCGCCCCTTCCTGACAAAAGAAGCCACCCAACTCCTGGTCCAATCAACCTCTTGCCTCGACTACTGCTTGCTGATCTACCGACCACCACCACCAAGCCACTTCAACTCATTCAGAACGCAGCCGCCTGCCTGATCTCCAACCTACCAAAGTCAGCCCATGTAATAATAATAATGCAGGACCTCTTTAGAGAGGTCTTTATTCGGCATGCAACGACACAACAACATGCAATGGGCAGCACACACACAGAGGAATACACAGACACACACACACAATTGTCTTTCTCAGGGTCGCCGATGCGATTGAGCTCTGCTCTTAACTAGGCATGCCCCGATCACGTTTTTTGCCACCGATAACCGAACATCTATGAGCCATATCGGCCGATACACTGCTGATACCGATAGTTTTTGGTTTTATATATATATATTTTTTTTATATATAATATATATATATATTTTTTTATAAAATATATATATTACATAATTATACTTGTAGTTGTATTATCTGCGAGACATCGCCACCACGCAACAAGTCAAAATACTCGCTATCTGCAAACAGCTCGACTGTGTGTATACTCTGCTTTGGTCAAATCACATTCAGCATGCCCTCAGCGTCCCCAGTCAGAGCGATAGTTCAACTTGACTAACAGGGTGAAGCATTAGGCTATATCAGTTTCCTTTTTTTCCTCCCTCAATAATATTATGTTATTTAAAACGAATGATGTTCTAAGACATTGATATCAGGAGCTATCTATAGCTACTGCTAGCCAGCTAGATAACGTTAGACAATGCCTCATGTATTAAACTAAAGTGAATAGTTGACTCGGTCACTTTGTTTAAACAGTAAAGTTAGCTAGGTAGCTAACGTTAGCTCACGGAGGTCTCATGCACTCGACTATGCCGGAGCATGTTGACATGGGTCTGGGAGGGGGAGGGGCAAGGCGTGCAGCAGCTGCAGCTGTGTGCGAGAGAGAGAAGACAGTGAGAACTCCGCTGAGAATTGGATCATGATTTTCACACGTGTCATCAATCGGTTTTCACGATCGGCGAAAATAAAGCATTATCGGAATTCACCGATCTCATTTATACTGAATATCGGCCGATACCGATTGCTGGCCGATCGATCGGGGCATCGCTACTCTTAACCCATCCCGTCGTCGGGTGGGCGGAGCTGAGCGATCATGGAGTAGACGTGTTTCACATGAGCTCCCTTCTACCGTGCTGAATATACGTTTCTCCCCATTAGTCTTTATTTTATTTTTATTTGTTTTTTATCCGTTTGCTAGGTCGTCGTGTTTAGTATACTGTCGTCGACTTTTTTCGACTTTCTGCGATGTCGGGGGTGGAAACCAGAGCCATGAGCGCCCCAACCAGCAAACCACCACCGGGCCTGGCCGCATCGTCGCCCGGTGTCGGGGAGATAAGCGAAGCTGTGCTCTTGGTCATGACCAAGCTACACGCAGACTCTGAGACACGCTTCGCTGAAGCACAGAAGAAAGTGTTGGCGGATTTTTGTGTCAACCTCCATCGTGAGATATCAGAAGAAATACGGCTGGCGGTAGTCCCGCTGATAGACAAGATGGAGTCGATGCACGCTGTCTCCTCGGCTAATGCTAACGAACTAGCCATGCTAACGACGGAGGTATCATTACAGGGCGAGAAGATGGTGGGTCTCGAGTCCGCCCTGCTGGCTAGGCAGGCTGAAGTCAACAAACTACAGTCGGCAATGGAGGAGATGCAGTCCCGGGATAGACGCCACAACGTCAGGATTGTTGGAGTACCGGAGGCCAGCGGTGAAGGCCGTCTCTCTGAGACCATGCCCGATTTGCTGCAGAAAATACTAGGAACTGACGTCCTCCCTTCGCCTCCTGTCTGTGAGTCGGCCTACAGGGCGGGCAGGTTTTCTCCCGGCGTGAACAAAGAGCCGAGGCCCATCATAGTCAAGCTGAACAGGCTTCAGCAGAGAGAACTCATCACTATCCACTATCCTCAATAAACTCCAATATGTCCAAAACTCTGCTGCCCGCATGCTCACCTCCACCCGTCGCTCTGATCACATCACCCCTGTCCTCCACGACCTCCACTGGCTTCCAATCAAATACAGGATACATTTTAAAATACTACTCATCACATTCAAAGCCCTCAACAACCTTGCCCCTCCCTACCTGTCCGACCTCCTCCACCGTCACACGCCCACCCGTCGCCTTAGGTCTGCAGATGCCAACCTCCTAACACCTCCCACGACCAGGCTCCGGACCTGGGGCGACAGGGCCTTCCTGCTGCTGCCCCCTCCCTCTGGAATGCCCTCCCCAGCCATATCCGTGATGCAAACACCCTGACATCTTTTAAATCAGCCCTCAAAACTCACCTTTTCAATCTTGCTTTTGACCTCTAATTCTGTCGGTGTTATTTTATTTTATTTTTGTCATGTATTATTTTTGTTCTGTTTTTTGTTTTGCCATAGTTTGTCTCTCCTGCCCATGTAAAGCGTCTTTGAGCACCTGGAAAAGCGCTATATAAAATAGATGTATTATTATTATTATTATTATTATTATCATGCGGTCGGCTCGTACCAGAAGGGGTAATCTGAGGCTTGGCGATCACAAAGTGGCCATTTTCTAAGACTTTACGCCGGAGGTTCAAGCACAGAGAGGCGAATACAAGGTGGTCCTGTCTAGGCTATGGAAACTAGGCCTGAGGCCCACGCTATTCGCTCCCGCGAAATTATCTGTGTTGGAGAAGGTCGATGGTCTGCGTTCATTTTGGTCGTTGGCTAAAGCGAAGGAATATCTCGCGGGGATACCCGAGACTGTTGCTTGATATCTATGTCGGGTGAGTGACTTGGCGGTGTGGGCCTATATACATTGATAGGGCCGACTATTCACAAATACTTGCTGTCATGCCCAGACACTAACTGTCCACTGCCCATCCAACTAGCGGGACTTCCCAATGACTTCCGTTACTTGCTAATGCTGACCTCATGATCGTACTTGTGTATCGCCTCTTTGGAAGCTAGCGAGCTAGCTGAACAATGTACATAACAAACTCTAACGTGCTATCCGGATTCATCACTAGCTCATGCGCTAGCCTCGGGCTAGCTAGCGGGCTGCGTCTATCGCCTGCGTGAAGTCGTTCGAGACCCGTTAATAGTGACGCACTTTGGTTGTTGTTGCTGTATAAGTGTGATCGGCTCGCACAATCCAACGGTGGTCGGGTCCTTAACTAAATTCTTGTATGCTGTTATTTTTATATCCATGCTGTTTTGAGCTTTGGGCTCCGGTAGGAGAGGATCGGTTGAATATGTATATTAACAAGATATGATAACAGGTTTTGTCAGATATTGCCTATTATCATCCCCGGGTTAATGGATGTGTTTGATTGTGCCTGATCAGAGGGACTGTTACAGATGTGCACTTTGACCATAACCCCTTTTTCCCCTTCTTATTATTGTCGTTGTTAAATGGCATTTGTTTGCACAATTTACCTGGAACCCGATCCTACCTTAGACTACCCGCTGGTATACTCTAATTTAATTTTGTTTTGGATTTTTCCTTTGTCCATTGGTGCTATAACATTGCGTCGTTGATGCGCAGACTCCGAAATAGATGGTTGCAGGGTTGATGTTGAGTTGTTATATAATAATGACTATATTTAAAAAAAAATTAATTTCTTTTTTCCATTAAAAGTTATCTCATGTTAAGTCCTAGGCTCACGGTGGTTTTCGACCGATATCTTTATTGAAACAATAGATGATAACGGGTTGTGTCAGATATTGCCTATTACCATCCCCGGATTAATTAATGTGTTTAATGCTTTTCTTACATAGGTTATGTCATTTCAGCCGTTGTGCCTGATCAGAGGGACTGCTACAGGGGTGCACTTGGACCATACCCCCTTTTTTCCCTTTCTTATTATTGTCATTGTTTAATTGACATTGTTCACACAATTTTGCACAATTAACCTGTGACCCGATCCTGCCTTAGACTATCGGCTGGGATGCTTTAATTTAATTTTGTTTTGAATTTTCCTGTACCCATTTGGGCGCAGATTCGGAAATAGATGGTTGCAGGTTGATGTGGAGTTATTATTTAATAATGGCTATTTTTACCATTATGGTTGTCTCATGTTGGGGCCAAGGCTCAGGTGGTTTTCGACCGATATCTTTATTGAATTTTATTTTTATTATTATTTGTGTTTATTGGACTAGTGGGGGTTTACTCAGGGGTTTATCTAGAGGGGGGTTGGAGTGGGGAGCGTCTTATTGGATCCATGTCTCTAGTGGGAAGTGATAGGAAGATGACCATCCTCAGTGGATGGGGCATAGGGTGGGGACTGGAGAGTGGGTATAGGAGGGCTTATAATAGGACGGGTGGGTTAGGGTTTAGAGTAGAAGGAGGGGGGGTTGTAGCTGGGGTGGTATTTTTATGTGTTTTATGTACTGTTGTCTTATATGTGTGTAATTGTTCCTCCTCTGAACTCCTGGGATTGACCGTCTGGGCCCGCCTGGATCAGCGCCTCTGTACTCAGCCTGGCTGCACTGGTATGTTCTCTACGCATTTAGACAAGCTCGACCATGGCTAAATTGAATATTTTAATTTGGAACGCAGGAGGGCTTAACGCCCCACACAAGCGTGCCAGTGTCCTTTGGCTATTGAAGAGGAGAAATATTGACCTTGCTCTCCTTAGTGAGACGCATTTATTGGTAGGTGACGTGTCAAGACTGGCAAATCGGCAATATCACGTTATCTCCTCATCCTCAGCCGATAAGACGAAAGGAGTCGTCATAGTTACAAGACGTAACCTTGATATCAAAGTCCTGGATGTATGGTCGGACACGGAGGGAAGGATTACTATAGCAAAAGTTGAATTCTCGCATAGGAAGATGGCTATAATAGCATTGTATGCTCCTAACACATTTGATTCAGCGTTCTATAATACAATCACGAAGAATATGTTGGAACTTAATGGATACGCTCTCATTGTGGGTGGCGATTTTAATGCGTGCTGGGATGCGGAGATGGATAGGTCCGGACCCTCTGAAACGAGCGACCAAAAACGGGCCTCTAAGGCCCTCAGGATGTGGGCCCAGGACACGGGGCTCACAGACCTTTGGCGCTTATCCAACCCCACCCTCAAAGATTACTCTCACCTGTCAGCCAGACACAAAAGCTTCTCTCGAATTGACTATGCATTCGCGTCCCCTAATATGTTTGATAGTTTCGATGTCTCATTGGTTCCCTTGGCTCTCTCAGACCACAAGGGGATTTTCCTTACGGCAACCTTTGGCAGGCTCTCCGCAAGAGCTCCCAGATGGCGTTTTAATTCGACCTTGCTAAAGAACGATGACTTCTGTTCTGAGTTCAGGAGTAAACTAGCTGAATTTTTGCAGATCAACGTTGGCACAGTAGAAGACCCTAGGGTCCTGTGGAACACATTGAAAGGATTTATCAGGGGTCATGTCACACTATTTGCCTCCAATTTGCGAAAATCCCGGTCAAAAAAGCTAGAAGGATTGGAAACATTATATGCGGACCTATACGCATCCTTGCAAACTAACTATAGTGAACGACTAAACACACAACGTAAGATAATCAAAAAAGAAATAAACTCCATACTTAAACAACAGTCTGAGTTCTTGATACATAAGACAAGACAAAATTACTACTTTCACGGCTCCAGACCTAGCCATCTATTGGCAATGAAAATACGCTCAAATGATCATTTCTCGGATATCCCCTCGATCAGGACGAGCCAGGGTGCAGTCACTACTGATTCGAAAAAGATCAATGACACTTTTAAAGAGTTTTACTCACAGTTATATAGCTCAGAGGGTAATCTTGATGACTCTAAATTTGAATCGTTCATTGGCGGGCTTGAGATACCCCACATTTCTGAGGAAGAGGCCAAGGAACTGGGGAGACCGATTACTCTCGTGGAATTGAGGGAGACGATTGTTGAAATGCAGAGGGGTAAGGCACCAGGCTGGGATGGTATTCCACCCGAAGTGTATTTAACTTTCTGGGACCAACTGGGTCCATTGATGCTCGATATGATCAATTACGCTATCGAACAAGGGGAGTTCTCAAGAGATGTCAATATGGCGTTGATTTCTTTACTTCTCAAGAAGGACAAAGATCCCAATGATTGTGGTAGCTATAGACCCTTGAGTCTTCTCGGGGCCGATTTAAAAGTGTTTGCCAAGGTGCTGGCCCGTCGCCTGCAGAGATTTATGTCTGTATTGGTACACTGCGATCAAACTGGTTTTATCCCGGGGCGTCTGGCTGCAGATAATCTTAGGAGGCTGTTGCATGTAATCGATAACAGTAAAGACAATACAACTCCATCCACAGTTCTGTCTTTGGATGCCATGAAGGCGTTTGACAGACTTGAGTGGTCATACCTGTGGAAGGTACTTGAGGTCATGGGTCTTGGGAAGAGTTTTATTCATATGATTAAAGTCCTGTATGCCTCGCCGTCTGCGATGATACTGACAGGCAAAAACTGTTCCACACTCTTTCCAGTCTCCAGATCTTCTAGACAGGGTTGTCCTCTGAGCCCAGGACTGTTCGCGCTTTCCCTCGAACCTTTGGCCCAATTTATTAGGCAATCGGAGGACATCGTCCCCATAATGGTCAATAATACTCCACACAAAATTGCTCTCTATGCGGATGACCTGCTGATTTTCATGGACGACCCCTCCCGGTCGGCCACAAAATTATTGAGGATAATCGACGACTTTGGTAAATTGTCAGGCTTTAAGATTAACTGGAACAAATCAGCCTGCCTACCTCTTAATGAGCTGGCCAAGGCGGTACGACTACCAGCTGATATCCCCATAGTAGAACATTTTAAATACTTGGGCATAGAGATATTCCCCACGCTGAACCAAACTACTAAGTACAACTTCACGGGTACTTATGATAAAATACGCCAGGATCTAGACAGGTGGTCGTCCCTTCCTAACTCCTTACAAGCCCGGGCTTCCATAATCAAAATGAACATCCTGCCTAAGATAAATTTTATTAGCTCAATGCTCCCCCTGCCCCCTCCAATAGACCACTGGCGCAAGGTACAATCGATGGTATCTAAGTTTATCTGGAATAACAAACGCCCGAGAATCAAAAGGGCTACTACTCAACGTAGAAAACAAGATGGGGGCCTCGCAATCCCTGATTTTAAACTTTATTTCTGGTCCTTTTCACTGAGACCTCTGATGTGCTGGCTAGACCCTGTAGAGGCTGTATCGTGGCGCTCCTTAGAAGCGGCGGCGGTATCTCCGCTAAGATTGCAGGATGTAGTGTACTCCACTGTCTCTATTTCGAAATGCCGGCTGAGGTATGGACCGATCATAACTCACGTGATCCAAACGTGGCGTAATGTACAGAGGTCGTGTGGGGTTAAATGCCCATGGCACCTGGACTCTCCAATTTTTAATAACCAGCAATTACTTGTTGGACACAAGCCGGTTAATATTCCTCAATGGCAAAGGAGGGGAGTGCATACTCTGGAGGATATTTATGATAAGAACGGCCTCCGTGCGTTTCAGGACTTAAGAGAATTTTATGATCTTCCCGGCGAGTCCTTCTTTCTTTACCTTCAACTAAGGTCAGCACTGAGGGCGCATGGCGTACCGTGGGCTCAAGCTTTGCACCCACACCCCTTCCTCAGGCTCATAGTGGACAGGACGACATCCAGAGGGTTTGTCTCAGACTTTTATACGCTCTTAATTCAATCCACGTATACAAATTTATCATTGGATACAATCTGGCGTGTGGATATCCCGGAGTTGGACCCCGAGTTTGACTGGGATGATGTTTGGGCAAATGTGGCATTATCTTCCCGCAACCCCAATCACCAGCAAATTAATTTTAATTATATTCATAGGACCTATCTTACACCTAGGAAGCTATTTGCTATGGGACTGATAACCGACTCTCGGTGCACTTTGTGCTCTCAAAAGGCCACTGGCACTTATATGCATATGTATTGGGATTGCCCACCAGTGGCCCGTTTCTGGAGGTCAATAACGGACAAACTTTCAGATCTGTGTGGCTTAACTATCCCATTCACAGCTGTTACGCTACTCCTGAACGATATAACGACACTACCCGCGTCCGTACAACTGAAAAGGGTTGTCCTAGCGGGCATCACAGCAGCGAAGAAGCTTATAGCAATGAGATGGAAGGAGCCTGAGAAGCTTACAATGATTAACTGGTCCCTAACTCTATTGGATGTGATTTATCTTGAGATATCCACGGCTCGGGTGATTGGGGTAGGGCAGGCTGGCATTGACCTGTGGTTCGCAGCAGCTGAGAAGGTAAAGACCGCCGTGTGCGGCTGAGCGGGGTTGGGGCGCTTGATCGGGGGGGTCCGGCGGTCTCTGGGGAGGGGGAGGAGGAAATGTCTTGTCTGTCTTGGTTTTTGTCTTGTCCTTCTTAACTTTGACTGGGGGGATTTTAGGGGGGGTTGATATTTAGCTATTCTGCGCTATATGTCAATTCACATGCCATCTCCCCAAGGGACTAATATTGGCAGACTGATTGACCTGTCAACCAACTTGGAGGAAGATTTTCTTTCTTCTTACACTTTACCTTCTGCGAGTTTGGCAGTCTTGAACATGTGTAAGGGACCTAGGCTACCTACAGTAAATCTGCGGCAACACTCTCGTAAACAATCTTTTAAGTCACCCCACTTTGTAAAGGTGGGGAAAGGTTGGCATGTTTGAAGACCCTTTCGTTATTGAAGTAGCCATCTATATTTGATAGGTTGGACGCTGTTTCTTTTTCTTTTTGTCTTTATAATTTATTATTCTGTATTATTATTGGTTGTTAATACAGAAGTGTGTGTGAAGTTATGTTTTTTGTTACTGTGGTTATTGTGTTGTCTTGTTTCATATAATTAATAATAAAAAAAATTGATAAAAAAAAAAAAAAACCCATCCCGTCGTCCTTCCCCTCAAGGGCTGCCGGGAGCAGACAGGGCGTCGACAAGGTACCGCGCCCGGGGACCAATCCAAGTGCTCCTGCCCATCTTCGTCAGGGAAGCGACAGCGTCAGCGATCTGTCGTGCATGTTTTTCCATTGGGTTTCTCTTATTGGGGGGGGGGGGCCCTTGCGAGCACGGGGAGAACATGCAAACTCCACACAGAAAGGCCTGGGAGATCCCCCACATGGGTACCTGGCATCGCGGAAACCTGGTCCCCAAACGGGAATCGAGCCCTGGACCTTCTTGCTGTGAGGCGACAGTGTTAACCACTAACGTCACCCCACTTCTTAGGGACCTGCACTGGCTCACATCGCTGCACAAATGCGCTTCAAGGTCCTCGACCTGGCATATCATGCAGCGAAGGGAAGCCGCCTATTCTCGATCCTTGCTCCACAATGGTGGAACGAACTTACGACCAATTAGGACAGCCAAAACCCGACCAATCTTTCGCTGTCGACTAAAGACACTTATTCAATCAATATCTGAAATGAAGAGAAAAAATGATGATGAACAAAAAAATTATAATAACCTTCTTACTGTCCTCTACTCTACGGTCATGCACTCTTCCTATTATAGTAACATGTCTCTACTACTATACACTCGACACTGCAGCACTCAAGTTTGAACACTTTGAACATTGTTACTCAGCTGATAGAATTGTACCCTTCCTGCTGACTTGTCGTACAAAACTTGTAAGTCGTTTTGGATAAAAGCGTCAGCTAAAGGACAAAATGTAAATGTAAGTGAATTCTCCTAATAAACACTGCCATTGTCCATGTTGGAATTGTTGACATCAAACTCCAGCAATCAGAATAACTGAAATCTGACTTTATAACCCTCAGCAATACTCTCTTGGAATCATCATCTCAGGCCCCCTCCCCTCTCCCTTCTTCGGGGATGTTTAGCAGGATACACAGCCTCCACATCTGGCTGAAAGGTTACTGCTGCTCATCAGGCATCCCCTATGGACAACTTTTCACTGTTCTGGGGCAGGGATGCCCTCTTCACCATGAACGGCCTGCACATAAACTGGACAGGCTCCTCTTCGCGGCCGAATCCGCCGATGTTCAAGTGACCCTTGACCTCTTCACAAATACTCTTATTTCTCTGTTCAATAAACATGCTCCTCAAGCGACTCAGAATGAAAGATACAATAGCACCCTGATTCTCGCATGAATTGTCAACTCTGCTTAACACTTTCCGTGCCAGCAGTGCCGTGCCTAGGTACCCCGTTGCGTGCCAGTGCTCTATTCAATGATAGAACGATCATATTTGTGAACGCATTAACTATATCTTAAATTATGGCTATGTGTCTAATACGCCCGTCGCTTATCAATGACTTGTTTGCAGTCAACATTGACAAGTTTCAGAAAAAAATAAAGATTCCACACGAATCACCCTTTACTGGAATACACAAAACACGTTGTCATTTTTCGGCCTATTTATGAATCGTTTTCAAATAAACGCTAGATTATCGATAGTATATGTGTACTTATGCACGCTATAGAAGCGGGCTGAACAATCGATTATCTTATTTCCTGATCGCACACACACACACACATACGTGACACGTTGATATATCTGTGAAAATAGCTCTGATTATCCAAAGACTGGTAAAATAGATTCCTTACCTCAGATCAGATGTTCTCCAAAAAGATTATTCCAATTCCTGATCGCCATTCCAAATATCGATCGCATTTATTGATCCAACGCTGGGTACTGGAAACACTTATTCTCCGCTGGTCTGATGGTGGGCAATGACTGGGATCGTCTCCGGTTACATGCCTGACAAGTAAAATGTGGAATCCGGACTCTTTTTTTCCCATGCGTTTCATTCAATCAAATCCAATGGGGTGCAATACCATCCGGAGAGACGATATTTTCCCAATGGAGCTCAGAGAGAGTTCCAGTGGTAACGTGAGGCTAGATTGATGAAATATGAATGGAAAAAATCGTTAATAAAAAAAATTACGATTAAACAACGAGATTTCTCGTCGTTGGCACTCAGCGGTTGGCATGAACTAATGAGATTTCTCGTTGTTGGCACTGAAAGTATTAATGCCAGGAATAAGGCCTGGTCAGGTGCTAGACGCTCAGCTGATCCACAACACTGGCTTGCCTTTAAACAGCTCAGAAACAGATGTACCACAGCTATGATAAAGTCCAAATCAGATTACTACTTATATTTAATTACAAGTTCCTACACAAACCCGACTCAGTTTTGGAAGACAGTTAACTTAAAGAAAAACAAGACCTCTAATTCACTACCCGCTCATATTAGTGTTGACGATTGTGTTATTTCCAGCCTAAACTAAATTTGTCTTGCATTTAATAAACACTTTGCAGTTGCTGGGAACCTGTTTGATAGAGAATATATCGGACTTCTTCCTGTTGATCTTAATGTTGACATAGACAGACTGATTGTGTGAGTTCCGTGGATCACACCCCTGAATTCTCCTTTAGTCCCTTTTCACACAATGAAGTATTAAACACTCTCCAATCGATAGATCCCAGGACCTCTACTGGTGAGGATAATTTGGACTATTTTATTTTTTCTAAAACTAGCTGCTCCTTGACGCATATATATTTTTTATCTTTCTATCTCAACAGGAAGATCTCCAAGTGTCTGGATCCCTGCCCATGTGATCCCATTATATAAAGGTGGTGTTAGAGATGATTTAAATAACTACCATCCTATCTCCAAGTTACCCTGCTTAGCGAAAGTCTTCTCTCTACTTCTCTCAAATCACTCTGTAGTAATAAGTAGAGATGTTCCGATACAATTTTTTTCCTTCCCGATCCGATTCCGATACCTAAGCTTTGGGTATCGGCCGATACCGATACTGATCCGATACCAGTGCACACATTAAAAAAAAATATATATATATATATATATATATATATATATATATATTATATAAAATTCTAAAAAAAAAAAAAAAAGTTTTTTTTACATCTACTGTTTTATATATACTGTTTTTTAGTAATAACTATAAAGTAATGGTATTTATTCAACAACAGGTGATTGTATAGATTAGTATTAGTATCATTAATTGACAACTATGTCAATGAGTTCACCCACGGAATGGTTGTTGGGACATTGATTCCGCACGGACGTTATACGTTGTTGCACTCCAGAAGGCTCCTGTAACTTCAGTTTGTAGCAGAGGCGCTGTTGTGATTTTTAATGCACAATAAATATTCAACATCCTCTTTTGAGACTCCGCCTCAGACTCTTATCATTTGGCACTAAAAGCTAAACATTGTCACCGATATGGCCTTCCGCAACATGTCATTAATTGTGTGCGAGAAGTCGATCAGTTAGCCACATTAGCGTGAACTAGGTTAGCGTTAGCTAACGTTAGATGGAAATACAAACAATGTAACGTTACTGATGAAAAAGTGATTTACCTTGGAATACTCCTGTGCCAACTTGCTGTACTTTGCTTGCAGGTCTGCAGCCATTATTGCTGGATTATGAATAGCCCCAACTTTAGCCAAGGTAACGTTAAAGCTAAAACTAGCTTTCGGTTAGCGCTTCAGCTAATGCTAAATAACACCAGCAACGAACACATCAGAGCTCCCCGTCAACACCCCTCTCTCGGGACGAAGAAAGTATCTGCTGTTAAAATGACAAACAGCATTGACACTTTAATTCACGGTCAATTAAAAACACGTTTGTTTTATAATGCTCACTCAGTAGACTGCAGTGTTGTTGATAAATTAAGTCATATGGTATCGGAGGCTAGACTTTTGGCGTACTCGCCGATACCGATACCAGCATTTTAGGCAGTATCTGCGGCATTTCCGATACTGGTATCGGTATCGGAACAACTCTAGTAATAAGCCCACACCAATCCGGGTTCAGAGCCAATCATAGCACATTATCAGCCATCTGTTTAGTTACTAATGACATAATATCAGCTTTAAACTAGAAGAAACACTGTGCTGCCCTCTTTATTGATCAGTCAAAAGCTTTTGGTACAGTCGATCACCTTTTTCTCTTAAAAGGATTAGCTACTATTGGTTTGGATAGAAATGTGATTGGTTCCAAGATTATCTATCTAGGGAGACGTCAGTGTATAAAGAGTTATGGCCAATATATTTTTTTATCAATAACTAAAGGTGTGCAACAAGGTTCAATTCTAGGTCGTGTTCACTATTTATATGAATGATATTGGGTCTCATTCCCGAAATATATTCTGGAAGACTTATCTTGGAACCACTGAGACATAATCTATGACAAATACACTCTGAGTCCTGAACGTGCTGGTAATATGTCTTAAGTGGCTGAAAAGGTCGCACAAATTATATTATCTGATATCTGCTTGGAGAATGGCATTCTGTCTTAAACTCTAAAGCGCGTTCCCGTTCAGCTCATTTGCATACAACACAACGCCTCCATAGCTCCTTATAAGGCAACTGGTGACGCAGCTGTGTGAAATGGAATGGCGGAAGTGCTTTGCGAGCCGCGTGATTACGAAACCTAGCGTCAGTCAGTGCCAATCAGAGAGCGTCTCCGAGAAATGCGGCTAGGTTTCGTAATCACGCTTGCGCCCATCAAAACTAGATTCGATTAATGTATTGGCATCATATACAGTTCGCGGTACACACCTGCCGCAGCGCGGGCGCACAGACACACACACGCACGCGCGCGGACAGTACTGTATATGAATGAATGAATGACATAATATATAGCCTACGGCGGGCGTAATGAATGAACGCAGTATGGCTTATTATTCCATAATTAAGCCTATAGGCTACTGTTCATTCGTAGGCACACACAAGACTTGTTATGGAATATTAATGCAGTCTATTTCCACCGATTAGCTTTAGTTCTTATTTATTTATCCACTGTCACTTCAGTGTTGGTGTATAGGCTATATAGTGTATTTCAATATAAGTTTAATTGATTAATGATATATTCGAAGGAATGCAGGTTTATAGCTATATATCAACCCCCTCCAATGTACAGTAAATGACCAAGTATGGTTGTCAATATTCCAATGTACAGTTTTGCTTGTACAGTGTAAGTCTATCCCCCACCCACCCCTCCTACCCAACCTCCTCCAACAGTTTCTACGTCAAATGTACTCTCTTTTCTGGACTCTTTTTGTATCACAAACAGTACTGTATTTGCAAATCTGGTATGTCATAAATGTATAGATGTAGCAGTACTGTCTATCTGTGTCATGTGTGTCATATATGTTATGATGAATTGAAAATGGGGGACCCTGATGTAAACAAGACGAAATTCTCTCTCTGGTCTGCATCCCCCCCATATCTTGTATGTCACACATGTAATAGTACTGTACTGTATGTCATGTATGTCATGATATGATTAGATTAGATGATTAGATTAGATGTTTACATCTGTATGTATATCTGTATGTTGTGTATGTCATAAATGTCATTATGAATTGAAAATGGGGGACCCTGATGTAAACAAGAAGAAAGTCTTTCTCTGGTCTGCATCCAGGGAGCGAAATTAACTTTTTGACTCACCGGCCAGTGGCGGGTAGATGGGAAGAGTCTACCCGCCAAGCATATTTCTTACCTGCCAAACATTTTTTGATTAAAAAAAATATATATATATATTTTATATAAACATTTTTTTTTAAATAAAATATATATTATATAATCATACTTGTAGTTGTATTATCTGCGAGACATCGCCACCACGCAATAAGTCAAAATGCTTGCTATCTGCAAACAGCTCCACTGTCTGTGTGTGTATTGAGTAGCCTCCAGCTCCAGCAAGGATTCTCCGGCCCTGCAGCTAGACCCTATATTCAGCTAGACCCTACATTCAGCATGCAAGGATTCTCCGGCGATGCAGCTGGACCCATTCATAACTAGAGATGTTCCGATACCATTTTTTCCTTTCCGATCCGATTCCGATACCTAAGCTTTGGGTATCGGCCGATACCGATACTTATCCGATACCAGTGCATACATTAAAAAAATTAAAAAATATTATATAAATTATAAAACGTTTTTTTTTTTTAATACAGCTACTGTTTTATATATACTGTTTTTTAGTAATAACTATAAAGTAATGGTATTTATTCAACAACAGGTGATTGTATAGATTAGTATTAGTATCAGTAATTGAAAACTATCTCAATGAGTTCACCCACGGAAAGGTTGTTGGCACATTAGTTCCACACGGACATTATTCGTTGCTGCACTTGCTTCCACAAGAAGGCTCCGTTTAGTACCAGAGGCTCTGTTGTTGTGATTTTTGCACAATAAATATTCAACATTCTCTTTTGAGACTCCGCCTCAGACTCTTATCATTTGGCACTAAAAGCTAAACATTGTCGCCGATATGGCTGTCCGCAACATGTCATTAATTGTGTACGCGACGTGCAATTGTGCAATGACAACGTTACCGTGAGCTATGTTAGCTAGCATGAGCTACCGCTATATGGAAAGACTGTAACGTTACTGCCGGTGACATTGTGATTTAACTTGGAATACTCCTTTGCCAACTTGCTGTACTTTGCTTGCAGATCTGCAGCCATTATTGCTGGATTATGTGAATAGCCCCAACTTTAGCCAAGGTAACGTCAAAGCTAGCTTTCGGTTAGCTGTTCAATGCTAATAACACCAGCCACCAAGCGAACTCATCAGAGCTCCCCGTCAACAGCGCTGTCGGGACAATGGCATTTTAAGAAAGTATCTGCTCTGCTGTTAATGGCAATTGACACTTTAATTCACGGTCGATTAAGCACACGTTTGTTTTATAATGCTCACCCAGCGAAGTATGAGTATATAAAGTATCTACAGAGCCCAACGTCCGCAGTGTTGTTGATAAATTACGTCATGGTATCGGAGCGCAACATTAGAGGGTACTCGCCGATACCGATACCAGCATTTTAGGCAGTATCGGCGGCATTTCCGATACTGGTATCGGTATCGGAACAACTCTATTTATAACGTTACTGTTCTTGTGTCAAATCACATTCAACATGCCCTCAGCTAGAATACGCATTCAATCGATGTTATAAGACATTGATATCAGGAGCCATCTGTAGCTACTGCTAGCCCGGTAGATAACGTTAAGACAATTTAGTTTACTGGGACAGATCGACTAACGTGAGCTAGCTAACGCGAGCTAACGAGGGAACGGAGGTATTATGCACTCGAGTCGACTATTGCTGGAGCATTTGTTGATATCAGCAGCTATCAGTAGCTAGCCAGCTAGATACCGTTAGACAATGCCTCGTCATGTATTAAACTAAAAGTGAATAGTTGACTGGGTCATTGTTTAAACAGTAACGGAGGTCCGCTCTTCTAGAGCAGACTGCCTGTGTTGACATGAGCACTGCGAGCAGAAGCCCTTAGCCAATAGTATCCCGCTTCAGGGCTGGGCGGATATGACTCGTTGCCACGGTTTTCTTCAAAATAAGAGTATCATACGAACCTAATTGTTGCTAACTGCCAGAGCCATCGATATTATGACTGGAGATGCGCTTGGGGCGGAAATGAGACCTGCACAGATTTTCAAAATAAGAGTATCGTTATGAACTTGATTGATTACACGTCACACGGCGGGCAGCCCTCTAAGTGTCAAGCGCCAACGGTAAAAACTGACCGCCCCTGGCGGGCGGCGGGCTTTAGTTTCGGTCCCTGTCTGCATCCCCTTAACAATTGTGTGTATTGAGCTGTACTGTACCCATTCTGCAATCTGTTAATAAAGTTTTCAATCAATCAATCAAACAAAGGTCTGTCCCATTGTATACCAATCAATGGGATACATTGCATGTTGACCTGCATTCTTTCAAATGTATATAATTAATCATTAAAACAGAAATACAAATTCCACAGAAGGCATTAAATTATTATTATTTTCAATCATTTCACAATAATTGCATAATTGTGTTTGAATATCTGAGTAATTAAAGTAATTATACATTTGTCCAAAATAGCTGGTTCAGATATGGTTAAGCAGTGATCAGATGAATCCATATTATTTATTTTTCCGACATCAAATGCGTAATTTCTTATCGTACAAATATTGTCATATTTATTTTAATTATGATTAAGTAATTAATTCCAAGGAGGCCTGTAGCGTTGACGTGAAGGAATCACTATGAGAACACAGTCTGTCAAGTTATAATAACATTTTAAATTAGTCAATCAATCATGAGATTTGATCGTGGGCTGAGAGCATATTTAAGTGTGCTCCTCAGCACTCTTAAATCTGCTCTCAGCCACGATCAAATAAGATCTCAGGAAAGTTTGGGGACTCCCACTCCCAGCCCTAATATGTCTTAAATGGGCCGAAATCTGGCTAAGACTAAATATTTTGTCGTAACTTCGTTCGGGAATGAGACCCATTGTGTCTTCACTGAATGGTTGTCAAGCCCATCTGTATGCAGATGATACTGTTGTGTATTGTATTGCTGACTCTGTACAATTGGCCATTGAGAACTTAAAACATTCCTTTATTACCCTCCGGGAAGCTCTTATTAAACTTAACCTCTTCCACCCTTAACTTTCTCAAACTAAACTGCAATAAATCAGAAATCATCATTATCGGTCCAAAATCCCTCACCAGCCACACCCAGGATTTCCCCCTAAATATTGATGGTTCCATTGTCACCCCCTCCACTGACGTCCGTAACCTTGGCATCAACCTGGACTCCACCCTTTCTTTCCTCCCCCATGAACCACATAACCAAAACGGCCTTCTACCACCTCCGGAACATTGCTCGTCTCCGCCCCTCCCTATCACTCTCCGCTGCTGAAACACTGGTTCATGCATTCATTTCATCAAGACTGGATTACTGTAACAGCATCCTCTACGGCTCACCAAACACTATCCTCAATAAACTCCAATATGTCCAAAACTCTGCTGCCCGCATGCTCACCTCCACCCATCGCTCTGCTCACATCACCCCTGTCCTCCATGACCTTCATTGGCTTCCGATCAAATACAGGATACAATTTAAAATACTTCTCATCACATTTAAAGCCCTCAACAACCTTGCCCCTCCCTACCTGTCCGACCTCCTCCACCGTCACACGCCCACCCGTCGCCTTAGGTCTGCTGATGCCAACCTCCTAACACCTCCCACGACCAAGCTCCGGACCTGGGGCGACAGGGCCTTTGCTGCTGCTGCCCCCTCCCTCTGGAATGCCCTCCCCAGCCATATCCGTGATGCAAACACCCTGACATCTTTTAAATCAGCCCTCAAAACCCACCTTTTCTTCTTGCTTTTGACCTCTAATTCTGTCAGTTTTATTTTATTTTGTCATGTATTATTTTTGTTCTGTTTTTTAGTTTTGCCATAGTTTTGTCTCTTCTACCCATGTAAAGCGTCTTTGAGCACCTGGAAAAGCGCTAAATAAAATAGATGTATATTATTATTATTATTATTCCACCGGCATCGGCGGACCGCAAATGACATCACGTCATAAATCAATCTCTCCAGACTGTTTGACAAAAGTATAGTTTTTTTGTCAAATGTATTCAAGTATAAACATCATAACCATGTCACAACAGCAGTTATAATGTATATTATCATCAATACATTAGTTTACCAATAGGTTAAAGTGTAATTCGATCGATTTTCCTTTTCGTTTTGGTCTTGTTTACTTCGCGAGAGGAGACCATTTTGGAAAATTTGAACCATGGGAATTGTAGTTTTTTTGCTGCCATTTTGTAGAGGACACCGCTAGCTCTCTATCAGCGTTGGAATTCTTCAGAACGACCCTTCCCAAAAGCAGCTTTAACTTGTCCGAACGGACAAGTAAAAGAATATATATACATATTCCCCAAACAAATAGTAACGTTATTCCATCTGATCAGAAAGTGCCTGTCTCGCAGTGTCACACTGTAAACTCTCAATCTCTGTACGTCAACATTAGTTGTGCCGGACAAACGGTGCCCGTCTTCTGAGTACTCGCTTAGTTGACAGTGGCACGAGACGAGACCCACGAAAATATCAGAATGTTTAATAAAAGTTGCCACGGTACTGGCCATCCTCTCAGTCAAGGGAGCACTCTACTGGAACCTCTAGTGTAATGCTCGTGCACAGTATTACTAAAAACAATCTGATTATGTATAAAAACAGGAGTCTTACTGCTCATGACCAACTTGAACAGCATTTGAAGAGGATAACGTTAAACACAGCAGAAGATGGAGAACAGACAGACTGACCAACAGGGAACGGCATCCAACCCTTGAGTCTAAGGTAAGGACACATTTAAATCACAGAGGTGTAATGTTAGTCTATTGGAACTGTACTGTATACAGTAGTCAGCTGCTAGTTAGTGTTCTAGTTAGATAGTGGGCTGCTTGCTAGCTAATGTTAGCCATGTGTGTGAAAAAACGTTACACAGCAGTAATAGCTAACAATTGAGCAGTTGATTTGATTGTGAGTGTGTATCGTTCGCTCAAAGCAGCCCGCCCCATGTTAGCTAGGTGTATAGTTATATTGACGAGTCTTGACAACCGAGGTTCAAAGTTAACTTCACATGTATTGGCTGTTGGTTTACATGTTGCTTCATGCATCGAACTTCACCATACATCTGTGTGTCTTGACTTCCTAGTGTGACGCACTTGTGATCAGATTATGTCAGATAGTGCAAAGTTTAGTTTTATGTCATCTTGACTATTGCTCTGCGATGTGGTCATCTGCTGCCAGTGGTGACCTCAGGAAGCTCCAGGTGGTCCAGAACAGGGCAGCACGGTTGGTACTGGGCTGCTCACTAAGGTCTAATGTGAGCCGTATGCATGCCCGCCTCTTTTGGCTTAACGTTGAAAATAGATTGTCTTTTAATATACTTGTGCTGTTCAAGTTGGTCATGAGCAGTAAGACTCCTGTTTTTATACATAATCAGATTGTTTTTAGTAATACTGTGCACGAGCATTACACTAGAGGTTCCAGTAGTGGGCAGCTTGAATTGCCAGGTCCTAGAACCAGCGCTCTGGGGAGATCTTTTATTTTTAGAGCATTAACTCTGTGGAATGGCCTGCCTCGGAACCTCTGCTGCATTTACAGTAGATTCACTTTTAAAAAGAATCTTAAATTGTTTTTAAATAGTTTTTAACACTGTAAAGTGGTTTTTTGTTTTTGTTTTACACAAATGTAATTTTAGCTATATTAATTGTTACAGTAGGTTCATTATGCATTGTGTGTACTGACTTTTAATAATTTAGTTTTTTTTGCAATGGTGATTGTTTTTGTGTTTTTTTGTGTGTGGACCCCAGGAAGACTAGCTGGTTGCTATCGCACCAGCTAATGGGGATCCCTAATAAAATCAAATCAAATCAAAATGATCACTCACCTAGCGCAACTAAGAGGCTCAAACGGAAACCCAATACATCACAGTGTCTGTACTTGTAATATGACTATGCTGCCACCGAAAATGCCAGTTTGGATTTCTGTACTTTTCACTACATGTTTTATGACTTCATAAACTATCCCATCAGTCCGTAAAAGAATAGAGTTGAAAATATCCATAATAATCTACAAGACATCATTAACACTAACAATATATCGACTCAGGCGATTTAATAGACTCAGGCGATTAAAAATACAGGATTTGTAATGAATTAATCTAATTAATCGCATTTTAATCGCATAACGATTGATATTGAAAATATATTCTATATTCTATAATCATATTTCAAATTGCATGTGTCCGGATGGCAGAATTCAGTGTTCAGCCTTTTCGTTTTTTACTTATGGGATGTCCGCCATTGATTTTGACGAGAGCTCAACAACAAAGCTAATAATGTTAGCTCCCCGCCGGCCACGAGTGGACTACCAGCGCTCCACAGGAGTACTAAATGAGGCATAATGATTTTACTGCAACGAATGTTATAATAAAAGCTTTTATATACATTTGTCTGATTGAAAACTTTATTAACAGATTGCAGAATGGGTACAATTCAGTACGGGCTCTCTGAGCAAAGGAAGGAAGTGAGAGATATGAATGAGTAATGCTTGCTATGTTCCGGTAAATACGCTGATGTTATTGAACGTATAACTATATAACATT
This sequence comes from Notolepis coatsorum, assembly GCF_963971535.1. Classification (NCBI taxonomy): domain Eukaryota; kingdom Metazoa; phylum Chordata; class Actinopteri; order Aulopiformes; family Paralepididae; genus Notolepis; species Notolepis coatsorum. The sequence continues at coordinate 169,394,183 of NC_140171.1, read as the reverse complement.
AATGCCACAAAATGAATGCCTTTGTTAATCATAAGTAACTTTGATGCAGTAGCGTGTGTGTGGGGGCGGCGTTGTGCAGGTCGCTTGACTGAAACCTTTTTCAAAGTTTGAATGTGTGGACCAGATTGACACGACACAAATTGATGGATATTTATCGGCTACTGCCATCGGCACATTTGAGCTAATCGGCCGACAGGCCGATGGCAGTCAACAAGGCACTTATCGGCCGATACGATACCCGACCGATATATCGGTGCACCCCTAATCATCTTCCATCTATTAATTTGCTTAGATTTTTCAGGTCTGGTCAATTTGAGCATGGTGTTATTCACAGTCAAAGATAAAAAAAAAATTTAATCGATATTCTCATTTGGTTCATTACAATTTACTCAAGCCTAGTAACAGACAGATACTTTGCGGTGTAATTCATTAATCTAATTAACGCTATAAACTGACAGCTCTAATAAAAACACAGCACATAGCAGCCTACACAACTGCTAATATTTGCACAACTGCAAAAATGTATGCCTACTTATGTATTAGCCTACAGGGAAAAACACATTCACAACAGGCAGCAAAGTTTATTTTCAGCCAAGTATGGTAATAAGGTAACTATTAGGATATAATGGTATGGATTACTTACTTATAACTTATTACTATCTGTGGTAGCTCTAGTCTCCACCTACACAAATAGTTTTTGTGCTGTCCATTGAGCATGCACCTTCATGTGATAGTTATGGGTTGCGACCCAAATTGGGGTCGCGGGTAGGTGACAATGGGGTTGCGCATTGGCAAAACAAATAAAAATAGAAGATCAAGCGAAAATCCACGAGCTCAACTCAGATCGAGTTTTCCACCTGACCGCTGTGTGTATTTGCCATGTCTCGCCCCTGCATCAACGGAGGCACAGTATTTCAATACACATCATACATCCTGCGCAGGTATAATCACTGAGGCCACGTCTGGTCTTTTGTGAGTCAGAGGAGCGCAAAGTGCCACGACGTGCATGCGCGAGCGTGCGTGACAGCTTTGCGCAGGTATATCGTCTGGTCTTTTGTGAGTCAATGTGTACTCAGATATTTGTGATCGACATGGTCTCATAACTAAAGCACTTCCAGGGGGGGGGGGGGGGCTTTTCAGGCCAAGCATATAAAGTTGATGATAAAGTTGATTCATTTAACCTGGACTCTCGCAATGGATATGTCTGTTGTCAGAAGCGGCGCGTCACGTGCGTGTGTTCCAAATTATGGCAAGAGAAAGGCAGCATTTAGTAGTAGCGATACCAGAACTACTATGAAACGGAGTAAAAGAAGTTATGATCCTAAATTCTTGGCATATGGATTTACTTGGACTGGCCAAGAATATGACCGAGCCGAGACCACAGTGCGTTTTGTGTTACGAGATCCTTTCTAACGAGAGCTTTAAACTAGGGATGCCCCGATCACATTTTTTGCCACTGATACCGATCACCGATCATCTATGAGCCATATCGGCCGATACACTGCCGATACAGATCGTTTTTGGTTTTATAATAAGGCGAAATTGGGATGGGAGAAAAAAAGAAAATCAGGAATCGGGAAAGATCGGTATCGGTAGATACTCAAAATCACATGATCGGGATCGGAAGCAAAAAAAAATTATCTGGACATCCCTAGTAGCTAACGTTAGCTCACGGAGGTCTCATGCACTAGACTATTGCCGGAGCTTGTTGACATGATGGGTCTGGGAGGGGTAGGGTTCTGGGAGGGGGAGGGGCAGTGCGCTGCAGCAGCAGCTGTGTGCCTGAGAGAGAAGTCAGCGAGTGAGAACTCCGCTGAGAATTGGATCATGTTTTTCACGCGATGGGCGAAAATAAAGCATTATCGGAATTCACCGATCTCATATTTATACTGAATATCGGCCGATACAGATTGCTGGCCGTCCGATCGGGGCATCCCTACTTTAAACCAAGTAAATTACAGCAGCACTTGGAAACTAAGCATCCTGAATTTAAAACGGTGATTTGAAGCCCATCATCTGTAGCCACATAGAAGGGCTCATTGATCAATTTTGGAATTATTTCCCCGAAAGAAAGAGCATGGACAATTTGAACAACTGGATCCAAGATCCGTTCATTGCACATAACGCTCGCAACAGGCCTCCCTCTGTCACAGAGGAGATAAAACTGGGAACAAGGTTACCCTCTGTCTGAGCAGGAGGCGTTGATCGATCTTTCGTGTGACGAGCTACTGAAAGTCAAGTTCACTGGACAGGCCCTCGCAAAGTTTTGGTTATCATTCCGGAACGACTACCCAGTGCTGTGTAATGCTGCGCTGAGAAAGCTTGTCCCGTTTGCATCAACATACCTCTGTGAAGCTGGATTCTCGGCTCTGACATTAATACAAAAATAAATACAGATCTCGCCTCAGAGTAGAAGCGGATCTGCGCCTCTTTCTCAGCACAACGCAGCCACGTATCATGGAACTACGTTCAAATGTACAAGCACACCCTTCCCATTAACACATCCCACGCCGGAAACGGCTTACGACGTGTTTCAAGTTAATGCGAATTCTGCCAATCCACGGCGTACGACGTTATTGAGATCATATTAAATTTTTTCGCCATGTTATTCATAATTCCCTCACGGAGCCTGGTCTAATGCAGTGTGAGCCGGCACAACTCTGCAACGCTTCAATACTGCCACCTGGTGGATGATCGGCGAGTTGCCAAACCGGAAATGGACGAGTCGATCTTGGTGCGTCTCCGAAATGCGTCCGGCACTCGCATATTGTTGCGGGACTGTATACACACGTCCGTGTGTAGCGATCGCTGCCATAACGCAATAATGGATACGATTTGGCCGTTTATTATGATTATACAAACCGGAAATGGATTTAGGAGATCGCCGTCAAATAAGTGGGATCTTTTTCCTCCAGTCTCATCGTCGAACGGTAAAAGGACGCTGACGTTACTTTCAGCCTGTTTGTTTATTATTATCCATGCAAACTGCTCTGATCAATATATCACCCATACTACATAAAGCATTGAACGACGATCACGGAATTATAAATGACCCCCCGCCCCCGTTCATCCGCGCATGATCAGTCATAACGTTTAGGATCATGTACAGTTGAAATTTTTTATATAGCGTGGATCGGCAACAAACGGCATTTGATAATCTATATATGCATTTATGCCTATATCTCACGTTCTAGGAATTACTGCAGAAAACAATAAAAACATTTATATTCTAGACGGTATCTTCGTAGGAATGTATGAATGAAAAAGTAAAACGTTCCTACATCCTGAACGATAGATAATCGATGTTGAATGGGCCATAGTAATGTCAATTTAGCAATACAATTTAAAATGTTATAGCCCTGCAAAGAAGGTGAACATCTCCATAGGCTTACAGTGCTGGCAGAGAATGGTATAAGATGCTCAAATTGCGTGGCAGAGAATGTGTTAAGTCTTGTTTTTTTTTTTTTTGATCAAATATTTTTATTTTCTTTTCTTTTTTCCAACATGAAACAAAACATATCACAATACAACAACAACAATACATAAAAAGACTTACTCAACACCACATGACAAGACAACCACTGATACAACTGTACAGTGATCATCCTAACATGGACACTCGCTCGTTCTCTTCCCCCCCCCCCCCTCCCCCCGCTCACCCCAGGACCTCAACATGAGTCACACTCATAATACATAAAAAAAAAAACAAGAATCTAAACAAACATTTCCAAACTTATATGCGTTCCCTCAACTTTGCCACTGTAGCCAACCAAATTACGATATCAGATTCCCTAACCCCTATAACACGTGCCGTGGATATCTCCAAATAGATCACGTCAAGGTAGGTGAGAAACCATACCTTTGGACAGAGTCTATCTGGATGAAACCAACGTGAGGCAATCAATTTTTTTGCGGCTGTGAGGCCGGCCAAAATTAGTTTTTTCACCTGTATAGAGGTCGGTAATTTAGAGAGATCATTCAGTAATAGTACAGAAGGAGATACAGGTATGGTTAGAGAGAAAATGTCTGAGAGCTGATATGTAACATTTTCCCAAAAAATCACAACAGGAGGGCATTCCCAGTACATATGCATAAATGTACCTGTGGCGCCACTTGGACACAAGGTACACAGAGAGTCAGGTCTGAGACCCATTGAATTCAATCGTCTAGGGGTTAAATAAGTCCTGTGAATAAAATTCAGATGAATCTGTTGGTGATCTGGGTTGTGTGAGGATAACCGAACATTTTCCCAGACTGCATCCCAATCAAAATCTACATCCAACTCCGGAACATCCTTTCTCCAAATCGTATCCAGGGGGAGCTCTTTATACGAGGTCATGAGTAAATGGCGATAAAAGTCAGAGACAAAGCCTCTCGATGTCTCCTTGTCATAAAAGAACTTGTGAAAGCGGTGATGCACTAGTGGAGCATCCCATGGCACGCCATGAGCCTTCAGAGCTGCTCTTATTTGTAAATAAAAGAAAAAGGAGGTTCCGGGGAGATCATATCCGTTGGATATATCCTGGAAAGATCTGAGGCCAGAGTTATCAAAGATATCCCCCAATGTGTGGATACCTTTCTTTTCCCATCTAGGGTACCTAATAGGTTGTTGTTCAATAAGGAGAAGATTGTTATTAAATAGAGGGGAATGCGTGTGCCATTGATGGCGGTTTGTACCCACTTTCTGAGTGTCACGCCAAGTTTGGATCACATGTGTGATTAAAGGGCCAAATCTTAATTTACATTGTTTAATTGATATGTTGGTATACACAATATCCTGAAGTCTATATGGGGACACCAACTTCTCCTCCAATGGTCGCCAAGATACAGCTGCTTGAGCATCAAACCAAGTGATCAAAGGTCTCAGAGAGAAAGCCTGAAAATAATATTTAAAGTCTGGAAATGCTAAGCCCCCATCGAGTTTACTCCTTTGGGCAGTTGATCTCTTCAAGCGCGGGCGTTTATTGTTCCAAACGAATTTATACGAGGCAGAGTGCAATTTCTGCCAGTAACCAACAGGAGGAGGTAACGGGAGCATGGAGCTGATAGTTAATTCTGGGTAAAATATTCATTTTAATTATTGACGCACGGGCCTGTAATGAATTTTTTTATTTGGACCATCTGTTAAAGTCATTCGTAATCCTGTCACCCAAGCTGGAGTAATTATACCTTACCGTCTGGCCTATAGTGGGGAATATTTCAATCCCGAGACATTTAAAGTGCTCCACCATAAGCATGTTTGCCGGTAAGATGGTAGCCTTCGCAGGCTCATTAAGTGGAAGAAAAGCAGATTTTGGCCAGTTGATCTTAAAGCCGGACAGGCTGCCGAATTCATCTATCACGCCGAGCAGATGAGGTAGAGAGATGGAGGGATTTTGCATAAACAGGAGTACATCATCTGCGTATAAGCTAATATGATGATGTGTGCCCTGAATTGAAATAGGAGACATAATTTGGGATTGTCTTATGTATTGAGCTAGGGGTTCGAGGGATAAAGCGAAGAGTCCGGGACTAAGAGGACAACCCTGTCTAGAAGAACGCGAGACAGAGAAGAGTGGCGAACAGAACTTTCCCGTTAAGATCATGGCCGAAGGCTCAGTGTATAATACTTTGATCATATGAATGAAACCCTCACCCAACCCCATCCTTCTGAGAACTGCCCATAAGTAAGACCACTCCAATCTGTCAAATGCCTTCATTGCGTCCAAGGATATGACCGCTGTAGGGGCTGCAATATCCTTGCTGGCATTGATCACGTGCAGTAACCGTCTGATGTTGTCAGTAACCAGGCGGCCTCTTATGAAGCCGGTCTGATCAGGGTGAACTAGAGATGTCATGTGCTTTTGAAGTCTGGTGGCTAGAACCTTGGCATATAGCTTAAGATCGGCTCCGAGGAGACTTAGGGGCCTGTAGCTGCCACATTCGGTGGGGTCCTTATCCTTCTTGAGTAAAACAGATATAAGCGCCATATTGACATCTCTAGAAAAATTGCCCTCTTTGATTGAGTGTAAGATCATTGAGAGTAATAAGGGGCCGAGTACATCCCAGAATGCAAGATAGAGTTCTGGTGGAATGCCGTCCCATCCGGGAGCCTTGCCCCGTTGCATATCCGCAATCGCCTCTCTAAGTTCAACCAGCGTGATAGGTGCAGCTAACAACCTAGCACTATCTTCTGAGATCTGTGGTAGATTGATTTGATCAAGAAAATCCTCCAGCTTGGTATGATCAAAGACCACCTCTGACTTGTACAGATTGGAATAAAAACAACGAAATGTATCATTAATCTTTTTTGGGTTGGTGGTTACCTCCCCCTGTTGGTTCTTAATGGAAGGGATATCCGCAAATTGCTCACTGGCACGTATCTTCATAGCTAATAGGTGACTAGGCCTGGAGGCGTGAAAGTAGTAGTGCTGTCTTGTTCTGTGCATCTGAAATTCAGATTGTTGTCTTAAAATAGAGTTAATCTCTTTTTTCACTACCTTAATTTGAAGCTCCAGTCGATTAGAGTAGTTGTGCTGCAAGGAAGAGATCAACATGGCTTGAAGCTTTTCCAGTTCCTCTAGCTTGGAGAGACGTCCCTTGCGGAGATTAGATGCAAAGAGAGTAGTGTTACTTCTGATAAATCCCTTAACCGAATTCCATAGGATTCTGGGGTCCTGTACAGAGCCAACATTAAACTGTAGGAATTCAGTGAGCTTCTCTTTAAATTGCAAGTTAAACTCTCCGTTTTTCAGAAGTGTTGAGTTAAAACGCCATCTAGGGGCACGGGATGTTATTTTACTGAGTGAACCTTTGAGGAGGATACCTTTGTGGTCTGAGAGTGCTATGGGCACTAAGTCAACATCAAAGCTATCAAAGAGATGTGGGGAAGAAAAAACATAATCAATTCTGGAAGAGGTCTTATGTCTCGACGAGAAGAAGGAGTAATCCCTCGCAGATGGGTTGAGCAAACGCCACATATCAATTACCCCTGTGTCCTTAGACCAGGCCTGTAGGGCTGTGGTAGCTTGCTTCTGATCAGAGTTTTCCGTGTGATTGGATCTATCGATCAATGGATCCCAAACTGCATTAAAATCAGCTCCTACTATTAAAGAGTAATCAGGTAGTTTCAACATAGCTGAAGTTAGTGCAGCATAAAAGTTAGCGTCATACAAATTAGGGGCGTATGCAGAAATCAGCGCAATTTTCCGGTTAGAGCATTCTATTTTAGCAATAGTGATTCGACCATTTGCATCAGACCACACATCTAACAGTTTAATATTCAAATTTTTCTTCGCCACTATGGCTACCCCTCGGGTCTTGGTGCCAAAAGAAGAAGAACTTATGTTATGATAAAATTTATTTGCCAATTTTGCATTATCCGCCAATAAAAGATGAGTTTCACTCAGCAAAGCCAGATCCACTTGCTTCCTCTTTAGCCACGTTAGTACACTTGTGCGTTTATGTGGTATATTGAGACCCCCTGTATTCCAGATCAGGATATTCAAATTAGCCATAGTCTAAAAGGGATGCAGTCTGGTTGAATGTAATTCGTTTGGAGTAGAAAACTATAATAGATACATATTCACTTGTTAAGGTTCCATTGAGTACCGAGCGTGAGCGTGAAAACAAAAATAAAACAGAGCGAGTCGACTGAAAAGAAAAACAAAAAACACAATCCCCCATTCCCTCCCCCCTCCCCCCCACTACTATAACTTCTCCTATCCGGAGATTAAGCTGCATCCCACCTGGTCGTCTGCAAACTAAAATGCAAACAGCCAGGTAAAAAGCAGACTTCCTTCTCAGTGGCTACACGCCACACTCCCACAACAGTAACAAAAAAAAGTATAATAAAATGCCTCTAAAAGGTAGAGAGGAGAAAAAATAATAATAATAATAATAATAATAATAATAATAATAATAATAATAATAATAATAATAATAATAATAATAATAATAATAATAATAATAATAATAATAATATCAATAATAATAATTATTATCATTATTGTTAAACCGTAGTGGTTTAATTAAGTTTAAACAAGTCGACACACACACCCACAACTGAATGATAACCAATGGGCAGCACATCCTGCAAACTGGGGAGGGCGCAACATTGACTATTAGTCTGTTATTTCTTAAAGTATGCTCTTAAAACTCAGAGCAGAGGGTACCTGCCAATGTACAGTTTCCTCCCCCTCAAATGTATGTATTCTCCTGTATGTCATAAATGTATGGTTGCCACAGCACTATATATCTGCATGTAACAAATATTATGAATTAAGATTGAAAAAGAAAAAGAAAAAGAAAAAGAAAAAGAAAAAGAAAAAGAAAAAAAGAAAAAGGGGGGCCCTGATGTAAACAAGACCAGTCCTTATCTGTTCTGCATCCCATCAACAACCATTGGGCCATACTGCATTGTACCCACTCTGCAAACCGCCAGCAAAACCTCCAACCAATCAATCAAACCTTTGCCTGCAGTTTGGGGGTAGTGCAATTAGTTTGCCGCACCGGGTGGGGGCGATGTGCATGAGTTCGTCCGCCATCACAGCGAGTTCAGAGTTCAACATGTAAATGAGCAGATAGTGACGCGTCTGGTCACCGACGCAGCCAGGTGCTGGGCGTGACGTTTAACTATAGTGAAAGAGCATGGCCAATGAAATTACAAGACCCCCATTCATGAAATAAGTAAGCAGGAGCAACTCAGCGACGGTCATAAATATCATAGATATATATATACCTCCATGATAAACAAGACGATAAATCCGCGTCACGCACAGGAGCAATACAATATAGAAATCATATCGATAAGCATAGCTTAGAGTAAACAAAATGCACGATTTGCAGTGGAAACTATTATAAATAAACAAAACAAAACAAAAATAATAATACGGGCGATGTTCCCGAGCGACACACAATGTCCCAACATCACCCATCTAAGCACGGAGATAGACAGACAGTCGTGATGTTTAGTGTGTTACCCAAAGTAGACATGGGTAGGATAAACCGTGTCATGCACAAAAGCAATACAAAATATAAATAATATCGATAAGCATAGCTCAGAGTAAATACAAATGTACAATTTACTTGGAACGGAGAGCATAGCGCTAGTACCACGGCAAATAGCAGATACAATTATCCATATAACGTTGTAAACAAAACGAGCAAAAAAGTAAAAAAAAAAATTAAATGAGAGAAGAGGCTCCCCGGCGACATATGTCCCAACTTTAGCCGTCTAAGGATGAAAGCACGGAGATATAACTATAGAGTCGTGGTGCTCGGTGTGTTACCCAAAGTTTCACTCTGCTGGAGTCGATGTGTGTTGTTTCTTCAGAAAGTCTGTAGCTTCCTTAGGTGAAGCAAGATGTCTTTTTGCGCCGTCTTTGTCTTTGATGAAGAGTCTCGCTGGGTACCATAAGGATGGTTTATATCCCTGCTGGTAGAGGGATCCCATAACATCTCGGTAGCGGGAGCGTTGTTCCAACACTTCGGTGCAGTAGTCCTCGAAGATTAGCACAGGTTTCCCCCTGTAGGTCAGCGAACCTCTCCTCTTCCGAGCCTCCCGAATAATAATCTCCTTGGTTCTGAAGCGGTGTAGGCAGGCGATCACCGCCCGGGGCCTGGAGCCAGGGGCTGGTCTGGCCGTCAGCGCCCTGTGGCAGCGATCAAGTTCGGGTGGTGTAGCAAGCACTTCCTTGCCCAGAATTTCCATCAGCACCTCGGCAAAAAAATCATTGGGTCGGTCGCTTTGGATAGACTCGTCTAGCCCTATTATGCGTATGTTTGACCGACGGCCACGCGACTCAACATCGATAAGCTTGTTCTTCAGTTTGGCGTTGCTCTCCTCCAGAGTCAAACACCTAGCCTCTAAGCTCACCATCCTATCGGACCATGTATTAAGTCCATCCTCCAAGGATGTCAGACGCTTGGCATGGTCAGCCACGGATAACTGGAGGTTATCTAGTTTGGAGTCGGCCGAGGCGGCGGAGACTCTGAATTCGAGCGTGAGGTTCTGAATTAGTATGGCAATGCTCGTCAAATCCGTCGGCTCGTCGTTTGTGAATGGTAGATCCGCGTCCCTAGTGTCCTTGTTCTTTGGCCATTTCGATGCCATTATGCCTGTCACAGCCAAAAATTCATTAGTAGCAAAATATCCGAAGAAAGAAAGTAAAAAAAAAATAATAATAAAGTATCAATGAGGCTTTTTAGCATAGGTTTGTAAAGTTGGGGAGTTGCAGCGTGGAGAAACACGTCTACCACATCCTATACCGGAAGTGTATAAGTCTTGTTTTTGTTTATTTTTTAAAAGTGCATGTGAACGCATTAAAAAAAAATAGGTTCTGCCAACATATTTAGGCTAAATATTCCTCTATCGTTTTATAAATGTGTATAAAGAAACAATTCCATTTGATAATATTCATTAATTTCATTCATGACATTGTGCTGTAATTTTATTTGCTAATAAATATGCATGATAAAGTTCCAACAACGTGTGCTTTTATTTTGATATTGAAATTACGCGATACACGTGTGTGGGGTCGCCAAAGAAATTCCAAAATAAAATGGGGTCGCGGTATGAAAAAGTTTGAGAACCCCTGATCTAACTATTACTCCTGTCTGGACATAAATATAAAACAAAACGATGATCTATTAACTGGATTATTAAACCTTATGCAATATTGATCATTGATATTTGAATACTTGAAATCTGTATGAACTGAGTAGTTAGTATCAAATGAAGAAGATGGAACAGCTCCATGCATTAATTGAATAAACAACTATTTACTCATTACCAGCATGTTTAAATTCCAAACTTTCTTGGCCGTTTTCTTTTACGTAATAAATAAAAAATAAAAATAAATCACAAATGCATACTTTTTTATTTAGTTTTTAAAACTGACACTATTTCCACTAAGCGAGTTAAACGCTCGCGCATGCTAAATGACCTCTCGGCAGATACATTTTCCACAGCCTTTGGGAGCAGTGCGGTGCCATCTAAGAACGTTAATGGCGACATTGATACTTTAGTTCATGCTTTTAACCGGCACTGCTCAGACATTTTAGATGTAGTTGCTCCTCTGAAATCCTGCACTGTTCGCACTTTAAATTCCTCTCCCTGGCTCAATGGGGATATTCGTCATTTTAGACGAAATTGCCGGTGTATTTGAGCGAAAGTGGAAGTCCACTCAGCTTAATGTACACCGTCTTCATTTTAAACTACTTTTAATTGATTTTAACAGTATGGTTAAGGATGCGAAAGCTGCCTATTTCACAAACTTAATCTCATCTAGCAAACTAAAGCCCAGAGTCCTATTCGACACCATTAATATCATTGTCAGTCCACAAACCCCTGTCACACCTGTTTTATCTGCTGAGGACTGTCATGATTTTCTCCTATTTTTTGTAAATAAGGTTGGAGGAGAGAGACAGGGATGAACACGCTATAGACTACTTTGCCCGTCCTGAGCCTGCTATGATGCAGGTGTTTTTACATCACCACCCAAAACAAGATTCAGCCAAGAGCAAGTTAGTACACTGGTGACTGGTCCACTTGCACTGGTACACTTGTCCATGGCACTTACTACCCAGCTTTGTAGTGATTTGGGGGAATAGTACAGTAGGTACGCATATTTAAGGGGGCCGCAAGGATGGTGTACTGGTGGGTGGTGTCCGACCGATTATAGTGGGCCGGTCTGGGCCAAAAATGCCAGGGCTGATTTTTGGTCGCAGTCCAGCCCTGACTACCGCCCTGTTTCTATTCTTACCTCCATCTCGAAAGTCATGGAAAAAATAGTCTACGAACAGGTCGAAAAGTACCTCACGAAAAAAAATCAAATCTACGAATTCCAATCTGGCTTCAGAACATCCCACTCCACTGACACATGCCTTCTCTATTTGAACGACCACATCAAACAAGAGGTGGACGCGGGCAAATACTGTGGCATGTTCATGCTGGACCTCCAAAAGGCTTTCGACACTGTCAATCACTCCATTCTGATTGACAAGCTAAAAGAAATTCGTTTTGATAGTTTATTAGTGAGCTGGATGCAATCCTACCCAGTGAACTGTTCCTAATTTTATGCAAATGACATGTCATCAGCTTGTGACTGCAAATTGTTCCTGTTCGCGGACGACTCAGCCCTGCTGGTCTCTGACAAGAACAAGTTACAGGTTGAACAAACCCTCAGCTCAGAACTCGGCAGAATCTGCACATGGCTCGCTGATAAACTATCATTACACCTGGGTAAAACAGTCCATTCTCTTCGGTTCAAATAACAAACTCAGCAAGTTATAGTGGGTGACAATATTGTCACAAGGAAAGATGAAATTACATACCTGGGTTCCATCCTAGAGGCAAATCTTTCCTGTGACAAGAAGGCATCCAATGTAATCAAAAAAAGTCAACCAACGAACAAGATTCTTGTACCGGATCTCCTCTCTGGTAAACAAAAATACCCTGACGACAGGAGCACTCATTCAAGGGTACTACGACTGTGCTTGTACCTCATGGTACCAAAGCACCTCAAAGTCACTAAAAACAAGATTACAAACATCACAAAACAAACTGGTCAGACTACTGCTTGACCTTACTCCTAGAACCCACCTCACCCCTGCCCATTTTGACAACCTAGGATGGCTTATAAACTGTAGATGACAGAGTACAGCAACTTGCAATGGGCCTGGTCTACAAGATACACTGCACTAAGGTACCCATGTACATGTCGAAATACTTCCCAAGGGGTCAGTGAATACCACGACCACAACACCCGAGGGAGTTCCACAAATCATGTCCAACCCAGATTCGGCTCAAACAAGGGACTAAACACGTTCCGCAATTATGCCACATCAATGTGGAATGCCCTACCCACAGCTGTAAACAAATTTTAATCACTACCCACTTTCAAAACCGCTCTCAAAGAGCACCTAGGCCTAACAAAATTAATAGTTGGTTTCAGGTTGGTTGTCAGTTTGGCCATGGGTAGGTAGGGAATTTATTTTATTTTATTATTTTATTTTATTCTTTCCCACGGCGACTATGGATAGGGAATTTCTTTATTTAATTAAAATGTTCACAACAACATGGATGCATGTACTCTGCCAGCATGTTTAATATCCATAATACTAAATGTTTGACTAAGATTTCTATGAAACTTTATTAAAAAAAAAAAAAAAAAAAAAAAAACGTTTTTTTTTTTTTTTTTTAATATATAATTTTTTTTTAAACTCATAAAATATATTGGGTCGCACCTAAATCGGCAGGGTCGGTCGGCAACCTGAAACCAACTATTAATTTAGTTAGGCCTTACGGGAGGCTGCAATTCTAAACTGGCCCCTCCTGGATCTGTTTAACAGTACTGTATATTTGCATATCTTGTATGTCACAAATGTAACAGTACTGTATCTGTATGTCATGTATGTCATAAATGTCATGATTAGATTGGATTATTATATCTGTATCTGTATGTTGTGTATGTCATAAATGTCATTATGAATTGAAAATGGGGGACCCTGATGTAAACTAGACGAAAGTCTTTCTCTGGTCTGCATCCCCTTAACAATTGTGTGTATTGAGCCGTACTGTTTTGTACCCATTCTGCAATCTGTTAATTAAAGTTTTCAATCAATCAAAACTCCCAACAAGCAACAAAACACCGGAGTATTGACACCGACTGAGTATGAAGGGCCCGGACCATAACCCTATTGATTGATTGAATTGATTGATTGATTGAAAAGTGTATTAACAGATTGCAGAATGGGTACAGTACAGTACAGCTCAATACATACAATTGTTAAGGGGATGCAGACCAGAGAAATACTTTCGTCTTGTTTACATCAGGGTCCCCCATTTTCAATTCATCATAACATATATGACATACATGACATACAGATAGACAGTACTGCTACATCTATACATTTATGACATATCAGATTTGCAAATACAGTACTGTTTGTGATACAAGAGTGTCCAGAAAAGGAGTGTATATACATTTGGCGTAGAAACTGTACATTGGAGGAGGTTGGATGGGTGGGGTGGGGTTGGGTGGGTTGGGTGAGGGCTGTACATTGGAGGTGGGGGGGGGGGGGGGGGGGGGTTGGGTAGGGGACACGCACACATTTTACACTGTACATTGGAATACTGACAAAGCCTTACTTGGTCATTTACTGTACAACTAGGTTAGGACATTTGTAGGGGCCAGTTTCGAATTGCAGTCTCACGTAGGTGTTTTTTGAGAGTGTTTTTGAAAGTGGGTAGTGATTCACATTCCTTTACAGCTTTAGGTAGGGCGTTCCACATTGATGTGGCATAATTGCGAAACATGTTTAGTCCCTTGTTTGAGCCGAATCTGGGTTTTACATGATTTGTGGAGCTCCCTCTGGTGTTGTGATCGTGGTATTCACTGACCTTTGGGAAGTATTTTGACATGTACATGGGTACCTTGGTCGCGTAGTGTATCTTGTAGACCAGGCCCATTGCAAGTTGCTGTACTCTGTCGTCTACTCTAAGCCATCCTAGGTTGTCAAAGTGGGCAGGGGTGAGGTGGGTTCTAGGAGTCAGGTCAAGTAGTAGTCTGACTAGCTTGTTTTGAGATGTTTGTAATTTGTTTTTTAGTGCCTTTGAGGTGCTTTGGTACCATGAGGTGCAAGCATAGTCGTAGTACCCTTGAATGAGTGCTCCTGCTAGAGTCTTCAGGGTATTCTTGTTTACCAGAGAGGAGATCCGGTACAAGAAACGCGTTCGTTGGTTGACTTTTTTTTATTACATTGGATGTCATTTTGTCATTTTAACCCACCAGACCTCTCCAGAAAATAGATATGCTAACAATGCTAAAATAAGCACAGAGGCTAGTCATAGCTTATTAGCACACAGAGAAGCTAACGTTGCTAGTGTTAGCTCAGAGGCTAACCGGGACATTGCACACAGAGCTAACAGCAGCACTGAGAGCTCAAAGCTAACTGCTAGCTAACCCAAACAACACTGATAAAGCAGGCGGCCTAATATCCTACTGATCCGTGCTTTAAGACTCATGTCCAAAGGAGCCTTTAAGTTTCATTTAACAAACCTGCTTTGTGTTTCTTCATCTCACTTTTAGGCATCTGGACCATAGATATATATAGAACATCTATGATCTGGACATTCAGTATTTACGGTGGTGACCAATCTGTTCCTAGTTCTCCGTAGACTTCTTCTTCTTCTTCTTTATTTTTCCGGCAGTGTAAACGCAACATGGCGTATTACTGCCCTCCTCAGTTCTATAATTAAACTACGCCCACAATTAAGAAAAACTTAAATACGCATACAAAAAAAATAATAATAATGATAATGATAATGATAATGATAATGATAATAATAATAATACATAAATAAATAAAATAACATTATATCCTCTGGTATAACTGACTAATTCAGAAATGTCTGCACTGCCTCTGTGATCAGCTGGTGGTTCTCATTATTCAGACCAAAGAAAGATTTTAGAGAGAAAGAAGAAACTCCTAATACTGATAACCTCTTATAAGAGATTTCCCTTTCCTTCCTATACCGGTTACATTCTAGAGAAACATGCTTGACAGTTTCAGCCTCTCCACACGCACACCGCCCATCTGGATGTTTTCCCACAATGATTAAGGTACTATTCAATCCACAATGTCCCAGCCTCAATCTACATCTTGACCCTATCGCTCCTAGACCCATATCCAGCCAAGTTGATTTTGACCTGAGGCTGCAGAGAGAAATATACAATGGCATGCACATTTCTTGATTCCGATTGGCTGAAACACTTCTTTCAGCCGTTGTTATTTCTCATAACGAAGGTTATCCTATAACCCTAGTTATATGAATTATGGCGAGCGCTCTGCCTACTGGAACTATCCCTTTAATCATATACTATCATGAAAACTTTCACCCACGTGTAGTACGTGTACACACCCACATCCGCTCATATATAAGCGGGGGCATGGCCACACTACCAGCTCCTTCCCCAGTCTTTCACCGCCAAAAAGGGAAGACCGTGGGGTCCTCAGTGAGTCGAAGCAGAGCGCTCGCCATAATTCCTATAACTTCTAGCTAACCCAAACAACACTGATAAAGCAGGCGGCCTAATATCCACTGATCAGTGCTTTAAGACTCATGTCCAAAGGAGCCTTTAAGTTGCATTTAACAAACCTGCTTTGTGTTTCTTCATCTCACTTTTAGGCATCTGGACATTCAGCATTTTACGGTGGTGACCAATCTGTTCCCAAGTTCAGACTCATCCTTCTTCTTTTTGATTCTTCTTCTTTTTGATTCTTCTTCTTTTTGATTCTTCTTCTTCATTTTCCTTCTTTTTCTTTTTCTTTTTCTTTTTCTTTTTCTTTTTCTTTTTCTTTTTCTTTTCTTTCTTCTTCTTCTCTTCTTCTTCTTCTTCTTCTTCTTCTTCTTCTTCTTCTTCTTCTTCTTCTTCTTCTTCTTCTTCTTCTTCTTCTTCTTCTTCTTCTTCTTCTTCTTCTTCTTCTTCTTCTTCTTCTTCTTCTTCTTCTTCTTCTTCTTCTTCTTCTTCTTCTTCTTCTTCTTCTTCTTCTTCTTCTTCTTCTTCTTCTTCTTCTTCTTCTTCTTCTTCTTCTTCTTCTTCTTCTTCTTCTTCTTCTTCTTCACGCTCACACACGCAGGTTTTAATAATAATAATAATGCAGGTTTTGCTGCGACGCCGGTAGATAATAATAATAATAATAATAATAATACTTAGAATAATAATACTTAGACAAACGCACGCAATTGGCACAAGTGTAAATTATGCATTCGTCACTCTGTTCTAACATCGACGCACTTAGCTCAAGTTGTTCGCCAGCTTGCTGTGGAGCCTATGGTCACAAGTTCAAATCACTCTTAGTTAAATTTTTTTTTTTTTTATGTTTTAAATAATTTATCATCTCTTTCTACGTAACAAGCTATTCATATCAATCGAAATAACGTTCATCTCTCTATATTAACGTAACTAGCTATTCATATCAATTGAAATAACGTATTGTATTGTTTTCATTTCTCTATATTAACGTGATTCCATCAACACATAGGTAATATTTAGATCACAGGCTGGTCATGCATAATCTCGCCCACCAGACTCTTCTACCGAATTGACTAGGTTGCGCAAGTCAATCAATAGATTACACTTTCTGTAGGCCTAACACTCACCTACTCATTCTGTTGTGACTACAACATGACATGTTAGGGTTGTCACCTTCCGTGATCACGTTTGAACCAATGTGTAAAAAATCTATTTTAGATTAGGCTGTAAAAATCATCAACTTATTGCCATCATGGACCAATAACAGAACAGATTGACACGTGGTGACAAAACACAATACTGGGCATTTATTTAAAAAACATACATACCCTAACCACATAACTGATATTTAAAAGGTAATTAACAGGCATGTTCTGCAACATATCCACTCTTGAACAATGAAAAACTCCTTTTTCTTCTATTTACAAATAAGAGCAGCTCTGAAGGCTCACAGCGTCCCATGGGGATGTTCCACTTGAGCACCACAAGTTTCACAAATTATTTTATGACAAGGAGACGTCGAGAGCTTCGTCTAACACCCCTTAGCTGTTATAACTATGTACTAAAATGTACCTCTGCTTTGGCTTGCACGCCTTTGGTGTGTGGTTGAATAGCAGTGATCGTCCATCTTAGTTAGTTAGGCGTTGCAGTATATAGCGTGGAGTATAATTGATGCAGGTAGGTATTATCTGATGCAGGTAGGCAGTGTGCGAACCATAGCATGGTCTTTGGGTGAGCCAAGGAACCTTAATATTTTTTTGCGGGCGGGGGGGGGGGGGGGGGGGGGGGGGGGGGGGGTGATCGCAGACGTTACTGTAGCCTTTAGTAGGCCTTGTGTTGTGTATGTATGTATGTGACAAATGAACCTCTTGAATCCTGTCATATATTCAATCAGTTTCAATAACTACAGAACACATAATAGACAACTCACTTGTTGATGTAGTTGTGGTCCCGGCCGTCTGCACAGCACATTCCATGATAAAAAAAAGTATCCATTTAGTTAGATAGATGATAGATCCAACACTGTCTACAGTATCTCGTGATTATCTCTCAGACTCCTGTTCTGATACGACCGCAACAGGCACCGGCACGGTCACCGGGCGTTGTCAGAGATAGTCCCCACCGCAGCAGCAGCAGGTGTAACGGTGTCGCCTGTAGATGATCCCGCCTCCTGCTGCTCTGTCAAGTCCATTGACTGCTTCACTTTCATCGTGAAACCAAAATTGGTTAGGCTTACTTTTTGCATTTTTCGTTTAGACATTATCCATTCCTGAATGACCTTATTTACCTGTCAAAACTATCACTGTCAACAAGTCACAGGTTACAACGTGCGGGTCAAGTTTGATTTGTGCCGTGCGTGCAGGCTGCAGCGCCGCCGCGCTCCGAATGGTAATTGCAAGAATAGCATGCATGTTGCCATAATACGTGTGTGAATTAGTGCGCAAATCATTAATCATACATCCAAAATAGCATACGTTTATTATTATACACGATGATGATACAGAAAATTACAGAAAAATTAGAAATGCATGGCAAAAGTAGCATTTATTTTCAGTAATTTAGAGACCCCCCCAAAAAATCACAAATCATGTTTTCAGGGGAGCTGATGTCTGATCTAAGGGAGCCATGGCTGCCCCAGCTCCCCGTGGATCGCACCCTGCAGGTAGGTATTATCATGCTAATATGGCGTGTTCTGCAATACCCATTTCAGCGTGTGTGCGAGGGCTCTCGCATTATTAGGCAAAACCTGCGTGTGTGCGAGGGCTCTCGCATTATTATTAAAACCTGCGTGTGTGCGAGCGTGTGGGCGT
The DNA here is from genome assembly GCF_963971535.1 of Notolepis coatsorum. NCBI lineage: Eukaryota > Metazoa > Chordata > Actinopteri > Aulopiformes > Paralepididae > Notolepis > Notolepis coatsorum. The sequence goes on along the minus strand of NC_140171.1, from coordinate 169,375,354 downwards.
AAAAAACAAAACCCTGATTGGGGGTGTGAGGGCATTATCGCGGCTCATGTGCATGCGCACGCTCGCACCGGCGTAGGGGCGAAACGAGCATAGATCGCTGGCCAATCAGAGCAACGCGGAAGGAAACGTTAGTTGCCGAAAGGATACACGCCCACAGGACAGAGGGAGCACTATAGATTTCCAGCCCTCCCTATATTCTGTTATACAGCCCCGCGGTTTTGATTGATTGAAAACTGTATTAACAGATTGCAGAATGGGTATACAGTACAGCTCAATACACACAATTGTTAAGGGGATGCAGACCAGAGAAAGACTTTCGTCTTGTTTACATCAGGGTCCCCCATTTTCAATTCATCAGGAATTGAAGGAGCGAGCACAACAGCAATAGCTCTCTCTCTGTGGTTCTCACCCAGGCCTAGAAATGAAGGCAAAGAGAAAGAATTAACTCCCTGAGAAGAAAGAACTCTAAAGAAGGATTTTTGTTGTTCTCTATACTTAATACAGTCCATCAGGACATGCTGCACTGACTCCGTCCCCCCACACTCACACAACCCAGATGGATGTTTCTGATTAAGCCCACAGTGCCCCAACCGTAATCTACAGATTATAACAGAGTCCCCCCCCCCCCCCCGAAAGGGGCTCCCATCCTCCTGACAGAGGGCTGGATAGAATAAAAGTGCCTCCCCTCGGTCTCCGAGTCCCACCTACACTGCCTGTAGAAGCAGAAACCGACTTGGTGGATTTGTATTGTTAGAATATTAGAATTCATATTGTTTAGACTAGGTGTCATATTTATGTTTGAACTCTAGGGGGCACACCTCCTCTATAAGTAACCTAGCTGATCACTGTAAATCATGTTTCACTGTTTGGAACTGACAAATAGAGCAATTGACAACTGTTCTGATTTAACCTTTCATTCACCATCATTCACTTTTGGACAATAAAACCCTGCAAACTGTACCAGCCGCAACTTGGACATTCTTCTATATTTACATCACAAACTTAATGCCCAGCGGATAGCCAGCACTTCTGTCACTCCTCCTTAGTCCATCCAATACTTCAAATATATCTTCGGCAGCTGCAGTTAGTCCGTTCTTTACACAATCTACATTCTAGATACGTTCAGAGAATTATAGATTAGTATTAGCCAGGCACGTGCACACATAGAGCCCAAGGGGTGCTTGAGCATCTGCCTTTTTGAGCATCATAAAAAAAGTGAAAAAAAAAATAGATTTGTTTTACCGTTACGCATATAGACTGCCCTTCCAACTGAAAAATGTCAGGATAGAATCAAAATATTAGGTAAAGAGAGAGAGATGCCCCATATTCCATTGCAGTTTGCACGGCCTCCTCAGCGTGCCTCTCCACGGACCTATATATTTTATACATAGCGTGGGTGGTGATGATGATGATGATGATGATGATAGAAACCGCTGTGGCGCATACAGTTGAATGCTGGTATAACACTCATTGAGGGACACAAAGAAGTCAAGTCCGATGGGATTTGGGAATCTCAAATACAAATCGGGATTAGAATTAAAAAAGGCATTTATATTAAACAATACAGATACAGCACTTCTTGGGGTCTGTAGGGTAAGCACTTATTCCCTCCCCCCTGAACATTTATGGGGATGTATGGGCTTTTTAAGTCAGTGATAAAAGTCTTTCAAGGATAAGTGAGCTCCTGCACTGATTATTATAGTTCAATATTCAATATTTGATCACCAAAACCCCCCAAAAAGCATAAAAAGGGGGCCCCCCCCCGCCCGAAAAGGGCCCTTAAAAATCGGGTTCTACGCACGCTCGGTTAAAAGACACAGGTATAGTGCCCTTTTCAGCCTTTGAGCACCTGCCCCTCTAAAGTCCTGTGCACGTCCCTGGTATTAGCCCATTAATTATAGATTAGTATTATTCCATTAATTATAGATTAGTATTACTCCATTAGCCATAGACAATGAAGTGAAGCTGTAGGCACAAACAGCGCAGGCATTGACGTCATTTCCGCTGGGTCGGGGAGTACGGGAAAAAGGCTCTTCAAGGTAGAACATAGATATATAAACATTAGATGGCTCAAGGCAGAGTCTCCCGCATAGTTCACCGGCGGCCATCTTGCTTGAGTGGACTACTGCTTTAAGGTGATGATCTGCACACAAACAAAAATACTCATAACTCGCTGAAATCTTGACGGATTTACAAACGGTTTGGTTTATTACAAACGTTATTAACGTGGCTATGATTCTTGCTTTCTTTTCATATGAAAGTCCATTATAAGGATGCAGTATGATAACTTCATCTCTGACGTTTTTATCAAACCAAACGGTTGAGCAAGCTATGGTTATTTCAATAGTACATGCACCATAGACATGCATGTTATGAGTGGGCGTGCTCCACCCACGCAAGATGGTCGCATGTGGCAACGTCTGTTTCCATTAGCCAGCATCGCGGGTGAGTCATCTAGTGATATATATCTATGGGAAAGAAGACCAACTCTTGAATTTGCCAACAGAGGGCACTCAAAGTGCAGTAAGTGTAAAATAATGAGTTACGGTCAATGGGATGTTTTGAAGGTAAGCTATTTATGAATCCCCTTAGAGAAATTCAAGGGTCATAGCAGATAAAGATAATGGTCTTACAGTCTTTCATTATAATGGTCATACAGTCTTTCATTATTTTGGCTCTACACACCACTAGAATGGATTCGAAATTATTATTATTTTAATTTTTTTTCGTTTATTTGGACGGTAAAAATTGCCGGATTTAGCACGAGGCTAATTTCCATCCGTTGTCCCCAAACATAAAAACAGGACTCATAGAAACAGTAAGAAATGTACAAATACATAAAAACAAAACACGTAAAAACAGTAAACATTTTTACAAATACATAATAGCATGTCACATGTGTTCACATGACTGGTTGGACTTCAGCCATTTTTTAGTTGCCCTCTAAAAGAAGCAAGGGTGGGGCTTTCCCTTATGGAAATGAGAGACTGTTCTATGCTTGACTGCCTTTTATGGACAGGACGTTTTGGCCAAACGTGGTCAGTCTACGTTGGACCATGCAGTCACCTCTGGTGTCCGACCTGGTGCAGAGTCCAGTGTTTCTTTTTTTGTAGATTAATTCCTGTACAGGAGGGGGAGCTAGTCCATGTAGGCATTTGTAGATGAAACAAGAGCTTTTTAAAACTTTGAAATTTTCAAAGCTCAAAAAGCTATATTGTTTCAAAATATTGCAATGGTGGTATGCCAATGGTTTCCTGGCAAATACCTTGATGGCTCTATGATACAGCTGTTCGATGTGTTTCATGACCGTGACACCAGCAAATGACCAGTTTGTGAAGCAGTATTCAATATGTGAGAATATCATGCAATGAAGATACGTTTTTGCAGCATCAACTGTTAAAAAAATTAACGAAATTAAAATTAATTGTGCGTTTCACTTTTTTGACATGGTTCTTAAAGGATAGGTTCGAGTCCAAGATGATGCCGAGGTACTTGAAGTGGGAAACCAATTCCAGTCCGTCCCCCCCCCCCCCCAGAAACACATTAGATCTTGTGATTCTGACTGGTCGTTTGCTGAACATCATGCATATGTTTTTTTTTGTATTTAGCAGTAGGCATGAGTTTTGCAACCAGTGTTGGACCTTGTTCATTGCATTTGAGAGGTTACATGAGATCAGGTCAGTTTTTTTTACCATGTACAAAAATGACTGCGTCGTCAGCATACATCTGTACATTGAAGTCAGGGCAGATGTCCGGCAGGTCATTGATGTACAGGGAAAACAGCAATGGCCCAAGGATCGATCCCTGCGGCACACCGACTGGATTGTCAAGATAAGGAGATTTGACACCATCAACCATGACACATGAAATGAAACAATCAATATGTGTTTTAAGTGTAGAGAGAGAAGAGCAGAGGGAGGGATATAATAATAGTAATACACACAGGGAGAGAAGACACATACAGACAGAAGACACTTGTGTGGGGTGTGCAGAAGGTGTTAAGCTCCTCTGGGAGGGAAGCAGACACCTCTACAGAACTGTTAATTTTCCCTTTGTAGTCTGTGATTGTTTTTAGTGTGCAGAACATTCAATGTAATTGTGTAATTTCTATATGCAAACCTGAGACGTTCGATTGAATGGCCAGATGTGGAGGCCTTTGGACACAGAGTAGCAGTGATTATTGAGATTTTCAGAGAAACCATCCAATCTGAAAGCACACGCCCAAATGTTTTCCAGCAAAAAGCACAGCCACACTATGAGGGATCTATTTGTTTCCTAACAAAAGGGTGGAGTGGCCATACAAGTGACAAACATATAACACAGAACAGCGGTTCTCTTGACAATTTGTTGCCAGGGGACATTTTGTCTTAGCTGATAGAGGTTTTGACATACAGGAAAGTGTCAGCATGTTGTGTGCAGAGTTTAAATTCCCAGCCTTTACAAAAGGCAACAGTCAGTTGCAAAATATGTAGAGATGGGTGTACCTGACGAGGTATGTGTTTTTCTGAGTGATCTGTGATGTTTTCTTTTCTAAGCCTGCAAAAAGACTATCCCTACATAATATGAAACACTAGAGCTTGACATAAAAAATCGACAGTAAAACCAGTTACCATGGAAACGGGTAAAGATTACAATATAAAAGACATTCTCTCAAAGATTAGGTTAAAACATTTAGGCCTACCTTTATTGGTTGTAAGTACAATAATTAAATAATATATACCTCCATCAAAGATTATGAACCTACACAATACGGTTTGGCTGTAATACTTGTTGTAGAGGAGCGTCTGCAGCCACGAGGGACACGATGTAGAGGAGCGTCTGCAGCCACGAGGGACACGATGTAGAGGAGCGTCTGCAGCCACGAGGGACACGATGTAGAGGAGCGTCTGCAGCCACGAGGTACACATGAGGTCCTGCATACGCTCCTCTACATTAGAAATGAATTGAAGGCAGCCATGTCGCTAGACTTGGCTGGAGTTGGTCTGAAACGAGCCTTCTGCTACATTGAACAGATGAGCAAAGCCTACTAGTGCACGACGCCACACCAGAAAAACATGTAGTGCATAGTCCATTTGTTAAAGGGCCAGTTCACCCAAAATGAAACAAGTTAAACATATTTGTTAATACGTGGAGTTCTATTTATTCCATGATCCATGATGGTTTTGGTGTGATTTGCCTAGATTTGGAGATATCTGCTGAGAAATCCCGTCACCAATATAAGGGAGTTGAATGGCACTCAGTTTGTGGCTCAAAGCAAAATACATTTTTGAAAAAGAAACATTGAAAAATTAACGTTTTTTTTGTGAAGTTTAATTTAGGAACAATTTTCTACCAAAGTACACCCACCAGATTATTATGGGCGGTGTACTTATAGAGTATTTCTACTTTTTACTTAAGTAAAATACTGTACTTCTTGCACCAGTGATTAATAAAATCAGCAATAAACCTTAGAAAATAAGTCACATCCACTAAAATCTGAGGTTTCCACACGTAATCATTGGGGAAAAAAACATTAACATCGACTAATTGACAGTTTTGGTCGATTAAGACAAAACCAACCAAATAATGAACTGAGGGGGCAGCCGTAATGAATGAATGATATTTATTGTCATTGTCACAGGTACAACGGAATTTAAAATGCGGCCCTAGGTGCTAACAGCCAACACAGTCCTAAATAATAATAACACAGTTCTAAAAATAATAGTCCTAAAATAATAAAAACAAGAGTGAGACATACTGGTTAGAGTTACATAGTTGAGACTAATGAACTGGTTAGAGTTACATAGATGAAGAATGAATGAATGAATGAATGAATGAATGAAAACTTTATTTAACAGATTGCAGAATGGGTACAATACAGTACGGCTCAATACACACAATTGTTAAGGGGATGCAGACCAGAGAAAGACGTTTGTCTTGTTTACATCAGGGTCCCCCATTTTCAATTCATAGTGACATTTATGACATACACAACATACATGACATACAGGTATTTAGTACTGTTACATTTGTGACATATACGATATTCAAATATACAGTACTGTTACCCATAGATCCTGACAGAGTATATACATATGATGGGGAGGGGACTGTACATTAGGAGGGGGTGGGTGGGTGGGAGAGAAATATACGGTGGGGAGAGAATATATACATACGGTGGGGAGGAGACTGTACATTTGGAGGGGGTGGGTGGGTGGGAGAGAAATATACATACGGCGGGGAGAGAATATATACATGCGGTGGGGAGGAGACTGTCTATTAGGAGGGGGTGGGGGTGGGGGGGTTTGGACATTTACGGTGGCCAGTTTCGAATTGCAGCCTCCCGTAGGTGCTCTTTAAGAGCGGTTTTGAATGTGGGTAGGGATTCACATTCCTTTACAGCAGGGCTATTCACCTGGCGGCCCGCGGGCCAGATCCGGCGCGCGGGATGATTCTGACCGGCCCGGAAAAAGATTACATGATAATTAGATTTTTTTTTAACTTTTTTCTTTTCATGTCAACGTTCACACGCACAATTGAGCCAAAAGTCACTAAATTAATGACAGATTTCATTGATAAATTGAGGGAAAACTTTGCAAGTCGATTTGATGAATTTGACATGCCCAGAGAATTGATGCATTTTGTGAGCAACCCATTTGCCAATGTAGCTGCCATTTCCACAAAAGGACAAGAGTTCCTTGCATCACTTCACATTGATGAAGGTCTCCTGCAACTTGAAATAATTGACATGCAAGCATCATCTGCTCTGAAGCAGGCACTTGAGAATGAATCCACCACAACATTTTGGATAAAGTGTATTCATGTCAACACATTCCCCAAAATAAAAAAAACGCTGGCAATATCTGTGCTAACAATGTTTGGCTCAACATACACCTGTGAATCCAGTTTCTCTCACATGAATGCCATTAAAACAAGCAACCGTGCCTCCTTGACAAATGAGCATTTGCATCACTGGTAGCGGGTAGCCCTCACTTCCTATGAACCCTCTTTCTCTGCCATTGCCCATGAAAGAAGTGCAATCTCTCTCATTAGATGTGTGTATGTAGGCTAGGCCTGTCTGCCCCCCACCCCCCCTGATGTTTGAGAGTTAAGAGTGGACAATAAGTGCTAATAAGATGCTGTGATTTGCTGTTGTTGCACAGACATGAAGCACTTTTTCATAAGCTCAGCTGCACTATAAATAGACCCTCCCACCTCTTGCAGAGACAAGTCGCATTTCTTTCCTCTCTCCCTAAGCCTTCAGGGCCGTTCCTACCGCCGCCTCTACTGCTCCATGGAGCCCGACGCTGCTATGCCCTGCTTCGTGCCGGTGGCCGGACTATACTCAAATCAACTCTAAATGGATCTAATCAGTGGATTGCATATTTTCTTAAAGAAGCAGAATAAGGCTAACCCTCTCTGCCTATTGGGACATCATAATCGGGCTACCAACTTGAAGACGTGGTCATTTTTGGATTATCGAAGCTTTTGGACTGCAATAAGAAGATTTTGGATCTGTTTACCGCGCATAGGATCTACCAAAATGAACTGATAAGACACTTGGACACTTGGACTAATAATGCATTCAGTCATTTGGACGGAGTTGTTAAAACTCACTCCACTCAAATCAATAGAGTTATATTCCACTCTATTCAAATCAAATTTAAAGTGACGTGGCTGGGATAAATTGTGCCAGTCAGCCAAAACAAATTTCTGGACCAAGGTCGAACCAGAGAGCTGTGGAGTCGAAGGCCCTCTGGGAGATAAGAGTGGCGAGCGGCTTCCCACACCCCCAATCCCTACCTCCCCCACCCAGGACTTGGCTTGTGCACTCCCCCCCCCCTCCAGCCCCCCCCCCCCCCCCCCCTTCCTCTGCATTGGCGCTGCACTGTCGGCTGCCTCGTGTGAGGGATCACTCCCCCCCCCCCCCTACAGCCCTGTAACAACCCCAACCCACTCCCCCCTCCTTCTGTAAATGGCGCTGCCTATGACGGCTGCCAGTCTGTTTGCGGTGGTGAATATGCATATGTTTGTCTCAAGGCTCTGTACCATTATTACTATCTAAAATGTAATAATTGTGGAATATTACTGTAATGAGCTGTATGTGTATGATCCAAGCGTCCTATGATCCTCATAGGAGCATAACAGAAAAAAGCATTCCATGTGAAGGTATTCTGTATCTTTGCATGTCAACTAATAAAGAAACTTGAACTTGAAACTATAAATGTGTTTTTTTTGTTCAAGTGTTGATGTTAGAATGTTCAGATGCACATCATGCACTTGTTTGTTTTTTATTGTATTTTTATATTGAAATGTTGAAGAGGAGATGTTGCAGTTGTTGCACAGTCATAAATGAAGCACTTTTTGCAGGAGATGTTGCAGATGTGGCACATAAATGAAGCACTTTTTTTTAAAAGTATACTACTTTTGCAATGTAGTTAAATAAAAGTTGTGAAAATGTGGTTGCGTGTTGTGTCAAGTGTACATATATTCATAGCACGGGGAGGCGCCATGGCAGTCCGGCCCCTGGCCCCTTGGGTTTCTGACAATGTGGCCCCCTGAACAATTTAGTTGAATAGCCCTGCTTTACAGCTTTGGGTAGGGCGTTCCACATTGATGTGGCATAATTGCGAAACGTGTTTAGTCCCTTGTTTGAGCCGAATCTGGGTTTAACTTGTAGTGTATCTTGTAGACCAGGCCCATTGCAAGTTGCTGTACTCTGTCGTCTACACTGAGCCATCCTAGGTTGTCAAAGTGGGCAGGGGTGAGGTGGGTTCTAGGGGTAAGGTCAAGTAGAAGTCTGACCAGTTTGTTTTGTGATGTTTGTAATCTTGTTTTTAGCGCCTTTGAGGTGCTTTGGTACCATGAGGTGCAAGCATAGTCGTAGTACCCTTGAATGAGTGCTCCTGCCAGAGTCTTCAGGGTATTCTTGTTTACCAGAGAGGAGATCCGGTACAAGAATGTAGTTCGTTGGTTGACTTTTTTTATTACCTTGGATGCCATTTTGTCACAGGAAAGATTTGCCTCTAAGACGGAACCTAGGTATGTAATTGCATCTTTCCTTGTGACAATATTGTCACCCACTGTAACTGAGAAGCCGTCGGTCTTGCCGAGTTTGTTATTTGATCCGAAGAGAATGGACTCTGTTTTACCCAGGTGTAATGATAGTTTGTTATCAGCGAGCCAGGTGCAGATTCTGCCGAGTTCAGAGCTGAGGGTTTTTTCAACCTGTAACTTGTTCTTGTCAGAGACCAGCAGGGCTGAGTCGTCCACGAACAAGAACAAGTTGCAGTCACAAGCTGACGACATGTCATTTGCATAAATTAGGAACAGTAGCGGTCCTAGTATGCTTCCTTGTGGAACACCACAGCTCACTGTGGAGGGGGGGGGGGATAGAGTACCGTTTACCTCCACCATCTGTTCTCTCCCCTCCAGGTAGGATTGCATCCAGCTCACTGATAAACTATCAAAACCAATTGCTTTTAGCTTGTCAATCAGAATGGAGTGATTGACAGTGTCGAAGGCCTTTTGTAGGTCCAGCATGACCATGCCGCAGTATTTGCCATGCCACCATGCCGCAGAGACTAATGAACTGGTTAGAGTTACATATATGAGAGATTAATGAACTGGTTAGTTACATAGATGAAGAGACTAATGAACTGGTTAGAGTTACATATAGATGGAGAGACTAACTAATGAACTAGTTAGAGTTACATCAGAATCAGAAAGGTCTTTATTGCCAAGTAGTTTTCACATACAAGGAATTTGCTTTGGACGTTATCGGTACGACATTGGCGGACAGATAATACAATAAAGAGGTGGATTAAAATGAAATATGAGCTAAGTTAAGCACAATAGAATAATATAATTATGAAATAAATTATAGGCCAGGGCTGTACAACTGTAAATAAGAGGTTGAATAAAATTATATGAGATATAAACTAAATTAAATATAGCACAATAGAATATAGTAGTTATAAGTAAAATAAAATAGGAATAGGCCAGTGATGTACAACTGGGCAGATGTGGTCAATTATATACACTAATTAGAATGAGTAACAATGCGGTGGGCAAGTATATAGTCCAGTAGGGTGTGTTAATGTAACACAGTGGGGGGTGTCAGTGAGGGTCCCGAGCCTCGTTGATGAGGCTCACTGCAGAGGGGAAGAAACTGTTCTTGTGGGGTGAGGTTTTGGCCCTGATGGACCGCAGCCTCCTGCCAGAGGGGAGTGACTCAAACAGGTTGTGACCGGGGTGTTGGGGTCGGCCACAATCTTACCTGCACGCTTCAGAGTTCTGGAGAGGTGTACAGGTCCTGGAGAGATGGCAGATTGCAGCCGATCACCTTCTCAGCAGAGTGGATGACACGCTGCAGCCTGCCTTTGTCCTTGGCTGCAGCGTACCATAGTGTGATGGAGGTGAGGATGGACTCAATGTACCTATAAATACTAACTAGATAGTAGAATGTGAAAGAAAATTAAATATGAGCTAAGTTAAGCACAATAAGACAATAATAACCTTATGCATACTGCACCTTATATGAATACTGTATATTTCAGTTAGTTAATTATATTGATGTTATATTGTTTACACTGCTTGTTTTTACTACCTGAACCTCCCCTCCCCCATGCTCCTGATGCCTTAATTTCCCCAAGGGGATCAATAAAGGAATATCTTATCTTAATAAAAAATCTTTCTTTTAATCTTATACCTTGCCTCACACTAATTTGTTTTTATCAACTTGCTTGTGAAGCACTTTGGTGTCAGCTGCCGCTGCCTGGAAATGTGCTATACAAATAAAACTGACTTGACTTGACTAATAGAATAATATATTTACGAAATAAAATATAGGCCAGGGCTGTGCGACTGTATAAGAGGTTGAATACAATTATTGGATATAAACTAAATTAAATATAGCACAATAGATATAGTACAATTATAAGTGAAATAAAATAGGAATAGGGCTGTGCAACTGGGCAGATGTCGGCCTGGAGAGATGGCAGATTGCAGCCGATCACCTTCTCAGCAGAGTGGACGACACGCTGCAGCCTGCAGCGTACCATAGTGTGATGGAGGAGGTGAGGATGGACTCAATGTACCTATAAATACTAACTAGATAGTAGAATGTGAAAGACATGAATGATGTGACATACTATAAAATCAGTTTCTTTACAGTGCAATACAATTGTTCTGGATTACTGTTACTGTACAGTTCAAAGTCGTCTTTACCTTCCGTTTGGTATCCACAGTTTAAAACCTGACAGTCTTCCCTCTTGTCTGAGACCCACTCTTAATGGTTTATATGGTATATATCAGTAAACACAATGGGTTTGATAATCGATTGTTTTGATAAGGACCCCACAGAGATGCAAATATTCTATTCGAATCCAGGTACTTTCTGTGTGGAGTTGGCATGTTCTCCCCGTGTCTTTGTGGGTTTCCTCCAGTTTCCTCCCCGCAACTGACTGTGGTGTTTTACAGTTCAGACAGATCTGGTACAGTAGCTCTGACTGTGGGGTTTTACAGTTCAAACATACAGCCTCCGTCAGAGGAGAGGATAAAGGCTCTGTCGGGCAGCTGACCATATCTCCTCCATCACACAGATGATCAGATACACATACCACACAGGTTCAAGTTGAAGAAGTTTAATTTTAATGTACTGAATAATACAGGTACTTAAATTAATGTTCAATTCATCAAGACATTTAGAGACATACAAATATACAGTACTATGTAAGAAAAAAGCATCAAGTCATGTTTATCATTTTGGACTAAAATAGAGGAATGTTGCTCAAGGTTATAAAACGCAGTTGTGCGCACTATGAACCGGGATTTGATTGAATAAGCAACAGATGTGTTTTTTACAATGACGTTGACAATGTGTATTGCGGTGGACAATAATAGAGAATGTGAAGTTGAACACCTTGTGAGAATGGTTCATGTTTAACATAGCTTTACCATTAGTTCAACATTAATAAAGTAGTCAAAACGTGGGCCAAAATTATGGCAACTTCACATTCACATAGCGTTAGTTGGGTGTTTACAGGGAATATTAGCTAACGTGCATTAGCTAGCTAGCTAACGTTAGGTTAGTGCAGAACTAGCCCCTTTCGCGAGCACCGTCCATGCAAATGACAGATGGAAAATAGGCCCTAATGTCCAAAATAGCAAAGGTGCCCCGGCCTAAGGTACTTACATTTTCACTGAAAGACATAATTCGTTATTTTTCAACTAAGAAGAATGAATGCTATTATATTATAGGTTAAACCAAAGAAACTCTCATACAAACATATTTGCTCCATACACATGCGCACTATGAAGCAAACAAATATACAGTAGTTTAAGAGACAGAGATCATAAAAGAAAATATATACATTCAAGGGGGAAGAAACTGTACATTGGAGGGGGTTGGGTGGGTTATGGACATTTACCGGGCCAGTTTCAAATTGCAGTAGGTGCTCTTTGAGAGCGGTTTTGAAGGAGGGTAGGGGTTCACATTATTTTACAGCTGTGGGTAGGGCGTTCCACATTGTTGTGGCATAATTACGAAACGTGTTTAGTCCCTTGTTTGAGCCGATCTGGGCTGAACATGATTTGTGGAACTCCCACTGGTGTTGTGGTCATGGAATTCACTGACCTTTGGGAAGTATTTTGACATGTACATGGGTATCTTAGTGGTGTAGTGTATCTTGTAGACCAGGCCCATTGCAAGTTGCTGTACTCTGTCGTCTACTCTGAGCCATCTTAGGTTGTCAAAATGGGCAGGGGTGAGGTGGGTTTTAGGAGTAAGGTCGAGGAGTAGTCTGACCAGTTTGTTTTGTGATGTTTGTAGTCTTGTTTTTAGGGCCTTTGAGGTGCTTTGGTACTACGAGGTGTAAGCATAGTTGTTGTACCCTTGAATGAGTGCTCATGTTAGAGTCTTCAGGGTATTCTTGTTTACCAGAGAGGAGATCCGGTACAAGAATCTTGTTCGTTGGTTGACTTTTTTGATTACATTGGTTGCCGTTTTCTCACAGGAAAGATTTACCTCTAGGATGGATCCTAGCCAGGTATGTAATTTCATCTTTCTTTGTGACCTTGCTGAGTTTGTTATTTGATCCAAAGAGAATGGACTCTGTTTTACCCAGGTGTAATGATAGTTTGTTATCAGCAAGCCAGGTGCAGATTCTGCCGAGTTCAGAGCTGAGGGTTTTTTCAACCTGTAACTTGTTCTTGTCAGAGACCAGCAGGGCTTAGTCATCCGCGAACAGGAAAAAGTTGCATTCACAAGCTGATGACATGTCATTTGCATAAATTAGGAACAGTAACGGTCCTAGTATGCTTCCTTGTGGAACACCACAGCTCACTGGGAGGGGTGGGGGGGGGGGGGGGGGGGGGGTAGTGTACCATTTACCTCCACCATCTGTTCTCTCCCCTCCAGGTAGGATTGCATCCAGCTCACTGATGGACTATCAAAACCAATTGATTGATTGCTACTGAGGCTAGTAGGAGGCAGACCTTTGTGTTAGAGGGGGTGCTGATGCGCACCTGGATAGCAAGGCCAGGTGAGGTGGACATGCAGGCCAGGGAGGATTGGAATACGGTTCACCAGATTGTGTTACCGTTGGGCTATAGACGTCATGTGCTAATGTTAGCACGTGAACATATGTGGTCTGGTCATCGCTAAACCTTATGACCGGATTTTGCAAACATTTGTGACCGATGTGGTTAATTTTTGTGGAACCTGTAGTAGTCAAAATATTAACCTCATTGCGATCGATGGTGCTGAAAGTGTTAATACACAAAAGCAACTTCCAAATTCTCTTGTTTTGATGCTCCAGATACATAGTGTTATCATGAGTCTCCTCAGACTTCCTTTCTGAACCCTTTCCCACAAACTGAACAACTAAATGGTTTCTCTCCGTTCTTGTGTCTCTTCAGATGTGCCTTCCTACTGGACTCTTTCCCACACATTTAAGAACTAAATGGTGTATCTCCAGTATGAGTTTTAGTGTGTCTCTTCAGATATTCCTTCCTACTGAACCCAACCCCACAAACTGAACAACTAAATGGTTTCTCTCCAGTATGGAGTGTAGTGTGTTTCTTAAGATTTGATTTCCAACTGAACCCAACCCCACAAACTGCACAACTAAATGGTTTCTCTCCCGTATGAATTCGCATGTGTGTGCTCAGAGCTCCCTTCCAACTGAACCATTTCTCACAAACTGAACAACTAAATGGCTTTTCTCCCGTATGAGTTGTAGTGTGTTTCTTAAGATTTGATTTCCAACCGAATGCTTTCCCACAAACTGCACAACTAAATGGTTTCTCTCCCGTATGAATTATCCGGTGTGTGGTCAGATCTCCCTTACAAATGAACCCTTTCCCACAAACTGCACATGTAAATGGTTTCTCTCCAGTATGAGTTCTCATGTGTATGATCAGAACTTCCTTCCTACTGAACCCTTTCCCACAAACTGAACAACTAAATGGTTTCTCTCCAGTATGAGTTCTCATATGTTTCTTCAGATCGGCATTCATACTGAACCCTTTACCACAAACTGAACAACTAAATGGTTTGTCCACAGTATGAGTTGTTGTGTGTCTCTTCAAATTTCTTGTACAAATGAACCCTTTCCCACAAACTGAACAAATAAACGGTTTCTCTCCAGTATGAGTTCTCATGTGTGTCTTCAGATCTCCCTTCCAACTGAACCCTTTCCCACAAATTGAACAACAAAGTGGTTTCTCTCCAGTATGAGTTGCAGTGTGTCTCGTCAGATAATCCTTCCTACTGAACCCATTCCCACAAACTGAACAAGTAAATGGTTTCTCTCCAGAATGAGTTCTCATGTGTGTGTTCAGATCTCCCTTCCAACCGAACACTTTCTCACAAACTGAACAACTAAATGGCTTTTCTCCAGTATGAGTTGTAGTGTGTTTCTTAAGATTTGATTTCCAAGTGAACCCTTTCCCACAAACTGCACAACTAAATGGTTTCTCTCCGGTATGAATTCTTATGTGTGTGTTCAGTTCTCCGTTATATCTGAACTCTTTCCCACAAAATGAACAACTAAATGGTTTCTCTCCAGTATGATTCTTTTTGCTTCTCTTCAGATCTATCTTCTTGCTGAACCCAGGTCTGCTGGTAGATACACTTTTTATTTTCTGTATCTTCTTTGGTTTCAGAGTCATTAAACCTGACTGTCCTTCACTCTCCTTCCAATCATCACTGTCATCAGTCTCAGTTCCAGAATAGTATGGAGAGAGAAGCTGATTATTTATAGTTGGTTCCAAATCACAAGCTGGATTTAGGTAACTGGCTGGTTCTGATACTCCACAGTCCTCTCTATCAGGCTCTGTTTTCATACGTTTAGTTGAGGTGCTGGGTAAAGAGTGAGCTTCTCTGTTTTTCTCCCTCTGGGTTTGAAGAGGCTGGAAGGGCTGAGTGTTATCTTGACCATCTTCATATTTAACTGGGTATTCTGTGATCTCAGAGTGATCAGCTTCTTCCAGCTCACCTTTAATCTGTAGGAGCTCTGGGTCCTGGGTTTGGCTGAGCTGTGAGGACAGAGTATTCCCATCATCATTTTCATATTTCACAAGGTTTAAGGTCATCTTGGAGCCACCAGCTTCCTCCTCCTGTTCCTCTTTAATTGGTAGGGACTCTGGGTCCTGGGTTTGGTTAAACCATGAGGACTGAGGTTTATCTTCATCATGTTCACTCTTTACAGAGACACAAGTCAACTTTATGATATCAGCCTCCTCCAGACCTTGAAGCTGCTCTCCCTCCTGACTGGTCCAGAGTTCCTCCTGTTCCTCTTTAATCTGTAGGAGCTCTGGCTCCTCCTGGCCGACACTGTGACTCCTCTCCTGCTGCTCAGGGGGAACCCTCTCTTCACAGATAAACTGCTGTGAAGCAAGGGAGTCTAGAAAGAAGGGCATAAAATAATGTAATTAAAATCCATTGCTTTTGAAAATAACAAAGGGACAAGTTCCTATTTCACACTACACTTTTACCAGTTATGTAACACGTTGAACCAATATATAGGGATGCAGAGATGGGGATGCCCATTATCGCCATCACTATTTGATGGATTGGTATCGACTACAGGTGGTCTGATCCATTACCAAGTTGTCATAAAGCATCATCCTCCAATAACATCAGAGCAGTGCATGGTTGAGAAGGGAAATGTTCCCAGCTTTCCCCCCAGAATGGATCTGATTCCGCTTGAGGAGATATTGGCCAAAGTTTTGGAATCTGTATTACATAAGGCTGTATATAGAAGACGCATCAGCACTGTTTCATCCTTTTAGAGAAAGTCCCCACTTTAGATTTTCTTACAATGTGCACCTAAGCCTTGAGCACACTTTGGATAGAATAGAGTAACTGCTAGGGGTGCACCGATATATCGGTCGGGTATCGGTATCGGCAGATAAGTGCCTTGTTGACACCTATCGGCCTATCGGCCGATAAGCTCAAATGTGCCGATAGCAGTCGCCGATAAATAACCATCAATTTGTGTAGCGTCAAAAGGCAAAAAAAAAAAGTTCACTCGCGACCTACCTGCACAACGCCCGCGATCCCCCACACACACACAAGCTACTGCATCAGTTACTACTTATGATTAACAAGGCATTCGTTTTGTGGCATTAACGAACGTTATATAGTTAGTGTTACACGGACAATAACATCAGCATATTATTATTACCCATTACCCAAACAGCGGTGACGCGGTATTCAGCCTACTCTGCGGTGGCCGTGATGTAACAGCGATACCGCGGTAATGCGGTAATCGCGGCAGCTGTACCAACGGTACCTTTTTTCGGTACTTTAGTATCTAAAAATGTAATCGCAGTCGTGAAAAAAAAATCCGAACTTCAAATAACTACACTTTCGACCGTTTTCGGCTTGCCATTGCCCCGACTGCTTTGTTGTTGAATCAAGTCAAATCCTAGGTAAGCGTATATATTGTGCGTGTGAACGTTGAGATGAAGAAAAAAAAAAGTGAAAAAAAAAATTCCCCCCCCCCCCCCCCCGCTATCTCACGTGAATCGATACTCGGTAGTACCGACGTGTTTCGGTAAGTACCTTTAAAAGTACCGAATTCGGTACCCATCCCTACACACCATACAGACATACATGCTAAGTAAACAGTATACTCCTGCCATTGCCCTTGACCAAGGTACTGGCTTTACAACCGGAGTTGGTCCCCAGGCGCCACACTGTATGGCTGCCTACTGCTCCTAAATAGTTATGATGGGTCAAAATGCAGAGAATGGATTTCCCCAAGAGGATTATTAGAGGCTTAAATTGAGGTGGTAATGCATTATACTACTCTGTACTGGGAACAGTAATATTATTGTAGCATGTTACTGCCCAACATTGACAATTAAGTCTGGTTGTTGTTTGTGTCCTTGTGCTTGGTGTCTGGTATTTTATAGTATTTGACCATATTTTTACTTTGGTTTTGGGTATTTGTATATCGGATTGGTTGCTTGGTCAACACATGGTCAACACACATAGACACAGTAGTAAAGAAGGCGAAACAGCGTCTCTACCACCTGAGACAGTTAAGGAAGTTCAGAGTATCGGGAAAGATACTCCAGTCCTTCTACTCAGGAGCTGTAGAGAGCATCCTGACCGGAAACATCACTGCCTGGTATGGAAACAGCACGGCACAGGACAAGAAGGCCCTACAGAGAGTGGTGCGCTCAGCCGAGCGTACCACGGGTATTGCACTACCCCCCCTGCAGGTTCTATACAACAAGAGGTGCAAATCCAGAGCCTGCAGGATAATGAAAGACCCTCACCACCCCAATAACAGCCTGTTTCAGCTGCTGAGGTCAGGCAGACGCCTGCGAACCCCAGCTACTAGGACAGAGCGGCTTAGGCTCAGCTTCTTCCCCCAGGCCATCAGAGCCATGAACAATGAACATTGAGTGCTCAGAACATTGAACTGTCCACACACAAGCACACATGAACACACACACGACACGCACACTGTGCACGCTCACACACGAGCAGCCACTTAACACTTTAACATGAGCGGGCACACACTCATGTCGCACACACGCACACTTATGGCCAAAGGAAAAGACACTTTAAATTAGAATAACAGGAACAGTGTATTGCACTACCAAAGCTAACTAGCATGTCCCATATGCTCTGTAAATAACTATGTACAGATACCGAGATGTCACTCCATGTTACCTGTTACCTGTTACTGCTAGGGATGGGTACCTTTCACATTTGAACCGATACCGGTACCGGTACCGGTACCTGTGAATCGATACCGGTACCCAACGGTACCTTTTTTCGGTACTTTAAAAAAAAATAAAAAAAAAATAAAAAAAATTTTTTTTTACTTTTTTTTTTTTTTTTTACTTTTTTCTTTTCATGTCAACGTTCACACGCACAATATATGCTTACCTAGGATTTGACTTGATTCAACAACAAAGCAGTCGGAGCAATGACAAGCCGAAAACTGTCGAAATTTTATTTACCTACCTCAGTCGTAAAAAAAAATCCAAACTTCAAATAACTACAATTTCGACAGTTTTCGGCTTGTCATTGCTCCGACTGCTTTGTTGTTGAATCAAGTCAAATCCTAGGTAAGCATATATTGTGCGTGTGAACGTTGACATGAAAAGAAAAAAGTAAAAAAAAAAAAAAAAAAAAAAGAGGTAAAAAAAAATGAATACATTTTTTCGGTTTCTCACTTGATTCGATACTCGGTAGTACCGACGTGTTTCGGTTCTGTACCTCAAAAGTACCGAATTCGGTACCCATCCCTAGTTACTGCACAATGTTGTTTTCTTCTTTTGATTCTATTATATGTACCACTGTATTGCACATCGTTGCGGGCAAGACCACCCGCATTTCATTGTATACCTGTATGCCGTGACAATTAAAACTCTTGACTTGACTTGACTTGGTATTGTCGATTGTATTGGTTTGAGCCACATCCAGACTGCTCTTTGTACTGTGGCTAGGTTAGCTAACCTAGCCTGTGTTAGCTTCATGGCTAAATGGCTCGTGGCTAGGTTCGCCTAGTCGTAAGGCCAGAGGAGGGTCAATCCGGAGAATTAACAACGTCAACCAACGTGTGAACCAGGGTTTCCGTTAGAAAAAATTGTTGCCGGTCTCCGTGACCTGCAAGATTTCAATCTACCGGACAAATGAGATTAATTCCGGTCATAGTTTATTGAGCTTTAAAACAATTGATAGGCAGGCTATATAAAGAATGTCATGTAGATTTATAATATTATTACTTAAAACTAGACTACTTTTGCGTATACAGTCATTAATATATTCCAAATAAAATAAGTCCCTCGATACTCCGTGCTGCTGCTGACTTGAAATAAAATAGACCGTGTATGTGGGCAGTCGGTCCGACACTAAACAGCAGTCTGTTATAATCACATTTTTATGAGCTAACAAATTCCGTTATATTGGACATTTGTATTAATTATATCAAGCGAAGAACTGAGAAATTTGGCAGAGAGACGGCAACATTATCGTGGGTTTGCGTGATGTATATCTCCACCTCCCAACGACTTGGTGCTGGTCATAATGTCCGGTGAAAACAACTCCCTCCAAGCACAACTTGACCACCCGAACCGTACCAAAACAGGCCAAAATTAAATAGCCCATGCGACGAACGATTCATTACATTCGTTTCATCGTTGCTCCACCAAGCAGCCGGTCCAACAATATCAGCGCGAGCCGGCCGCAGTTAGTTTGCAAGAAGCATCCAGCTGCAGACCCGCAGAGCAGCTTTCCAGGTCTGGGGACCGCACTGTGCCAGCAAAGCTGGTGGGTTCTGTGGGTCTGCAGCTGCATGCCTTCCGCAAATCCAGCAGCAAGCTCTCACTGACACAGCGTCGTCATTACCAGACCGGCTGCTTGGCGATGCAACGACAACAAACGCAATGATTGTTTCGTTCATCGCATAGGCCACCCAACTCCAGCCCATCCAAATACAATTCAAATAATCAAACTGTGCCCAGAGGGAACTATTTTCACCGGACACTATGACCGGAGAGATTAAATTTGTCGGACTTCAACAGATTTTGCCAGTCAAATACCGGTAATTACCGGCTAACGGAAACGCTGGTGTGAACAACCGCAGTGGGCTAATGCCCCCGGTATCCAACCAGCTCAACTGCTCTGGCCGTCTACACCTGAGCCAGAGGATTGCAGAGCTGGAGGGAAGAATCTCAACTCTCTACCAGATCAAAGAGGATAAAGAGGGACAATCTGGTCAGCTCAATTCATCAGCCTGCACCATCCATCATCGCCACCTCCCATGACTCTACTGATGAGGATAAAGACAATCTACCATGGGCTGGCAGCACTGGACTCTGCAGATAGAGGGCTGGTCTGCTGTAAGAAGGTAGAGGGGTTCCTGCCGTGCCCCACCACCCTCGAAGAAGGTCCTACAGCTCTCCAACATGTTTAGCACCTTGGTGCTGGAGTCGGTTAGTGAACACCCCTCTTCCCAGATCTCTGTCTTGTCTGCTCCCCCTGCAGGTTCCCTGCCTACTGCTTCCTCAACTGCCCCACCTACTGCTTCTACGGCTGCCCCGCCTGCTACTCCTGTGACTGCCCCACCTGATGCTTCTCAGGGAGAGGCCTCAACACCAGACCTTGATTGATTGAACATTTTAATTAACAGATTGCAGAATGGGTACAGTACAGTTAGGGGTGGGAATCACCAGTTTCATCATGATACGATACGATATCGATTCTTTGGACAACGATACGATATTTGCCGATATCACAAAGTCTCTCACGATACAATACGATACGATTAGATTCAGGTGCCTGCGATCGATATGAGATGATATCATATGCCCATTTAACACAATCGGTAACATTTAGATCAACAAAAAAAAGGTAATGAAAATATCATTTGACATTTGTATTTTTGAGCTCTTCCGGACATTTAAAGGAAAATCAATCTATTGTTTTTAATACAAATAGACCTCCTGTTCACTGTAAAGTGCCACGTTTTTATATATTGAGCTTTAAACTTTAAGCAAAATTTTTTGGAACTCAAAACTCACAACCTCCCTCTCCCAAACCGTTCCTACAACAATTTGTTGATGTTGCATGATCATGTATAGGCCTACATTTATTATGTATTATATTGTTTATGTTTAAAATAACATTTAAACATCAAACTCCTCTGACCTCATCTGGTCTTTCCAAAGACGCGCGCACACACACACACACAGAAAGGGAGAATGCTATGCTGTAACATCTACACACACGGAGCTACTGCTGTTGTTCTTGGGCGGATATGAGACTCGCCACAGGATTTTCAAAATAAGAGTATCGATATGAATCGATCTTATTACATCGCATCGATCCGATTCGATTGTTGATAATTACATCGATGTATCGATCTGGATCGATGTATCGTCCCACCCCTAAGTACAGTACAGCTCAATACACACAATTGTTAAGGGGATGCAGACCAGAGAAAGACTTTCTTCTTGTTTATATCAGGGTCCCCCATTTTTTATTCATAATGACATTTATGACATACACAACACACAATATACATACAGATGTAAAAATCTAATCATCTAATCTAATCTAATCATGACATTTATGACATACATGACATACAGTACTATTACATTTGTGACATACAAGATATGCAAATATACAGTACTGTTAAACAGAGATCCTAACAGTAAATATATACATACGAGGGGAGGGAAATGTATATTAGGAGGGGGTTGGTGCCTGGGTGGGAGGGTGTTTGGACATTTACGGGGGCCAGTTTCGAATTGCAGCCTCCCGTAGGTGGTGTTTGAGAGCGGTTTTGAAGGTGGGTAGCGGGTAGGGATTAGATTTTTTTTACGGCTGTGGGTAGGGCGTTCCAAATTGATGTGGCATAATTGCGAAATGTGTTTAGTCCCTTGTTTGAGCCGAATCTGGGTTGCACATGATTTGTGGAACTCCCTCTGGTGTTGTGGTCATGGTATTCACTGACCTTTGGGAAGTACCTCGACATGTACATGGGTACCTTAGTGGTGTAGTATATCTTGTAGACCAGGCCCATTGCAAGTTGTTGTACTCTGTCGTCTACTCTAAGCCCTCCTAGGTTGTCAAAATGGGCAGGGGTGAGGTGGGTTCTAGGAGTAAGGTCAAGCAGTAGTCTAGTCTGACAAGTTTGTTTGTCGTAGTAGTCTTGTTTTTAGTGCCTTTGAGGTGCTTTGGTACCATGAGGTGCAAGCATAGTCATAGTACTTTTGAATGAGTGCTCCTGTTAGAGTCTTCAGGGTATTCTTGTTTACCAAAGAGGAGATCCGGTACAAGAATCTTGTTCGTTGGTTGACTTTTTTTATTACATTGTTTGCCATTTTGTCACAGGAAAGATTTGCCTCTAGGATGGACCCCAGGTATGTAATGTCATCTTTCCTTGTGACAATATTGTCACCCACTGTAACAGAGAAGTCGTTTGTCTTGGCGAGTTTGTTATTTGATCCGAAGAGAATGTGTGCCAACCGCTGCTTGTGGTAGGGTCCTCTATGGTCAGGTACAGGCAGGGGGCGAAATTTAAGCCCGCCGCCCGCCAGGGGCGCTCAGTTTTTACCTTTGGCGCTTGCCACTGAGAGGTCTGCCCGCCGTGTGGCGTGTAGACGTGTAGTTCATAACGATACTCTTATTTTGAAAATCTGTGCGGATCTCATTTCCGCCCCAAGCGCAGCTAGAGTCATAATATCGATGGCTCCGGCAGTTAGCAGCATTCGGTTCGTATGATATTCTTATTTTGAAAAAAAACATGGCAACGAGTCATATCCGCCCAGCCGGGCCAGCCCTGCAGCGGGATACTATTGGCTTCTGCTCGTATCAACACAGAGGCAGTCTGCTCTAGTCTAGATCGGACCTCCATGAGCTACCGTTACTGTTTAAACAATGACCCAGTCAACTATTCACTTTTAGTTTAATACATGACGAGGCATTGTCTAACGGTATCTAGCTGGCTAGCTACTGATATCAACAAATGCTCCAGCCAGGGAGCGAAATTAACTTTTTGACTCACCGGCCAGTGGCGGGTAGATGGGAAGAGTCTACCCGCCAAGCATATTTCTTACCTGCCAAATTTTTTTTGATTACAAAAAATATATATATATATTTTATATAAAAAAATTTGTTTTAATAAAATATATATTATATAATCATACTTGTAGTTGTATTATCTGCGAGACATCGCCACCATGCAATAAGTCAAAATGCTTGCTATCTGCAAACAGCTCCACTGTCTGTGTGTATACTTGAGTAGCCTCCAGCTCCAGCAAGGATTCTCCGGCCCTGCAGCTAGACCCTATATTCAGCTAGACCCTACATTCAGCATGCAAGGATTCTCCGGCGATGCAGCTGGACCCATTTATAACGTTACGGTTATGTTGTCAAATCACATTCAACATGCCCTCAGCTAGAATACGCATTCAATCAATGTCATAAGACATTGATATCAGGAGCTATCTGTAGCTACTGCTAGCCCGGTAGATAACGTTAAGACAATTTAGTTTACTGGGACAGATCGATCTAGCGTGAGCTAGCTAACGCGAGCTAGCTAACGAGGGAACGGAGGTTTTATGCACTCGAGTAGACTATTGCTGGAGCATTTGTTGATATCAGTAGCTAGCCAGCTAGATACCGTTAGACAATGCGTTAGCACTAGATGCTGCGGGCGAGCTGCTACCATTCTGGGAGCTTAACGTTAGCACTAGATGCTGCAGGCGAGCTGCTACCATTCTGAGAGCTTAACGTTAGCAGTGGCACTAGAGCTGCGGGGCGCGGGCCGCTCTGTGTTGATACGAGCAGAAGCCAATAGTATCCTGCTGCAGGGGGCTGGCCCGGCTGGGCGGATATGACTCGTTGCCACGTTTTTTTTCAAAATAAGAATATCATACGAACCGAATGCTGCTAACTGCCGGAGCCATCGATATTATGACTCTAGCTGCGCTTGGGCCGGAAATGAGACCCGCACAGATATTCAAAATAAGAGTATCATTATGAACTACACGTCTACACGCCACACGGCGGGCAGGGCTCTCAGTGGCAAGCGCCAAAGGTAAAAACTGAGTGCCCCTGGCGGGCGGCGGGCTTTAATTTCGCCCCCTGGCTCCAGCAATAGTCGACTCGAGTGCATAATACCTCCGTTCCCTCGTTAGCTAGCTCACGTTAGCTAGCTCACGTTAGCTCTATATGTCCCAGTAAACTAAATTGTCTTAACGTTATCTAGCGGGCTAGCAGTAGCTACAGATAGCTCCTGATATCTATGTCTTATAACATTGATTCAATGCGTATTCTAGCTGAGGGCTTGATGAATGTGATTTGACCAAAGAACCGTAACGTTATACCAATAGAGTCCAGCTGCAGCGCCGGAGAATCCTTGCATGCTGAATGTAGAGTATTAGTATAGGGTCTAGCTGCATCGCCGTAGAATCCTTGCTGGAGCTAGAGGCTACTCAAGTATACACACAGACAGTGGAGCTGTTTGCAGATAGCGAGCATTTTGACTTATTGCGTGGTGGCGATGTCTCGCAGATAATACAACTACAAGTATGATTATATAATATATATTTTATTTAAAAAAGATTTTTTTATTTAAAATATATATATATATTTTTTTGAATCAAAAAAAATTTGGCAGGTAACAAATATGCTTGGCGGGTAGATTCTTCCCATCTACCTGCCACTGGCCGGTGAGTCAAAAAGTTAATTTCGCTCCCTGGGTACAGGGCGACGAGGTTATCGCAAATTGCTCTTAAATATAGCCAGTGCGAATTGAAAATAATATTTGGGGGCACGCTTGCGACGAGTACTGATTCAATCCTTTCATTCGCATTTCACTCCTAAATTAAGCGTGAAATGCTTTCCTCTCCCTCTCGCAGAAAAAAAAAGTCAGTCACACACACACTCGTCCAAATTACGTCATCTACATGCACGCAAGCGCACGCAAGCGCACACACCTAGCCAGAGACAGAGAGGGGTGGCTCGGTGTGGCGAAAACGAAAGCGAGGACTCCGTAGAATTTATTACAAAAAAGGGTTCTACATCAGTGATATGGACCTGGTTCGGCTACACGCGAACAGACGTTAGTCAAAGCACCATTCTGTTCAAACGTTGTAAAGTTAAAGTCGGGGCAACGGGAGGGAAAGGAAACACCCAAAAGAATATGCCTAAAGCATTAAGTTGAGTGTTTTAAAACCACAGCCAAAACAGACGACGCTAACTACATTTGCATCGCCCGCCATGTGCGGCTCACTTTGTGACAAGAAGAGCAAGCGATGGGGGGAGATCACAGATGCGGTAACGTTCCTCATAGCCATAGGAAAAGGACATGGTTCAATTGACAAATGTGGAAAAGACAGCGCAGTCAACGTTGTCAAAGCCTTGGCTTTGAACAAGTGGACTCGACTCCAGTGTTTTGGCAGGGTATCTGCAGGTTTAGCCCAGTCAGATTTAAGGCTTTTTAAGACTTTTTAATGCCACTCAGAATTAAATTTAATACCAATTTCACGATAACAAAATGGCAAAAATCATGGGTACTCTCAGTACTCATTCAAGGGTACTACAACTATGCCTGCACCTCATGGTACCAAAGCACCTCAAAGGCACTAAAAACAAGATTACAAACATCACAAAACAAACTGGTCAGACTACTGCTTAACCTCACTCCTAAAACCCATTTTTACCCCTGCCCACATTCAAAACCGCTCTTAAAGAGCACCTACGGGAGACTGCAATTCGAAACTGGCCACCGTAAATGTCCAACCCCCCCCCCCCTCCTAATGTACAGTCTCATCCCCATCATATATATATAATATTTTCTGTTAGGATCTCTGGGTAACAGTACTGTATATTATTTGCATATCGTATGTCACAAATGTAACAGTACTACAGTATATACCTGTATGTCATCATGTATGTCCCTATGCCATAAATGTCATGATGTCATGTATGTTTTTACTGTATTTATTTCTGTATATTTTATTTCATTTTTATTCTATTTTACTCTACTCTTATCCTAGGCAACTTGATTGATTTGTGTTATTATTCTAATTCGTGACCTGTCCTGTCTAAATGTTTAAATGTTGAGCGATTTGCAGTGTCAAATTTCCCACGGGATAATAAAAGTATTTCTATTCTATCTATTCTATGTTGTGTATGTCAATATGAATTCAAAATGGGGGACCCTGATGTAAACAAGACAAACGTCTTTCTCTGGTCTGCATCCCCTTATTATTGTGTGTATTGAGCTGTACTGTATTGTACACATTCTGCAATCTGTTAAATAAAGTTTTCATTCATCCAGTTGTTTTGTTTTTGTGGTTTGGTTGAATGAATACTTTATTTAACAGATTTCAGAATGGGTACAATACAGTACAGCTCAATACACACAATAATAAGGGGATGCAGACCAGAGAAAGACGTTTGTCTTGTTTACATCAGGGTCCCTCATTTTCAATTCATAGTGACATTTATGACATGCACAACATACATGACATCATGACATTTATGGCATAGGGACATACATGTATATATTACTGTTACATTTGTGACATATATGATATGCAAATATACAGTACTGTTACCCATAGATCCTAACATATATATATGATGGGGAGGAGACTGTACATTAGGAGGGGGTAGGTGTGTGGTAGAAAATAAATACATAGGGTGGGGTGAAGCTCTCACTCTCATCAACACAAACGTGTCCTTGCCCTTGTTTACATCCGTGAAGAGATTTTTTGGATGCAAGAAGCCAATCCAAACCTGGCTATGTAGGACGTTTTATCTTTTCCACACGTGAATGTTTTAGCGACTTCAGAGTCAGGGAACATCGCTTGAAACACCTCTCCTAGTCCCTCATTTCCATTGTAGGACTGATGCTTTGCGACCGTATTTAGAACCCACAGTACCTCAGCTTCAAGGGTTGGCGTGGAGCCGAACGTTAGCCGGACAGGTGCAGATGTAATTGGTGGTAGACCTACCTGTCCCTCAGCAGTTGATGTGGACAGCGTCGCCGTCGAAAATAAATTTGATATTGAAGTTGTCTGCAGGCGGGTTTTTGCAGAGGTAAACATGCTTAGCGCTGTGCATGTGTGACTCGACTGCTTTTATTCCCATCGTTCCCAGTTTAAAATCCTTTTTGCAGAGTTTGCAGCGGGCCTCGTAATTATCTTTCACTGGGACCAACCACGGTGCAAAAAACAGAGGGTTTTCGAGCCAGTTCTCATTAAATTTGCACTTTCCCATGTTAAATTAACGAGTGCAAATAAATACAAATCAATTAAACTAAACGTCAGCGTTATCGCTACGGCTTGAATAACGTGTTACCTATGCTCCGGTGTTCTGAAATAGCTCCCGACGGCGACACACATTAAGGACCACATTAAGGTTCCGCCCCACTGCGTACCGTTTGCGTGAAAGAAAAAAAAAAGCCTGATTTATCTCCCGTTAATAGTTTCCCCCCAGATTTCACAATGAAACATAAGATGACATGGCATGTTTTTAAGACCTCCGAAAGTCGGATTTAAGACATTTTAAGACAAATTAAGGCCTTAATAGTTGATAGTTGAATTTAAGACTTTTTAAGACTTTTTAAGGTCCCGCGGACACCCTGTTTGGGCACAGGCTTCATTCACCTGGCCATTGGTAAGTGGAATAGTTCATATAAATGTATGCAAAAGCATTCGATTACCAGTTTATAAGCTACTAGTTTGTAGATTTACATACAAAATATCAGTATTTATATCTAATGTAACAATTAAAGAAAATAAATTAGTCGACATGTGTGTGGTTCATTTATTTTTAAACAGTCAAACGTTTCAGTAAACAATAAACATTACAATTCTGACAATGTGGTTTGACATTTTCATGTTTTGCTAATGAATGCTTTGTTTTTTAATAAGATAAGTACTATGCATGCCCTCTCAGTTATATTTGCCCTACAATAGGCCTGCCGCGATAAGCAATAAATCGATTAATCTGTGCGATAATTAAAATGAATGCAATGATTTTGACAGGCGCGATTAATTGCTATTTGCGCGTTTGTTTTAATGAGGCGGAACCAGTACCCCTTGTCAGTCACTCTCCGTGTGGGGGGCCGCTGGCCTTACTACAGAGTACAGCACGGGAGCTCCGTGGGGCACTAGCAACGCCACATAGCTTAAGTACATTTCTCAATAGGGAGACGAAGAGAGGTGAAGGGAGTCTCTGTCTTGTCAGCTAAACACAAATGACTGTGTCGGCACCTGGAGAGAGGATTGCACTGCTGAAGGCAAGGATTATTTCATAAAGAGACTACCCTAGACCCCGGTTGTGAAGCGACCAACGAAAGACAACAAGGCCCACCATCACCAGCTAAGTGCCTAGCTTAGCTTCAGTTTAGCCTAGCCGCCTGAAGAGACCGGAGAAATAAGGCAAGATGACGACATACACAGTATCTCGAGTCTAGACTGTATTAGTTGTCTCAACTTCAAAGAGAAAATCAAGGAGTTAGAAGCTCGGGTTACTAATCTGTACCAGATCTGTGAGGATGACACATTTTATGGACATGATACCCAAGGCAGCTGTGGTAAACAGCACCATCACCGACAAGGACCCAGTGGCCTGCTCTCGGTGCTAAACCGAAGAAGTGGCAGCCAGGGCTTGACATTAAGGCTTGTCCGATTGTCCGGGACAAGTAAAGAAAATGGTCGGACAAGCATAATACAGCTTTAACTTGTCCGAACGGACAAGTAAAACACTATATATTCCCCAAACTAATAGTAACGCAGTGTTTCCCCTACCCGCCCCGCCAACGGGACCCCCCGCCCCCCCTGAAGAAATTAGAATAAAAAAATATATATAATAACAATAAAAAAAATTAAAGTTTGCTTTAATCACAGTAACGTTGGCGAGCTAGATAAAAACGAACTGGGTAGTTGATATAAGTTGATATATGAACTGGATAGTTCATATAAGCCATTCTCCCTTTCTGTGTGTGTGTGTGTGCGCACGTGCCCGTCCCAACTCTGTTCTTTGGAAAGTTTGATATTTACTGAGGATGGCCAGATAATGTAGATATTTAAACTTAAAAAATTATTATACAGAGAGAAGCAACAGCAAGTACAAAACGCTGCTGACCGACAAAAGAGAATCCCTCACTGAGGAAAACACAAAGGGATTTAAATTCGAACCTTCGAGAAAAAAAATATGATTTTTTTTTTATTATATATATATATTAGTGCTGTCAAACGATTAAAATATTTAACTCGATTAATCGCATGATTGTCCATAGTTAACTCGCGATTAATTTACCTTAAACGGATCTTTTTCAAGTTCCAAGTTTTAATACTCTTATCAACATGCGAGTCAACAAATGCTTGCTTTATGCAGCCATTTAACACAAAAGGATGACCCTCATGCATTGCAAATTTGCATCAAATTCAAAACAGAGTGATGCACAAAATAACTTAAAAGAAAATAATAATTTAAAACAATGAATAAAGTGTGCATGAAATAATAGGGGAAAGAAAACATTAGGAACTTGTTACATTCACACACACAAGGGATGATTAATCACACACCCCCTCTCTCCCTCACACACACACTCTCCCAGCTCTCTTTCTCTCTTGCCCCTTCCTCATCTCTCTCACCCCCCTCTCTCTCTATATCTCACACACACACACACACACACACACACACACACACACACACACACACACACACACACACACACACACACACACACACACACACACACACACACACACACACACACACACACACACACACACACACACACAGTATCAATGAGAGCATCAATGAGTGAAGTCTAGTAAAAAAAAAAAATGTAGTTAAAAAAAATAGTGGCATTAATAGAATCGGGAGTTAACGCGTTAATATCGCGTTAACTTTGACAGCCTTAATATATATATATTTTTCTTTTCTTTTTTTTTATCTTATGTTGTGGGACTTGTACAGCACTTTCGTAAACTGTTGTTTTTAAATGTGCTCTATAAATAAAGTGGATTGGATTAATTAATTAAGTAGCTACTTTCGTGACTGTGACGCAGCCAACAAGATTTCACTCGGCTGCGCTGCCTGGGTGCTGTGGGGCTGCTCTCACAGCCAGCGACATGACATTACATAATTATGTTGCAACCTTCGTCTATCAAGCAAACAATTATATTATATTTAACACTTTAATCGCCGTTGACGCTGGAACACGTCATTCCCCGCCATGCTCATTCTGCCGAAGACGCTGGACATCGTCTTTGATATCAATATTTCAAAAATCTGTGATCGAAATCATATTTCTCCCCCGGAGACATGAGATGTACTGGTGAGCCCCTATCAACTCTCTAACGGTTCAAGAGCGCCATCTGGTGGCCGATCGGCGGATCGCCCAGGGAAGAAACAGGAAGTGGAAGCTGGTGCTCATTTCAATTTGGTCCGATCACTCGGTAATAGTCCCAGGACTCGAGCTGATCACGACGGATAGTGATCCGTTACCAATAACTCGATAAAAAACATGATTTGGACGTATATACTATTATACAACCTGGAAATGGATCGGATATTTCGACATCCCATAATAGAAACAATTCTGTTCCACGCTCATCTCCCAACGGCGAGAGGAAGCTACGGTGAGTTTCAGCGTTATTTTGTAATGTCTTCTATACTAACTGCTCTAATGATCATATCACCCACACTAGATGAATGATATAACGTTGCCCACGGAATTATAAACGACCCCCCCCCCCATCCGGTCATCATCAGATCATACGTAGTAACTTCTAGAAGTACGTCCATTTGACATTTTTTTTTTCTCGCACAGATTCCTACCAAACTGTATTTGATCATCAATATAATGCATTTAGGGCTATAAATCAAGTTCTGGAGAAAGCTGCAGAAAACGATAAAAACATACTTTAGACCGTATTTTAGTATGAATATGTGAATGAAAAAGTATAACGTTGCTACACCCTGAACAATAGATATAAGACATTGAATGGGCCATAGTAATGTCAATTTAGCAATACAATTTAAAAAGTTATAGCCCTGCAAAGAAGGGGAACTTCTCCATGTTAAATAGGGCTGGCGAGGGATGGTAAATTATGAATTTAACCCCGGCGATCAAAGTGTTAATTTATAATTATATCAGACAATGCACCTACAAAAGCAGATGATTACAATTAAATTAGCCAACTTGGTAACACATTAGTCATAGCAGCATAGGCATAGCCTACTCAATGTCACAGAGCTGTAGTCTGGCTGGAAAAGGCATATTGGGACTCCGAAAGTGCAGTACCGGCCAGATCCTGGTATTGGCGCTGTCTCGAGAATGCAGTTTCCCCTGTTGCAGACCAGATGTCACTTTTTTATCGCTCCGGGTTAGCTTTTCTGTTAGCCTAAAGCTATGGCTTCACCAGATCGCCTGGAATACTTTTTGTGACGCCGAATTCAGTATGCAGTAAAGGAATATAGCATCAGCCCGGTCAGCGTATGATGTTGCAATAACGAATGCCGTAACGGTTATTGGTAATCAATAATCAGAAACTACTTCCCCCGCCCCCCCCCTTTCATGCATTCATGGTGGAACATGATACCGATCATATGCATTTAGATTTTTAACTCTAGCTTGTGTAGGGCCGAAATGCCAATCGATTTAACGTTATTAGCTTAGTGCCGTATAACTAGCTTTGCAGGAATTACCCCAGACCATTCCGATATAAAGTTCATATTCACGACGCTATAAAACGGGAACGTATTGATGAAAAAAATATTTCTTTATGGCATATTGAAGGGAAGGTTTATACTGTCAATTGACAATGACAATGGACACATAGCAATAATATAAAATATAGATTTAGCTCTACAAACAACCTCACGCACAGTGAAAACTTGTAATGAAAAGCTGGCCTCATAGAGTGCAGTAAAGGAATATAGCATCAGCCCGGTCAGCGTATGATGTTGCAATAACGAATGCCGTAACGGTTATTGGTAATCAATAATCAGAAACTACTTCCCCCGCCCCCCCCCCCTTTCATGCATTCATGGTGGAACATGATACCGATCATATGCATTTAGATTGTTAACTCTAGCTTGTGTAGGGCCGAAATGCCAATCGATTTAACGTTATTAGCTTAGTGCCCTATAACTAGCTTTGCAGGAATTACCCCAGACCATTCCGATATAAAGTTCATATTCACGACGCTATAAAACGGGAACGTATTGATGAAAAAAATATTTCTTTATGGCATATTGAAGGGAAGGTTTATACTGTCAATTGACAATGACAATGGACACATAGCAATAATATAAAATATAGATTTAGCTCTACAAACAACCTCACGCACAGTGAAAACTTGTAATGAAAAGCTGGCCTCATAGAGTGGGGCCTGTCTAATCCCAATGGCCCCGACATCTCTTTGAAATAAATTACATTTTACAGTTTTTTTCTGATTTCTTTTAAGCAAATTATTATTTTGTATTATTTAACTAATGTAAACAATTATTATTTAGTTATTGCACTGCACTGGCAGTTGAACTGCATTGAACTGAATTGAAAAAAATAAACCTCATAACATACGGTTATCCTATAACCATAGTTATACGAGTATAGCGAGCGCTCTGCTCTCTTGGAACTATCCCTTTATCCAATCTAATAATGAATAATTTTTCTCCACATGCACACACCCATCCGCCTGGCCACACCCACATCCGCTCCTCTACATAAGCGGGGTCGTGGCCACACCAACAGCTCCTTCCCAAGTCTTTCACCACCGAAGGCGAAGACCACGGGGTCCTCAGTGAGTCAGAGCAGAGCGCTCGCTATACTCATATAACTATGGTTATAGGATAACCGTATGTTATATTATCGTATAGCTTACGCTCTGCTCTCTTGGAACACAGGAGCTGAGCAGAGCGGAAGCTCGACAGATGTACCATCACAACCATCAGAACCGGGGAGGACCCGAGCCCCCGGATCCCCCTACAGGGGGACGGGAGGGAATCGGATCCGACTGTGCGAAGAGGGTTTAGCACCTCAAACGCACAGGGTGAGCAGATCGTGGGACTTACCTTCACACAGAAGGACCAGCGACCACTCAGGCGCGCATCCCACATGCCACCAGGAAACGGACGGGAAGCAAAACACCCCCGTCACAGCCCCCAACATCACGGGGTCAAAGGTCAAGAAACCAACCCTGTGGCAAGGCCGTAGCAGCGGAGCGCGGAGGAGGACCCAGCCCCAGGAACAGCCTGAGGGCCAGGACCCCCCGAAAAAAGGGGGCCTGGTGAGGCCAACGATGCCGTAGCATCGAGACCCCACCAGACGGTCACTGGTGACACCACCCCCCACATCGCCAGCGTATCGGACAGGGCTCAATCCAAGAGCAGGCCCTTCCCCCCTACGGCACGCCGCCCTGAAGCACTCCACAGAGGCTACACCCCCACAATACTGTGGGGCCAGTCGGCGCACCGGGGATACAACCAAAAGAGGTTGATCCCTCAATCCAGGCAACAGGGCCAAAGAGCATACCTCGACCTGTGGCCGGAGCACTGCGGACTAGACAGGCGCCTAAGGGGTCTACTGTGAAACAGCACCCCGGCGGAAGGGGCATTCGGTATGCTGTGCACCATGTCGCAACCTCCACAAACCCGACCCCTCAGAGAGGTCGAGGTCCAAGAGAAGGCTGACACGATTGGCAGACGTCATGAAAGGTTGCGGGAGCACACTCGCGGGCAGACGGGGTCAAGCCCAGCCTAAACCCGAGAGTCGACTCTGCTACCAACACACCAGGGAATCAACCCCCCCCTATGTTTAGTTTAACAGGAGGCGGTTGTTCCCTTAACCCATCAAGAAAAAACTCAGAAACATAACTGCGTGTATACACCGGCTATACAAGCAGTACAAGTGTTTCAGTTTTCAAAGGGGTTAACCCAGGCCAACAGGTCGACGAGAACGAGTTCGGACCTGGGCCCAGCGGACCGGGACGTACACAGGGATGCCAGAGGGGTTCAATAGAAAACCTCCTTGACAGCCCCCTCCCAGCCCTGCCCAGCAGGGGAAGGGAGGGGGGAGAAAGGACCAGTCCCCTTAGCACAGTGCAAGGCAGCGTTTCAGTTAGCCGGTAATTACCGGTATTTGACCGGCAAAATCTGTTGAAGTCCGACATATTTAATCTCTCCGGTCATAATGTCCGGTGAAAATAATTCCCTCTAAACACAATTAGATTATTTGAATTGTATTAAAATAGGCTAAAATTAAATAGCCTATGCGATGAACGAAACAATCATTACGTTTGTCGTTGCTTCACCAAGCAGCCGGTCTAATAATGACATCCTGTTGTCAGCGCGAGCTGGCTGCTGATATATTTGCGAGAAGCATGGCTTGGCAGGGTGCAGTACTCCAATTCAGCCATTGGCAATTCAGCTGTTGGGTGGGGGCGCTGCTGACACCGCTGCTCTGCTCTACCTGCTCCATGCTTCACGTAAATATATCAGCAGCCAGCTCGCGCTGACAACAGGTTGTCATTATTAGACCGGCTGCTTGGTGAAGCAACGACAAATGTAATGATTGTTTCGTTCATCGCATAGGCTATTTAATTTTAGCCTATTTTAATACAATTCAAATAATCAAATTGTGCTTAGAGGGAATTATTTTCACCGGACATTATGAGCAGCACCAAGTCGTTGGGAGGTGGAGATATACATCACGGCGCAAACCCACGATAATGTTGCCGTTAGGGATGCACCGATCACGTTTTTTGCCACCGATACCGATCACCGATCGTCGTTAGCCATATCGGCCGATACCGATCCGATACTGATCGCTTTTGATTAAAAAGAAATAAAAAATTATTTTATATACATTTTTTTTTTTTTTTTTTATAAAATATATATATTATATAATTAGACTTGTAGTTGTATTATCTGCGAGACATCGCCACCACGCAATAAGTCAAAATGCTCGCTATCTGCAAACAGCTCCACTGTCTGTGTGTACTCTAGTAGCCCTAGCTCCAAAAAGGATTCTCCGGCGCTGCAGCGGGACCCTATTGGTAACGTTATGCTTTGGTCATTTCACATTCAGCAAGCCCTCAGCTCGAATACGCATTCAATCAATGTTATAAGACATTGATATCAGGAGCTATCTGTAGCTACTGCTAGCCGGCTAGATGACGTTAAGACAACTATTTAGTTCAATCGGACATTTCGTTTTGAACCGTGAACTAACGTCAGCTAACGCAAGCTAACGGAGATATCAACATGGGCTACTGGACTTCCTGGGGCATTTGTTGATATCCGGAGCTATCAGTAGCTAGCCGGCTAAATACCGTTAGACAATGCCTACTAAAAGTGAATAGTTGACTGGGTAATTTTGTTTAAACAGTAACGATAGCTAGGTAGCTAACGTTAGCTCAGGTCGAATGCACTATCTAGACTCAGCAGAGGAGGTCCGCCTCCGTGTTTACAAACTCTACACGGGTACGGGCGGGGCTAGGGAGGAGGAGCAGTTTGCAGGTCCTGTGCGTCTGAGACAAGCGAGTGAGATATCCACTTGATCAGTTTCCGCGATCGGCGAATATGACTAATTATCGGAATTCCCCGATCGCATATTTATACTGATTATCGGCCGATAACGATCGGTGGCCGATCGATCGGGGCATCCCTAGTTGCCGTCTCTCTCTGCCAAATTTCTCAGTTCTTCGCTTGATATAATTAATACAAATGTCCAATATAACGGAATTCGTTAGCTCATAAAAATGTGATTATAACAGACTGCTGTTTATTAAGGTCGGGCAGACTGCCCACCGACACCTCAAGTCGGCAGCAGCACGAAGTCTCGAGGGACTTATTTTATTTGGAATATATTAATGACTGTATATACGCAAAAGTAGCCTAGTTTTAAGTTAAAATATTATAAATGCCTTGATGATGTCATTCTTTATATAGGCCTATCAATTGTTTTTAAGCTCAATAAACTCTGACCGGAATTTATCCCATTTGTCCGGTAGATTGAAATCTACCGGACACTCGATACATGGATGGTGCTAGCTAACTAGCTACCGTCCCGGGAGCTCACGTTGATACATGGATGGTGCTAACTAACTAGCTACCGTCCCGGGAGCTCACGTTGATACATGGATGGTGCTAGCTAACTAGCTACCGTCCCGGGAGCTCACGTTGATACCTACTAACTGGCTACCGTTCTGTGATTTTTTTACTTCGAGGTTGAAGAAAGTGCACTTTTAGGTTGAAAGAACAGGGGCCGGGGGCGGCGTTGTGCAGGTCGCAACGCGTTTTGCCTTTTGACACGACACAAATTGATGGATATTTATCGGCTACTGCCATCGGCACATTTGAGCTTATCGGCCGATAGGCCGATTGCAGTCAACAAGGCATTTATCGGCCGATACCGATACCCGACCGATACATCGGTGCACCCCTAATCTTTAGATCACACATTTAAAAATAACTTCATCTCACTTCAATAATTTTTATTGCAGAACATAGTATTTTCTCAAGCAGACAGATGTAAACACTGTAATCTGTGTTGCATGTACCTGACAAACTGAACTGTTTGTATTACAGTCATATTCCGACTTAACTGAATGCACATGTGTGTGTGTGGACTACTGTACTATTACAGGTATTGAAATTAACAATGCAACTTCCTTATACAAAAAATTTAAATACATTTTTATTTTATTTTTATGAATAATTAAATATCGATATTTCTGGAAATGAGTATTGAAACCGTTTTAAATATTCAGAATCGATATGTATCGATTTTTCTATATTTTTTACAACACTAGTCCCATATGACGCGTCCGAGGGAAAAAACCCTGTCAACACCGCTCTGTATATAAGAGGGAAGACCGGGAACCCCCAGAGAGACCTTCCATGTGAGTAACAATTGAAAAGATATATGTAAACATTGAGTCACGTGACCAAAAGCTCAACACATATTCAAATAGAGAGCAGAGCAGAAAACGAACAGTTTCCAACGCACCGCATCACCCAATCTTGACAATGACAGTGGTAGAGCCATATGAAATCTGTTTAATCTTTTTCCGAATTCCATAATTTGTACGCTCATTTTACCATCAGAAATAGTGTCTAATAAGTGGGAATGAATAAATGTCCACAATTTAATAAGATATAACAGTCCATTTAATAGGGCCGTCTTAAATACTTCGAAGCTTCGTTCGATGGGCATGGGATTCGAATATGAAAATAAGATTTGATTATAAAAAATTAAAATTAAAAATTATATATATTTTTGCTAAATCAACTGCCTCTCTTTGTTAACTACAACAAGCAATGCTGTTTGTTATTTAAGGTGAGGTCGGACTCGGCACTGACAGATTTGTGTTCATTGTGCTGCTTTTATAAAGCCTCAAATGACAGCTTACAATAGTATTTTTTTTTTTTTTTATAGTTGATTCCATTTTTATTGCTCAATTCCGCGATTCCGTCCGCGATTCCGTGATCGCGGATTCCATATGGCTCTAGACAGTGGTCCCCAATATGGAGCCTGAAAGAACTTACGGAAGCCTCATGACCAATAGAAACTCGCCCAGTGACGTATTCTATGGCCGGGGAAATCCCGTGACCCACCTGTCCAAATATGGCGTGGGACCAGGGAACTCCCCCCCCCCCCCCTTTCCCCTCCCTGTGACGCGCTGACCCCACAGCGTGACAGGAAGACCGAAGAACAGGAGGTCCAACCCCCTTGCGGATCAGTAAAAGGGGGGAGTGGTCTAACAGTTCACCCCCTATGACCTCACAGGGGTAAACAGGGGAGTCACTAGCGGCGCCTGCCGCGTGCAGAGCACTGTTTTCCCCCACGGGGAGCCGGCCCGGAGGGACGGTGCTGGGGAGCCTAGTCATGTCGATCCCTACCGTTCCCTCCGGGGCGTGGGGCGACTGGCTGCAGAGGTCGAGGCACTCCCTCCACTCCTGGCCTTCTTCGCCGAAGGCCCAGCAGCGGCGGCGGTGGTGGTGGCGGAGGCAACGGTCGCGGTCCTCTGCCGGCGTTGCTTCTTCCGGACATCACCGGTGGCATCCGGGTCGGGGGAAATGTGGTTGAAGCACGGAGCGCTCCTCCTCCATCTCCCTGCAGGCTGCCGTCATCTGCTGCATGGCCGACCCGAATAATCCAGCATCGGAGAGGGGGCCCGTGAGCAGCGGAATCCTCCTCTGTTCCGGCACCCGCGCCTGCTCCAGCCAAAGGTGGCGCTGGATAGGGCTGCACGATTTTGGGAAATAATCTAATTGCGATTATTCTGACAGATATTGCGATTGAGATTTGCGATGCGATTATAACATATTTTAGATTTTTTTTACAAGAAGAATGTTGCTGCTTTCTGTAGTCGGGTCCCAACTGCAAAATTACTGTATTACCCTGTATTATACACTTTTACTATCATGTAGACTATTCTGCTTTGTGTTTACATGTGATGTATTGTATACATGCACATTTATTATGTTCTTGTGTGATGTATCGCACATTTTATTTCTGTGTGATGTATTGCAAATGTTATTGCTGTCATCTTGGCCAGGTCTACCTTGCAAAGGAGATCTTGTATCTCAATGGGACTTCCTGGTTTAAAAAAAATAAAAAAAAAATAAAAAAAAATTTAATTGCAGGCTTGGCGATTTGATAATTGCATCATTCCAAATCGCGATTTCGATAAAAAAACGATTAATCGTGCAGCCCTAGCGCTGGATGAGAGTAGCCATTTCCCCTGGGGAACCGGCTTTCTTAATGGCTCCCACACCATTTCGGGGCAAAGTTTGGATGCCATCGGGCTATCAAGCCAAGGCACCCCGTCCTTAAGCCCCTGGACCAAACCCACCACCCGCGTGACTGGCACGTAGGCGGGGGTAAAGCCAACAATGTATAACATTTTGGCAGCCCATGAAACACGACAAACAATACAGTAACAGTAATAATCAACAATTATTTGTAAATAGAAGAAAATTCATTCATTGTCCTTGTGTTACATAAAACCCATCTGTGGCCTTGCGTAGAGGAAGGGCGTAAATACATGTTAAGATATTCAAAATCGTCACAGCAGTAGGCTATAGTTTGTTTATACTTCAGAAGTATGATATTTGAACATGAATGAATGAATGGAAGCGAATGAGGAGCCTGACGCCTGACACCTGGGAGGAATGGGGGTGTTGCAGCGTTGGGTTTGTTTAAAAAATATAATTTAATATATAATAATCTGGTCAGCAGCCTCCACTGATGTAGCGTGATTCAAACCCCCTCAATGTGCAGTTTCTAGTTAATCAGTCAGCAGCCTCCACTGATGTACAGTGACGAGTGAATCTGGTAGTTGGTTTATGACGTTAAAAATGCGAAATAACATATAACGCTACAGCGTACAGTTTCTAGTTAATCAGTCAGCAGCCTCCACTGATGTACAGTGACGCGTGAATCTGGTAGTTGTTTTATGACGTTACAAACGCGAAATAACATTATACATTATATAACGTTACAATGTACAGTTTCTAGTTAATCAGTCAGCAGCCTCCACTGATGTACAGTGACGAGTGAATCACGTAGTTGTTTTGATAAATGCGTTGTGTATTCGCGTGATTCAATTCGGACAAAGATTACAGCTCCGCATTTCATTCATTTGGGACCTCTGCCGCTCGCAGGGACCTCTGCCGCGCTCGCGGCAAAAGGGGGCGGGGGGTCGTGGCCAATCAGAGAAAAGCTGAACACAAGTTGGTTGCCTTAAATGTTCACGCGACCAGGGGAGGAAACAAACTTTTTGGCTTACCAGCCAACTGGCGAGTAGATGATTTATTTTTACCAGCCAAACAGATTTTTTACCAGCCAAAAATAAATCGCTAATTGTGATAATTACTTTGTATGTCTTCGTCTAAATTGACTTTCAATCATAGTAATAATCACACTGTGTCTCTACTCTTTAAAATATTTATTAGCATAAAACATTAAGTGTCTCTACTCTTCACAATATTAGCATAAATCATGTATTAATCACACCGTCTCTACTCTTCAAAATATTAGGATATCACATATTAATAGTGATGCACCGATGTGAAAATTGTGGCCGATACCGATAACCGATATTAATATTGCTGTTCTGGCCGATACCGATATTTACCGATGTCGATATCTCTGTATAGAAAACACTTTTTTATGATAATCAAATAAAGAGCTATTTTCCAAAACGCATATTTTTTTTTACTTTTGTAACTTATTTTCAGAAATGACTGATATTTTGAAACTATTTAAGGCCAAAACATGTAAAAAGAAGAAAAAAAAGATAATTTTTTTTTTTTTTTTTAATATCGGCCCTATCTTGATATCGGACCGATACCGATGTGTAAAAAAACGGCCATATCGGCCGATATTATATCGGCGGCCGATATATCGTGCATCACTACATGAAAGAGGGAACTATTCTGGACTGGGTTGGGCTGAACTGGGCAGTGAAAGATGCTGGGCTGGACTGGGTTGGGCAGGGAAAGTTGGCCTGGTCTAGGTTGGACTGGGTTGGGCTGGGCTGGGCAGTGAAAGATGCTGGGCTGGACTGGGTTGGGCAGGGAAAGTTGGCCTGGTCTAGGTTGGACTGGGTTGGGCTGGGCAGTGAAAGAACCAAGCATTTCACTGTAATGTAATAGCTAAATAAAACAACTTGAACTTGACTTGTTACATTTGCACTCTGGTTGGATGCCAAACGTATTCTGGTTGTACTGTACTTGTGCTGTATGATGACAACATCACCGCTGTAAAGGGCATATCCGCAGGGAACAAACTTAACTTTTTGACTTACCAGCCATTTGGCTGGTAGATTTGAAAAACTACCAGCCAGGCAGATTTTTTACAAGCCAAAAATTATAATTAGCTTTTTAGTATATCGCCATGTGTTATTATTACTATATAATACTCTCATATGCTATTTTCAATTAATATCATAAACAACATAAGGAATATTAGCATAATTTTGAGTGGACTGAAGGAATGAGTCAGCGTTAATAGTTTTAAATGCAAATAATTTATTGAAACACTCGGGACACACACACACACACACACACACTGTTTCAACTCACCACCCCTGCATCATATTGTAGTCTAGTCTGTCTTCAAACTTCCACACCTCTCGAAACTTTTTTATATTTGAATATCAACATTATCTGTCCATCCTCAGTAATCCTCAGTTTACTATAATATACTCCTGTCCTGAGTCCCGACTAGTGACTTAATCGTCTTTAAATAATGTATTTGAGATTCTCTTAAACTAATTTATTTATTATTTTTATTTTATTCTTAAACTAATTTAATCTATTGAATAACGACCTGTTCAATGCAACTACAGTTCAATATCTTAAACTAATTTAATCTATATTGAACTGTAGTTGCATTCAACTGGTCGTTATTCCTCTGTCTTTCCTCTGTCAGCGTGCACACACCACACACACAGACGGCTCCTCCCCCGCTAGCCCCCACCTTCTTCTAGTCAGCCTGCTGTTCTGTCTCTCTCTCTCTGTGTGTTTATGCTGAGCAGCGTTAGCTCCGCGCGGCTAACGCGGAGCTAACGCTAGTTTGCCCCGAATTAAATGAATAACTAGGTTGCAAATCATAGTAGTTTTCACTGCACATAAAAGCAGTCAAACAGCGGGAGCATTTCGGGAGCATATGACCAAAACCCAGGCAACTTTGAGCCCTTAAGGAATCAAATAGTCTGCTC
This sequence comes from Notolepis coatsorum, assembly GCF_963971535.1. Lineage (NCBI taxonomy): Eukaryota > Metazoa > Chordata > Actinopteri > Aulopiformes > Paralepididae > Notolepis > Notolepis coatsorum. The sequence continues at coordinate 169,333,636 of NC_140171.1, read as the reverse complement.
TATGGTTGCATGCAGCTGTAAATAACTTATGTACAAATACCGATATGCCCTACTATGTTACTTGTTTATTGCACAATGTTGTTTTATTGGATTCCATTATATGTTGTTACTACTGTATTACACATCGTTGCGGGCAAGACCACCCTCATTTCATTGTATACTTGTATGCCGTGACAAATAAAACTCTTGACTTGACTTGACATGCTGTGTAGCGCTGCTCTGCTCGGCTTTAATGGAGCAGAAGCACGGACTGGGCGGATATGACGCGCGGAGTTGCTACAGGGTTTTTCAAAATAAGAGTATCATATGAGCCGAATGTTGTTAGCTGACGTAGGGCTGGGCGATATGGAAAAAAATCATATCGCGATAACGATATGATAATGTTATCATATTTCTCTATATCGATAATTATCGAATTGATATAAGTATTACATTTTTTTTTTTTTTTTTTTTACAACAGATGTATGTTTATTTTGCAGCAATTCTTTGTCATTGCCGCCATCTTTAGTGTTACATCCCCTCACACTCCAGTTCTCAGGCTGCAGCTGGTTTAAAAGCGAAAGTAAACCGGCTTCTCTGCTGGCTGTGGCTCCAGGGGAGTTGAACAGTTCTGGCTCTGCTAGTTTATTTTCGATATTTTGGCGCTTTTTTGGTGGACAAACCACCGCACATGTGCACCGTGACTCGTGACTGGAGTCTAGTTCTGCTAGCACACATAGCCTACTGTGTACAGACGGTTTCAAACTGTATTTTAAATTAGAAAGCAAACAAAAATAAATGGACAAGAGACAAATAAATCTCAATTTGGTCAGTATTGTCATTTGGACAAGCAAAGCCATTACTTTAAGTTGCAGGCAAGAAAGACAAGTCTGTCCACTGTCTCTGGTTTTAAAACTGGCCTGTTGCAGGTAAAAAAATAACGATTTTTCGATTTTTTTTATTTCGATATTCGATATCGATTATTAAAATATATCGCGATATTTATCGTTATATCGCCCAGCCCTAACTGACGGAGCCATAGATATTATGACTGGAGCTGCGCTTGGGGCGGAAATGAGATCCGCACAGGATTTTCAAAATAAGAGTATCGATATGAACTACACGCCAGGTGGCGAGCAGACCTCTCATTTTTACTCGCCAAACTTTAAATCTACACGCATTTGGCGCTTGGCGGGTGCTTATTTTGTTCCCTGCATATGGGCGAGTGGTGATATGGGGGGAAACCCGGTAATAATTAAATGTCACTCGGCTGCATTTAAGCAAAGCATTAATCAGTATAGTCGTCCTGGACTCGTCCACTATGTTGAACGTGCGTTATGGTTGCTTGTTACATGCTAGGTAGCTAGCCGGCTAATGCTGGTTGACTCGTCATTCTCATCCCCACCGTATGTATATATTCTCTCCCCACCGTATGTATATTTTTTCTCCCACCCACCCACCCACCCCCTCTTAATGTACAGTCTCCTCCCCATCATATGTATAATGTATATATTCTCTGTTAGGATCTATGGGTAACAGTACTGTATATTTGCATATCGTATAGGGATGGGAACCGGTTCCTAATTTTCCGATGCCTGGAATCGCGTGCCTCCCGTGACTTTCGATTCCCATATCGCTGCCAGATTTTCCCGACCGTTGCACATTTCAAAACAATAACGTTAGCGTTAGCATGTAGCCATGGCAGACTTATTTGATTACTTAAGGGCTCGAAATTGCAATAGGGTCCAGCTGCAGACTCGGAGCCTCGAGGTCCAGATTGGTACTTCCGGCCTGCCACAGGACTAATGCGGAAGTATCTCGAAGTACGTCTGACGTAATAGTCCTGTGGCAGGACTATGCGGAAGTATCTCGAAGTACGTCTGACGTATCTCGAATTACGTCTGACGTTTCTCTACGTTAGCTAAGCGTTACATTAAACGTTGTATTCATAAAATAATATAAAATCAGCAGCATGGGGAGGGCCGGGGGGAGGGGAGGTACAGGTAGTAGAAGACATAGAGGTACAGGTCACATAATTATAGTACAGTGGAGAAGTAAAAATGGAATAAAAAGGCAGTGTAAACAATATACAATATTATTAACTCTAATAATAACACGCCTCGCGGGCTCATTATAATACGAGAGCCGTGGGTCTGCATTGTATAGAGCGGATCCCCCGGCCGTATTCAAGCGCTGGAGCGCTTTGCGATGGATCAAACTGTATTAATATAGTAGTAATAATAGTAGTTGGCTAGTTGCGCGCTTCTGGCCACCTCCCGCAGTGCGCGCATACACACATACTGTCTGTAGCTATACAGTACGTGCAAAATTAATTGTCAAGAGCCAATCGCACAGGTTGCCTCATCTCATCTGGCTCTGCAA